>NW_024609878.1:814518-1021053 GCF_016920785.2 Ixodes scapularis
TGTAAAATTTATTATGCAGAGTGATTCAAGACCTCACGTTGCAACACGGGAGGAGAAGACATGTATGGCATGTACAATGTGCAGGGCCCGACATCCAGTTCAAGAAACGCTCGACATTTCCAACACCCTCAATGACAAAAGACAATCGCTGCTCAGAAGACAGGCAGAATAAAAAGGGACCACCTCCATCTAACGACTTTACAAGCTGGCAGAACCCTAGAATCGCGATTATAAGAAAAGAAAAAAAAGGCAAGTTCCAGACGTGTCGAAATTGCGCATCTCCGAGCAAGCAGCGACCGTTTGCTCACAAAAGTGTGGTTAAGTTACCGTTTGGAGACAGATTTTAAAAACAACTAGAGAGTTGTTTCAAGAGAACGCAATTCCGTCTGCTTCTATCCACTTCGTTATTAAAGCGGAGCTCCCTCCTCATAGGCGCCTATGAGGAACCGATCCAATCATGTCCCGTGTGGACATCCCTTCAAGCCTCACAAATTTTGGCGGCTTCTACCTTTCATTCGATTGTACTGGTAGTTTTGAGAGGCTTGGTTCTACAATGCATACATTTAGGGAGAGAACAGAAACAGATGGACAAGACATAACTCTCCCTCTTGTTACGGGACTTACACCTGTCCATCCGTTTCCGTTCTCTCCCCAAATGTACGCTACAGACTCGGTCGGTAAAAATACCCAACGAACAGTACTCATAGTAAAAAATAGAAGACCCAAGTCACGATGAGGGAAACAAATGACCAACCCCGGCGAAACCTCGTCCCCATCTCGTTCCTTTATTCCGCCTTGGCCTCGGGCGCCGCATCCTGCGACCCTTCTGCGGCCGCCTCCGGCTCCTCCACAACCGCCACGCGCTCTTTCTTGGACCTCTTGTGCTTGTGCTTGGACGAGCGCCTCTCCTCTTCCTCGTCCTCGTCCCGGTGGTGCCTCCGGCGCGACGACCGGTGCCGCTCTTCCTTGTCCCCGCGGTGCTCCCTGTGCCGCCGTTCGTGGCGCTCCCGCTCTTCGTACTCCTCGTCCCGTTCCCCGCGCTCCCCGCTCCCTCCCGCGCTCCCGCAGTTCCCGGGGCTCCCGGGGCTCCCGCGGTTCCCGCGGCTCTCGTGGCTCCCGTTCTCTACCCTCCCTACCCTCCCGCTCGCGGTAGTAGTCGCGATACCGTCGGCTCGACCGGGGCGGCGGCATCGCGTCCTCCTCGTCGTAATCCGGGGGCGGGGCGCGTCTCGACGAGCGTTCCCGCTCCCGGCCCTCGCGGTCCCGTCCCTCTCGCTCTCGGCCCTCGCGCTCGCGGTCCCGCTCGCGCGGCCACGAGCCGCCGCCGCCGTCGTCCCCGTACGGCTGGCCGTAGCCCGACCCGTTGTAGAAGGACGACCGGTCGTCGTAGGAGCGGTCGCCCCCAGCCCCCGGGATCGGGGGAGGGGGGTGGGTGAAGCGAGGGGGCGGGAACGACCCCGTGTCGTAGCCCGGAGGCGGGACCCCCGGGATCATGCCCGGGATTGGGGGCGGGATGGACATGTTGCTGGCATCCAGCGGCACCCCCATGTAGCCCGGCGGGGGCACGTGTGTCGGGGGCAGGCTCAGGCCCCCCATGGAGCCGGAGTCGACCGATCCGATGACCTGCGGGGGTGGTCGAGGAGATGCAAGTCAGGGCATGCTACCATGGCTGCTGGGTCATGTCAGAGTCGCTGAATATACTTCCAATGTACCGTAATCGCTGGCATAATAAGGCTGTCTGATTGATAGGGTTCCCACGTACAAGCATTTGAATGGTGGTGGCGAAGTGATTGCACAATGCGCTGCTAACATGGCATACCGCCAGTGGCATAGCCAGAAATTCTATTTCGGGGGGAGGGGGGCAGGAATGGGGTGGCAGGGATTACTATGACTTCAGAGGGAAAGGATGTAATACATAGGTATTTTATATTCCTGGTTGCATTTTGAGTGGCGGGGTGGTTTATGCAATGACTTCAGAAGCGGTGGGGTACTTTATGCCTAGTGACGTCGCCCCCTCCAGGTTACGTCACTGCATCCCGCTCCATGCTGACGAGCAGATTGTCGAAATTTGGCTGTTTGAAGAGAAAATAATTTCAAGCAGCAGGCACACTATTTTTACTGTATGCAGAAGCATACAGTAAGCATGCATGCAGAAGCCGCGTCCAAGGGGTTCGTTTTAATGCTTACTGAAGTAGAGAGTTGGTACTCGTTACTGTACAGGAGCTTGAAGTTACCTGGCTACCTGGTGAATATTCAGTGACTTCAGGAGAAATGCCATAGCCCACAAGCACATATAATGTATGGGTAGCAGGGTATAAAGGTCACTGCTTTGAAAATTAGCAGGCATCGTAAAAGAAGGCAGAACACAAAAGGAGGACAGCAACAAACTCGGAGACAAACAAAAGGGATGTGCAACACAAAAGAACTCTATGACTGGAAGCAGAAAAATACTATACGGTGAGCAAGTGCACCAGAACATGTCTTTTGCACGTCAGAATGTAAGGAAAGACACACCAATCAAAGGTCAGCATAGACAATGTGCAACGACGAGGCAGCCAAGCGCGCACCTCATAGGCTGAGGTCACGGGGAAACGTAAGGATCTGGACGTGTTTGGCAGGTAAAAAAGGAATGTGGTGCGCAAAGAGCAGACAAATTTGAACACCGTATAGCATAGACTGGCTTAAGCAAAATGAAAGATATCCGACAATCTCACAAAACTCGACAGAGATTTAGTTAAAAATAGTGAAACTACAACCCTTTCCTAAATCTCCAATTTGTAGGCACTCGCCTCTGCTTTTTAGTAACTCACCGCAGCAAAGGACATAGGTTGCTTTGGAAAAACAAGGGATTATTTGCGAAAGATCTGTAACTTCCAAAGTAGAAACGAAAAAAAAGTAGAGATAGTGGTAAAATGAGAGGATCCTTCACAGCAGGACTCCAAAAACACAATGAAGCAAACCCATATAAATGGAACTCTCGTGACAATGTCAATGTCCTAAATTTGTGCTTACGCCTTAATGTTAAAAATGTCTTTATTACCAGAAAGGTACAGCACAAGGTACAGCACAATGCCGCAAAAGTTGAACGCAGATATAGGAAAGAAATGGATTTGGTGTTCTGTGAAAACAGTAAAGGTTGAGACCACGGCCAGAGAGACAGATAAAAGGGAACTTCACACTGGAAAAAGTGCAGATACCTTCACTGATAGAACAGCCCACTGTGGGGTATGTTAGCAAGAAAGCAGAGGACAGAGAATAGTTTAAAATAAGACTTTGATGTGACAAAATAGTGAGGGTGCAGATAGGCAGAAAACCCAGGAACCTTAAGATGAAGACCTCCAATCCCCCACCACAAACCAGCTCATTTGCACGCTTCCTTTACACAGACAGATTAGTAAAAGCGAAGAAAAGAGAAGTAGGAAAACTAGCATATCTTACCAGACGAGGAGAAGCAGGCAGGCTGTACTCTGCATTGACTTTTCTGCACAAGGTCGTAGAGGCTAGCGAAATATACGCAGCCTCGCCACCCACACGGTTGACAGGAGATGGGATGGGATGGGATGGGGGGGGAGGGGGGTCTACTTTTCCCTCTTTCAACCCAGCATTGGTGACAACGCTAACAAACACCTCCCAAGAACTTAAGCCCCCCCCCCCCCCCCAAATGCTGACGTAGAAGTCGGCACTATGGCCTCCTAGATGACCTTGCCATCTAGGAGGCCTTGCACCCAAACAAGTCTAAAAGAAGGAAAACTTAGATGCCCCTGTGTCCTCCCTTTCTCTCCATATTTATTTATGTTTTCTTGAAGCAATCGTGGACACTACATTATTTTCCATTTCACTTTACAACCGCCCACGGCATATGCTACGGGCCATCCCACCCAATCCAGCGGCACAAATGTATAACGTGACGAAGCGCCCTGCGCGTCACTGCGTTCCCTCCCGAAGGTCAGGGCAGCGTCACGTGGCACTGGATTGGATTCGGTCGGCTCCTAGGGTCCTTTGCAATGCATCGCAAGGTGAAACGGAGTATTGTCTCGTCAATGTTGTGCGGAAAAGTTGATGCAGAGTATGGCCGTCAGTGGCAGAGAGAAGAGAAAGAGGCGATGCAGAAATGAGGAGGTAAGCTGCGGCAAGCGGAGAGGAAGAGAAGGCGGGGGACGGGTGGTGGCCGCACCTGAATAACCCCTTCTTTGCCTCCCCCGGGTCTCCGGCTGGGCAGGGAGGGGGCCCCGCCCCCGATGACGTCGATGCTGCCCGACATCTTGCGGCCGGGGGGCGGCCCCGCCTTCTTGGAGCCCAGCACGGGCACGCTGGCCATGCCCGTGTACTTGCTGTTCTCGTTTACGGGAGGGATGGGCATCAGCAGGGGATCCTTGCCCACCAGGTGCAGGGCAGACTGCGCCAGAGAGGGACACCCACGCTCGCCACCCGCCCCTTTGGAAGACTCCGCCGGTCGGCCATGCGACAGACACCCAAGCGCTCCAGGGACTGCTCATGTCGGACACCGATGGCTTCCGCTGGCGACCAGTCGCCCGGGCACCCATGTCCCTCCCTGATGGCCCATTTCGGACATCAATGCCCTACTTTTCTACCGATGCCACACAGCCCTTCTTGACTTTACCTTTCAGCATGCTCTCTGAAAAGGCATCTCTGAATGTCTCGCTCCTGAAAGCCCCCACTTGCCAGTGAGGCAATTCTGAACCAATGAGACCAAACACTGACCTTTCGGCCCAGAGTCCCTAACAGGCCTCATCTGCTTTAGCTTTTCCAATCTTGGCTTCCCACAAACTGTCTCCGTAGGTGTGACGGCTAAGGAATCGCTTGAACCCCCTTTGGACTGTGGCTCGCCTGGGCTGTATTTATGCACATTCTAATTCGCAACTGACCAGTCATACAAGGGAGCCTTACAGCCCCGAGCTGCTGCAACCTTGTTCCTCTTGCATTAAAAGAAACCATCAAGAAAGAGTAACTATGAGAACCCTACAGTTGGTGACAGGTTAAGAACTCAGGGGAAACTCCTCCCACCCCTTTCCACTTTAGCAGAGCGAACACTGGAGAAGGAATCGCCTCCTCTCTAGCGTTCACTCTGCTAAACTCTGCTGAACTCTCAAGGGACACTGACACACCCCAAAAATGTTTTTTCATTTTTTGCCAGGCGATTTGTTATGGTGTCGGAAGACTACCCAATTCATATTTTGCAACAGAGTCACATATATTTTTAATAAATGCAAAAAACGCAACTGCTCGAAACCGAAATCTCCGCAAGGAGGTCGGAGAAATATAGGGGATGAGAGAGAGCCGGAAGTCACAAAACTACACCCAACCAAACGACTTTTTTTTTTTTTTTTTTTTTTTTTGCGTGCAGCAGTCAACACGTTTTGCGGGAATTGCTTTCCATGCGCTTCCTTTGCAATTATGTTTGTTCCGCTCACTTTTTTGTACTTCAAGATGAGTTGTTTTGTACGTAGAAGAGTTGGAAATGAGTAGCGAGTGCCCGTGGTGAATTCCCGTGATAGGCTCTGAAAAGAATGCCCTCAAGATGTTGCATGAAGAGCTGCTTCACATGTCCTGCCTCTGAAAGTGGAATTGTGCGGAAGAGTATGCACAAGTTTCTGGAAGGTCAACGGGATCGGGACCAATGGCTGGCTGTGATTCCTGTAGAACAGTTACAGGCACCCCGGAAAGCGGACGTTACCCCATTCATATGCTCCTTGCATTTTGTGAAAAGTGACTACATTGAGTTCACAGATGTCAAAAAGGGAATCCCATACCATTTAGTTCAGCGACATATCACCCACAACTTTTGTTTTTTTCAGTGATAATTGCAACAAAAATATGTAAATATCGCAAAAAGTTCAACAACAAAAAAAAAAAAGAAGTTATGCCGACACTAGGGATTGAACCTGCGCCCGCTGCGTGTGAAGCGGACATCTTTCCACTGAGCTGCTGGGGAAACTCTTTGTGGTAATGCAGCCGGTCTACTGTATGTCAAAAGGTTTGCTGCCAATTTCCCTCCAGCAAGGGGATTCCCGGCTTCAAGTCGGGCAGTACCACGCATTGGCCACATTCGCACTTAGTAAAGAAATTGTTCGCCTGCATATTCAACTCAAAGTACACACTTCGCGCTTGACGATTGCACAAGCGATGTCTTCAGCCACGAGAAGGGGGCAACGGCTCAGCAACGTCTTAGTGAGAATCGGCTTGGTGGCATGCCGTACGGGATGAATGCCAATTCTTTTGATCGGTCCAAAATTTCTCTTTCGAAAGAAGACAGATTCGCCGGTACCGCAAACGACAGTTCTGAAGTAGAGCTCCCACGTCCGTCGTCCACTGCCATCGCCGTCCAGCCCGCGAGACCCACGATATGCGATAAAACGCCATGTTGAGGATTACGCAGTGAATGCACAAAATGCTTCCGGTTCTCTGTGCAACTTTTTTTTCAATCAACGTATTTGGAGCTTTTTGGAAGCTACAAAAAATGGGTTTAATATTTTTTCTATTTTTAATATTGAGTGCGTGCTTTCAATGACCCATGACTTTATTTAAGTTTGGTGGTTGTGTCTAAACCTCAGAAAACGGCCCGTGACCACGGAGAAGAGAGTGAGCGAGATTCAAATCGGCCAGTTCTCGACTGGCGGTTTTCGGGCAGAAAAAAAAACGAATTTCGAGCCGCAAATTGTTGTCTGGGTAGTTGGGCTCTCATATGTCACGTACACCGAAAAACCTCGGCGAGCATAAATACCCTGCGAGTGTCCCTTTAATCTCTCACCGACTATAGGATACCTTCTACACTACACTTTTTATTTATTTATTTATTTATTTATTTCAATACCCTCAGGGCCAACGGCATTACAGAGGGGAGTGGGTTGTATTCAACAAGAAATATTATACAATGAATAGCTTAAAGGCAAAGCACAAATTAGTTATGAACAATACAAGTTAGAAATAGCAGTTTTAAACAAATCATCCGCCTGGATTATGGCGATGGAGGTGGGAAGGCGGTTCCAATCCAAAGACGTTTTGGGAATGAAAGATTGTTGAAATGTGTTTGTGCTACATAGTGGTACACCTACTTTATGAGGATGATCAAGACGGGATGAAACATAGAAAGGTGGTGTGAGGAGACGTTGACGGAGGAATGAGTTAGTGTGAAATACTTTATGGAAGAGAGACAAACGGGCTACCTTTCGGCGTGAGGCAAGACTAGGCAAGGATAAGTTAGACTTCATAGAGGTGACACTTGCAGTGCGTTGATAATTACTGAGGATAAAACGAGCGGAACGATTTTGAACAGCTTCTAGGGGGTTAACCAAATTTAAAAGGCTCGGGTCCCAGATAGACGACGCGTATTCAAGCTTTGAGCGCACAAGTGTTTTATAAAGAGTTAATTTCAGAGAGGAGGGAGCTAAGGAAAAATTACGTCTTAAATAGCCAAGCATGCGATTAGCATTACTAATAACGTAACCAATATGTATTTTCCAGGAAAGATCAGATGTTATGTGTACACCCAGGTACTTGTAAGACGATACAGAAAGTAAAGGAACATTGTTAAGACAGTAGCAGGGAGAAACAGAATGATTACGAGACACTCTCATTACTTTGCACTTAGTTGTGTTAAGCGCCATATGCCAAGTTTCACACCAATGAAGAATAACGTCAATGTCTGTCTGGAGTTTGATAACATCTGAATCATCAATAATTTCACGGTGAATGACACAATCATCCGCAAAAAGGTTGATTGAGGAAGAAATGTTATTCGGCAGGTCATTAATGAAGATTAAAAACAGAAGTGGGCCTAGTACAGAACCCTGAGGCACGCCGGAGGTCACTGACGCGAGAGGAGATGTATGGTTATTTGCCGTAACAAACTGGAATCGGTTAGTAAGAAAGCACTGGACCCAAGCCATAACGTTAGCATCAATGCGAAGGTTATTTAGTTTCAACAAAAGCAACTCGTGTGAGACTTTATCGAACGCCTTCGAGAAATCCAAAAATACGCAGTCGATCTGGGACCCTCTATCAAGAACAGAATGCAAGTCGTTAGTAAATAATAAAAGTTGGGTCTCGCAGGAAAATGATTTTCGGAATCCATGTTGAGAGGCGTTGAAAAACATGTTAGACTCCAAAAAATTAACAAGCTGAGAATAAATGACATGTTCAAGTATCTTACATGGTATGCTAGTGAGAGAAATTGGTCTATAGTTGTTAGGGGAATGTTTATCACCTCCTTTGTGCAATGGAACCACCTTCCCAACTTTCCAATCGTCTGGGAGGACTCCGAGATCTAGCGATTGGGTGAATATTTTTGACAGTATGATGGAAGAATATACACTTGTGTTTTTTAAAAATTTGGAGTTAATATTATCGACACCAGCACTGGATGATAGTTTAAGATTATCGATTATTCGAACAATGCCAATGGGATCAATTTCGAAATGTTCCATAGGCATGAAGCTGCACTGAGGTAATGAAAAAGGTAACATGTTACATGCACTGGAAAAAGATTTAACAAAAGCCGCGTTTAAAATTTCAGCACAGTCTTCACTAGGTATAACAGAATCATCCACCCTGATTGAGATTTCGTTCGAATTGTTATCACCAATAATGTTCCAGAACTGCTTAGGATTAGTAGACAACATATTCGGCAAAGTCTGATTAAAATACACAAGCTTCGCATCGTGAATAGCAGATTTGTAAGCCTCATACGCGTTCTGATAAGTCTCCCAACGTTTTGAACAGCCTGTTTCATTTGCAGAGCGAAACAATCTTTTCTTTTTATTAGAAAGCCTTTTTAGTGTCACATTAAACCAGGGTGAATGAGTGTATGATCTTATCGAACGGAGAGGAATGAATTTATCCGTGAGCAGCGCCACTTGATTCTTAAACAGGGTCCAGTTTTCCTGAATGGTGCGTTCAGAAAAGTTAATTATAAATACATCTAGAAAAAGGGCTAAGTGGTCATTAATAGCTTCAAAGTTCGCTTTGCTATAGTCGCGAATGCATTTAGTCACTTTAGAGGAGTTGTGCTTAGGAACCGTCAGAGATATGTATAATGAACTATGATCACTGACACCTGGTAAATGAGACACTAAAGAAACAAGATCCGGCGTATTAGTTAAAACAAGATCAAGGATATTGGCTGACGTAGCTGCGACTCGTGTGGGTTCAGTGACGAGTTGTAAAAGATTGAAATCAGCACACAAGCTTAAGAAATTGGAACACTCAGAGGAATGACAACTGAGAGAAGGGCACGTATCTGACCAATCAATATTCGGATAATTAAAATCGCCTAATAAAAATATCGGAGAATCTGGGAATCTTGCAGTAACCATATTTAGCGCATCATGTAAGTCATTGACAAAGCCAGTGGAACAGTTAGGTGGTCTATAACAAGCACAAAGTACAATTCGCCTATTTCCCGCGTGGAAGCAAACACAGATAAACTCAAGCTCAGTTACAATATTTACATAAAATGATTCAATTGTCTCGTTAATTCCAATCAATACTCCTCCCCCTGATCTATACTCCCTGTCGTATCGATAGATATTAAACTTTTTTTCGCAGGCAAATATTTCACTGTCACGGATTCGAGACGAAAGCCAAGTTTCTGTTAGTACTACGATATCAGATGATGAAGAGTCAATAATCGCACACAATTCATCACGCTTGTTCATGACACTTCTTACATTGGCGAAAAACATTGAAAGATTAGCAAATGATTGACAAGGCCTTTGCCGACTTTGCTTATTTATGGGTTGCTACGAGGAGCTAGCAGAAGGCACTGACTCAGCAGCCGCGCTATTATCAGGATTTGCGCGGCGTGGTACAAAACGATCACCAACTTCAATCACATTGTCACTGTCTGAGCAGTACATAAAAATCTTTTTATCAAGGTGAAGTTTATTGTACCGTAAGCTAAAGTACTTGTCCGGGCTTCTCGCCTTCGCAAATTCAATCAAAACCTTTCGCGCGTGACGCGTAGCTGGCGAAAAGTCCTCGCTGACAGACACACTGCTGCCCTTTAATTTTGATCTACCCACCAGCACGTTTTCTCGAAGCTTGTAAGACGCAAACTTAACGACTATTGGGCGACATTTTCCCGCGACAAAGGCGCCGAGTCTATGAGCCCGAGCTATGCCGTCTTCAGCAATCTGCATGTTAGCTTCCCGATGGAGCACCTCCCGTACTTTCTCTTGGGAGAGGGCCCATGTCTCAGATGGAGTGTCAACGATTCCATGGAAAATTAAGTTGTCCCGTCTCGACCTGTCCTCCATTTCATCCACTCGGGCGCGTAGGAGCGTATTTTCTTTCTTTGTGTCATTGGCGATCAGCTGTGCTACCCGCAGTTCATTCTGCCACTCGTCGGACATTAAGGCCTTGTTTTCAACCACAGTTAGTCTATTGTTTACTTCAACGAGTTGTTTTTCAATCGATTGTTGGTTGCTTTTTATCTCGTTAACGGATGCCATAAGACCATTCTGGCCCTCCTCAAACTTAAGGGTACGAGCATTCACTTCATGAAGAAGCTTCAGCATTTCGTCAAGCTGCTTGCCTTGGCTCTCAGTCCTAGGTCCCGGGTTGGACTCAATATCCCCGCTCAAAAGAAGAATCAAAGAACACAATGCATCAACACAGTCGGAAACACAAAGACACAATGCTTCCGGGCGAGGCAGCACTACGAGACACAAATAGTCGCTTTTCACTTTCGAATAGTAATTACGACTACCCACCTGCAGTATGAAAACGACAGGATTAGACGACGTCCGCATGGTTGAAAAGCTGCCTCGCCCACTGACGAATTCCGCGCCAAGCAGGGGGGCGGTTTGTGAAGATTCCGATGATGACGATGTCGATCCGGTGGCACGATGAAACGTAGGCGAAACCAGAAGAAATTCTTGGTGAGGCACGGAATGTCCACCGACTTCACTGGGGGCGGACACAATCTGCGTTTGCTGGTGTTGCTTGTATCCCTGTAATCCAGGCGGGCCGGTATAGTTCACTGACAGCGTGAACAAGGCGAAGATCTGCAGTATGAAAACGACAGGATTAGACGACGTCCGCATGGTTGAAAAGCTGCCTCGCCCACTGACGAATTCCGCGCCAAGCAGGGGGGCGGTTTGTGAAGATTCCGATGATGACGATGTCGATCCGGTGGCACGATGAAACGTAGGCGAAACCAGAAGAAATTCTTGGTGAGGCACGGAATGTCCACCGACTTCACTGGGGGCGGACACAATCTGCGTTTGCTGGTGTTGCTTGTATCCCTGTAATCCAGGCGGGCCGGTATAGTTCACTGACAGCGTGAACAAGGCGAAGATCTGCAGTATGAAAACGACAGGATTAGACGACGTCCGCATGGTTGAAAAGCTGCCTCGCCCACTTTGCAAACAAGGCAGAGTAATCAGGGAGGCTAAGAGTGGCATGCACAAGGTGTTTGCCGACACAACTTCAAGATGGCAGCCGGCATTTTTCTCATATACTCAGGTTCTCCAAGGAAGGGGCCCATACTATCGGCCCCTTCAGCTCTGTAGGAGCAGATCCTTAGTAAACTCTCAATTTCTGTCTTAGGGGTAGCTCCGATGAGCCTGCAAGTTCGACGAGAATTCTTTCGTACAACCAGCTTCCATCAGCCAGCAAGTAGACAAAGGATAGACCTCCACTGTAAAATAATTTGCAAGAGACACAGGAGTGGGGCCCCTGAGAATCAACTAAGCGCTCAAAACAGCAAAACCAGAAGTGCACAAAACTCTACAACTCTAGAGGCACTGAAAACACTGAAGGAACCAACACAAACCTTAGCTGTGGATGGAGAGAAGGTGCAGGGGGTTGACACACAGACGTCGGCACAAGGACAGGAAATCACAAACAGCTCAACACTCAACACAGATGTGGCAAAGAAGTGTTCAAGACAAAAGTTCACTCAAAACCAGTGTGGAAAGCACTGGTGCAACGCACGTAATTGAGGCTGGGGCATTTCAAAACAAAACTGTTATAACAAAAAAAAAAATAGGTCAGTCAGAAAAAAAAACAACCTCACCATGTCTCAAAGTAGCAGGAAACAACCGAAAGAGGACAGATTGGGCTCACTGTCAATATACGGCTGAAAAAAGTTGGGTTAAAAAAATTAGCACAGTTCTTTGGAGCTATCGGCCCATCCTGTGTTTGACTTTGGGAGAGTGATTACGATGAAACTGTTATAACAATGCCTACAACGAGAGATGCTGTGTCAATAGCGCCGATAATGAACGCTTAAATTTAAAGCTCAACAACTCCCCAGGCTGCTGTCACATGCTGTACCAATGCTGCACCGGAAGAAACATTACTAATTTCAAAACTTGGTTTCATTTCATCAAGCTCGTCCGTCAGCAACTTTATATACTTTGTTGATTGCTCACAAGTACGTCCTTGCGCAGACGTGACAAGTTTTAGTTCCCAAAACCCACGAAACATTTTGAAAAAAAAAAAAATAAAGCCGGTTGCAAAGTATTAAATCTGGTCAATGTTACCGAGTGGAAACTAGGGCATAAATGAGCTAGAGTACCACATTTACTCGAGTAATAGCCACACTGTTTATGAAGAAAAGCTGAGGGTTCGCTTTTCCGCGGAGCCTGCGGCTCGCCAATCACTGCGATCGGCAGCATGATTCCAGCAGTTTACAGGAACGAGATAACGTCCTCGCGTGAAGATACCATCTCTGAAGATTGCATTTGTATGGAGAATCGTGTTCTCCACCTGGTTATTCGCTATGTTATTGATGCGCAACGCAATGATTCGCTGTATATGTGTTCTGCGGGAAAGCAGACGCAAGGACCCTGTTCAAAAATAGTGCGGCTATTACTCGAGTAAATACGGTATTGACACTCCGTTCCTCTATTTTCTTGTGGGCGCCGCCCTTTTGGTGCCTTTTACAGAACGGGCACAGTTGGTGATCGTTACAAATAAAAAATGTGACTTCCCGAGCCTTAGATATGGCGTCGGGGAGCTCAGGCAATGTTGCTCTATGTCGTCACTGACTGTTTTAACTTTCCTAGAGGATGGAAAACCGTTTTTTTCTTTTT
Source organism: Ixodes scapularis (assembly GCF_016920785.2). NCBI lineage: Eukaryota > Metazoa > Arthropoda > Arachnida > Ixodida > Ixodidae > Ixodes > Ixodes scapularis. The sequence continues at coordinate 827,577 of NW_024609878.1, forward strand.
CTTTCAATTTCTAATAAAGCATTAGGCAACCATAATTTTAACCACCAAAATGGCTGTCGTGTCGATACTTTGAATCATAACCTATATAGTGACTCTAGTGGAGACATACCGTTGTGGACAAAAAGCAATGAGACCAGCTTGTAACACTTCAAAATGATGCGAGAAATATGTACAGACACCCCTGGGAAGACAAGAAAGGTTGCAAAAAACAAAAGGGTCTTGAGGCCCAAATGTATAGACCTTTTGCGAAGTTACCCAAGCACCAAGAAGCATGCTGCGAGTGCAGTTACACGCGCCGCACGTGCTGGCGTCTGCACCGGTAACTGTTCCAAAGAAAAAGTCTAAAACAAATGTTACATTGCACGTGCATTTGTCAATACCTCGTCCTACTTATTTCCTTCAAATATTTTATACAGATAAGGCGAGCACATACAGCATGCATACCTACGTTCCCAGCAATCTCTTTGGTGCTTCAATAATTTGGCGGAGGGTCTATTGGCTGATATGTTATCATGCAGCCGAAGGGTCATCCCTTACTGTGCTGAATGGGCTCCTACTTATTGGCTGCCCTGGGATCCAAGCAAGATGAGTTTCTTGTTTTCCAAATAATCTTGATCAATTAATTGATTTGTTCCCTTTTGACCCTTTGCCGATCTCAGGTTCTTTCTTCGAGACAAAACATACCATTGCTCGCTTTCTTAAAGGGCCACTAACACCCCAAACATTTTTCTTCTTCATATTGTTGCAAATGACTGGAAATTATCCTTTGACATCCTTGTCCACATTTGAAGTTTGGAAACTAGGGTATGTGAAGAAACAAAATTACTTCAGAAAGCTGAATTTGAAGTTTGCACAAGTAAACCTTGTAGATGGCAAAATGGTGCACTTCTTGCTTTTCTCGAAGGCTTCTAACCGGAAGTGTCGCTTAATTTTACCTCTTATCGATCGCGGGCGAGCACGCACACCAACACCCAGCTGCACGGCTCTTTCGCTCCACACCTGCCACGTCTCCTTTCTCCCTGTCCAAACGACGCGTCGCTTTTCAGTTCAAGCTCCTTTTTTTTTTAGCAGTGTTCCGTTTAGTCAGTCACGAACACCTTTTTAAAGAGAGTGGAAAGCGGAAAAAGACGTCAGCAAACTTTGGTGACCGACGTGAGGCGGGATGTTGCGTAGGTGCTACAGGAGGTGCTGCCCCATTACTGTTGAGTCTAAAAGTGCTGCGAAGTGAAGAGAAAGAGAAGCCAGGAGACGGCCAACGCTTTGCCACCAACTCCACCAAGCTATACTTCCTTCTCCATTTCTTTTTTTTTTTTTTGTGGTATAAGCAGAATTATGCTTTAGCAGTCGCAGCAAGAAACATATATTTGTTGAATGTCATTAATAATTGTTACAGACATGAAACTTGCAAAAGCTCTAAATTTATTAAAAAGTAATGCCTTTGCCAAGTACTGAAAACAACTTTAATTTCCTTGGGCTCAGCATTTCACTAATGTGGCGGAGTGTGAATTTCAGAAATATTTTGTGGGTAGAAAATTTTGCAATGGAAAGTGGTAGGTTATCTATTTTTCTATTTTTCACAATATTTTCTAAATTCGCGCATTTCGCGAAATTTGGGTTCTCGCAGAATTTAAGTCGCTTACAGTATGTCACCAAGAAATGAAGCGGGGAATATCCCAGCGGGGCTGGACGACGTGAACTTTTACAGGGTCGTTCGTGCGCTAGAAACTGTGCTTCTCGACACACTTTTCTCCTGGGTCATTTTAAGTCCCAAAACATTTGACACGACAAAAAAAAGTAACAATGTAGGTATCATCACTGGCCCCTTAAGTATCATTTTGATTCACCTCAACAAAACAAACCCAAACCGGCGGAAACTACAGAGCCCCAACACTCGGACCAGATTGGATTGTGGCGGCTTGATCCCTCGTGTCGGGCAACCACGGCGTAAAGAACCGGATCTAGCCGAAAGAGTCCCAACACTGACCTTGACGGGCACGTTGTTGTCCGACCGCAGCTTCCGCTGCCGGTCGCAGTATATCTTCCAGGTGTCCTCGTTGAAGCCGTAGTTGAAGTAGTCGGTGATGTCCGCGCCGGGCTTCCTCCAGGGTTTGTCCTCGAGCGACTCGATGTTGAACTCGTAGATGGACACCCCATTGAGGAGGGCCACCTCGTCCACGTCCAGGCCCTTCGTCTTGGCGCCCCCGGGCCCCACGCCCCCCCCGGGCCCCAGATTGCCCCCAAACGGGGCGCCCCGCTTGATGTTGAGGTTGACTGTCGGCGGGGGGCCGGGGTAGGCCGCGTACGGCGCCGACTTGATGTCTCGGATCGTGACCTGCGTTGATCGAAGGACGGCGTCATTACAGTCCTTGAGCTCATTTCACACAATAGAGTCTTTCTCCGAAGAGGGGATAAAACTTCACAGAGTTCCGAGGTCACGTGTGCCGCGTCACGGATGTTCGCTAATTTCCCGAGCCCGCAGGAAGCTGCGGAGAATCTGTGTCGGGCACGCAGAATATCCGTCGCCCAGTCGCAGTGACCGCCCTCCTCCCCTTTTGGGGGAAGGATTACGGCCAGCAGCACTAAGCTGTGGGGTGGCTTCCTTTTCTCTTTCCCTGCCTTTTGTTCGATGAGTCCCCAAAGGTCACAAACATGTTCATGAAAAAAAAGGCTCCGCCGAATGAACTAGTACATGAGACTCTGTCGTGCGAACGCTCGCTCGAATTTTCTGCACCACTTCCTCCTTCTCACGGCCTTTCCTCCTCGCAAATCTACGATGTACATGGTTTCCTCCAGGGATGAAGAACTTTCGTGCGAATGCACCATTAGCTTACCTGGTCTGGAATCTTTTCTGAACAGTTCTCTCTAGGGACAAATTCGAGTACCAGAGGCGCACTGCCGACGTCATGAATCCACCAATCGGATCGCCAGGAGAACCGAACAGCGAACGTGGGAAGCCGCCATGAAGGAAGTCGCCAATGTGTCTACTCTTACGCAGAAACCCACAAATCCATAGAAAAGTTACCCTTTTCCACATGCCCCCGAACCTTTTCGCACATGTCCCCAAACCCTTTTGTACATGCCCCCGAACATTTTTTTGAACGATTGGAAACACCATCTGTACTTGAGACCTAGGGGCCATGTTATGTCAGTACAATAGGAATGCATGTGATGGGTGCTACATCTGATTCAAAAACATTATCAAAATGTTTCTGAAATGCTCGCCATGTCAGGCTTGTCTGCTAGCTTTAACGATACCCCAGCAGTAAAACTGAAGTGTCGTACACATCTGGATATTCAGAAACGGAAGATGATTTTGATGAAGCGATAATTAATCCAACATAGTTAATATTCACCAGCTTGCTTGCACCGTTACGATATTTTCTTTGATAATTTCAGATATTCCGTCAGCTCGAGGTACGGTAGGAAACACCTCGGATTTAATTTCTTTGTATGGCACGACCCTTTCAACAATGATATACATACTAGAATAAGAAGGCATAAGTGCTCGACTCATAATGATGCCTTGATGCATGCCAAGCCCCGGTGAAACTGAGGGGGCATTTTACTGCAATGAAGAGCACCTATCCTGAAAGTTCAAACTTCACACAATTCGACTGCCTCTTCAGTGATGAAACAGCCTTACATCATCTTGTCGCTGCGCTTTCCCACGCATATATTGCCGATCCAAATTTTGTTTCGTCTGCAGCTTGTAACAAGCCTAGCAAGTACCGCATAAAACAAAGCAATGTCGTCGGTGCACGCTTTCAAGTGGCGAACGAACTCAAAGTTGCAAGTCGACCCACCTGAACATCGTCGTCGTCGTCATCATCATCCTCATCATCGTCGTCCCCAATTTCACCGTCCCCATTTTTCTCCGCATCTGCAGTCGCTGTCGCAGCCTCCTTGTCCTGCTCTGCCTCCGCTGCATCGACCGAGGTCTCATCTGTCCGCTGCTGATCATCCTCACAGCTCAATTCTCCTGCTTCTTTGTCGTCCTGCAAAAAAGCAGAGTTGATTAATGTTCACTTTAGTTGGTCTGACTGTGGCAGGGGACTCTTCTACATGAGCTGAGCTCCAACGAAGTAGGTATACCTCAATTGAGCTCAGTTCATGCACGCTACGAGGATAGGAACTTCAGTACGTAGCCTTCGGGTGTTTCGTACTCGCTAGTACTCGTGTAGCAAAAACAAGTCCCAAAGCTACAACATTTCGTGTTAAAAGAGAAATGGGAGTGCAACATTCCATAGAGATGCGAGGGTTTTGAACCTGTATGAAATTTTCAATGTCTGCCATCAGTGTGCCATCATGAGTGGTTGCACTTTGTTGTTATAGAACCACAGTGAACTAATGGCCAACTCGGAAGAGTATGAGAACCAATCACAAGAAAGAAAAGAATGTAGGTTAGGAGGACAGTGGAAGACACCAGAAACGAATGTCCTAAATACGGCGGCAAGGGGTCTAGCACAATTGCCCCGCATGCAGAATCCCTGTCGAAAAAGCCCTGCATCATTAGCACCATATTTCGAAAGCCCAGAGTTCAATTACACCCCCCTTTATTCCCCGCGTACCAAATGCCCCATCCTCACTACCCCCGTAACACCCTCTTCACACTTCGACCAGCATTGTTTCATGTCTTAACCTAACCTGTTGAGGGCCTACAAAGGGTCTTTTAAGTGAAAGGAACAATCAAATAAGGTTAACTTGAACTGCAGAAAAACTTGGAATGATGTAAAAGTGGCCAACAGCAATGCACTCTGCTGTCATGGAGGTACCTCATATGCAGAATTATCCTCTCCTAGATAGATACAAATATTTTTAGAATGACGCAAGGATGGAACTGGTGTTTGGTGCTGTGATAAGTTTGGAGTCATGAGCTTCACGTTAGCAGCTTTGACAGAACCCACTTCGTTTGTTTTCACTTTTAACGACGCGAGACGTGACTGTGTATAGCGCACGCCTGAAGAATGTGAAGCTTTATCCAGTTATTCTTTTACTTTACACCTTACAGGGGGGATTCACATCATGGGCTTCAGAAACTGGGGCTTGTGAAAGCGGGGCAAAGAGGTCAGATTGTATAACCGCGGGGCATTTGACATTAGGTGCTTTCGAGCACCACCCGGCAGCAAGTTGGGCTAGTTGGTACACTATGTTTTTAAAAAAGGCAAGCCAGAACTAAAGTTGATGACACACAACAAAGTGCACACACAATGTGCCGAGCATGCACTGTGTTCCTCGAGTGCTTTACCTTTCCGAAATAAGGCTCTTATGCCACCATAGCAACACGCTCTAAAGCTTATCGCGTCAGGCTCAGACGACAGCGCTTCTCAATACATGCAAGTCAGTGCAAGGTCAGTTGACAAAACAAAAGAGATTCCTGCCCACAAGATGACAACCTCAGCTCTTTCACATCATACATCGCACTTCAGCTTGATCCGTATCTCAACGAAACAAACAAATTATAAAAGTTGCAAGCTTTCTATCCACAAACCGATCATGCCCAAAGGGAAAGCCTGATCTTGTCTCCAGAATGATATTGAATAGCAGGCGGAACTTCCAATCGCACCGTGTAAGTTAATGCCACAGACGAATTCAATTTCCGCCTGTAAAGTTTTTACAACACCCACAGGCAAGTTGGAATTGTGATGGCAGAGCTGATTATCCAGACGAGCGCATGAAACATGTTCTTCCGTTGTGCCAAAACTGGTTTCATGGTACGCAGCTAAAGACCACAAATTTATCCCATTTTTTCTTCTAAAGTAGAACTGACGGTTGGATAACTTAAAGCTAGTTCGTTTTACTAGAGCGCCTCACTGATTGCACGTTACCAAAGGCGCGTGTCAGAGAAGCGCTTTCAAAAACTGCTACCCTAGTGTTAGCGACCGCCGCCAAAGAGGTGTCGGCCACTGTGGTATCCCCGTGCATTTATTGGGTACCTGCGGCACTTCGTCTTTGATGATAACGACTACGGAGTCTTCCGCAGCTGTGCGCGAATCGTCGCCGCCTTCTTCCCGATTCTCGGCGTCTGCCTTTTCGTTTTCCCCGTACAGCCAAGCATCGTCGTCTTCCGCGGCAGCAGCCATTTTGTTCGCATCACAGGATTCGGATCCGGAATGAACGAATCCAGAGCCGACGCCGAAGCCCCGAAGCCGCTTCTGCAGTTTCTGCGTTTCTGTTCGTTCATTCAAACCTTCCAGAGACAGTTTTAACCACTTTCTTGACTTATGGCGCCTTATTTCTTGTTTTAGTACTTTATTCAATGTTGACGCCGGTACATCTGGCGGGGAAGGGGTGAAAAAGAAAGAGCAGTCACAGGACCGCTTAGTTCTGAAATGCACCGTTCTGGTGCTGCAGTAACTGTAAACAATAGTTCGCTCCGTTGGTTCGCTCTCGTCTCGCGGCCAGTTTTGTGTTTTTCCCCAATTGAAGTTTCTTTTTGCCTTACGTTTAACATACCGAACATGTCTTTAAAATGAATTGGAAACCACAATCATTTATTTTTAGTTGCCTATAGTTTACTAGAATTAACGCCCGTTTATATCTCGGCATCAAAACTTTTCCAACAGGCAGCGATGAAGCTCGTGCGTGTTTGCTGATCTTTCTGTACTCTGTACCTCCTAGCTGACTCGTGTTTTCTGTTTCAGTTCTGCCTTAGCAGCAATCCAAACAAGCCATGCAGCGTTCTCAAATTCAAGAACACCACCATCATGTTCGACTGCGGCCTGGACGCTACGTCTGTGCTGGGATTTCTTCCCCTACCTTTGGTTTTGAGGTAATTTCGATGGACACACTTTGCCTACGACGTTTTGGCGCGTTTACCCCCGCGTGCGCAGAAGAATTCGCCCTCTACATGAAATATTGCTTCTGCGCATGCGCGATGCCTACCACGCTTGCTTGACGTCACGAAATAAGCTGGCCTTTGCTGTCTCGTGTGTAACCACAAATATTTGAATAAAAAAAAAATACTGTCTTTTGGGGATTGTTCAAAGATGTTTGCACCTTTAGGAGATGCCAAAAGACAGCCAATTTGAAAACACCTTCGCTCACATCTGCTCGAAACCATAGTCTGTCACACACCTTACACACTGCACCAAACGGATTGCCCGTGAATTGGCACCCGAACTGCCGGTTGGCCGTTGTGTAACGGCAGCTGGTTGTCCATCGCTGGCAAAAGTGTGTGACTTTGGGGTGGCAAACATGTAGAGGAAGACTAAACTCCTGCCAGAGTTTCATTGCTAAATCTCTCTTCCTTCGTGACAATAATACAAACCTTATAAATGCCCCGCATATCTGTAGTCTGCTTCACTGTCGAGCCCACTCCAAGGAATGTGCCCATTCTAAAAGCAGCAGGGCTACATCTCAGGCACTGGCACGAAGCTGCTAGGAGCCAGTTTTATAAATGCTTTCCATCTAAAAATTTGTAGGAAAATGTCCCGCAAAATATCGTACGGCATCTCTCGACTCGTCGAAAAAGCATGCATGCATCCTACGTGACGCAGTTGGCGTGAACACGGCATCAATGCTTTTTAGCAGCTTCAAAGAGTGGCCAACATGTTCCGGCTTTCCGCTACCCTCACCACTAACTACTACTAGCAGCTTTAAAAAGGAATTGGCAAGCGCCACATTTTACTGCTTTGGCTAACGCCTTGAAGGAGCCCTTTCCACTGCACCGGTATCATTGTTGCGATGACAGCATTTTGGTTCTAAGAGATAAACGAAAGACCAGGAATGACTTGGTCGTGCTTACAGTGTCGCGCCCACTGCGTGTAGCGGGTCAGCGAAAGGGCTTTGGAGCACACAGAGCACATACGAGAAACGTTGTGCAGCATCCCACGTGGCAGCATGTGCCTTCGGTTTATCTTGGAGTGACTGTGTTTTGGTAGACTCCTTAGCCAGACAGAACAAGGCCAGAAAACAGGACTGGGTGATGCTGTGGTTAGCATACCGTACCAATAATCGGGAGACCCGAATAGGGATCCCATGCTCGGCTAGTTATCGTTTTCTGTTGGCTTTCGAATTTCATTTTTAGTTGATCGGTGTGGTTGGTTCATATGTTTAAATGCCTCTCGTAGTATGTCTGTGCAAATTATTGTTTACGTTGATTACATTTGGCTTACACAAACTACTAATCATAAGTTGATAAAAAAAACAATCCATCAGTCTATACTCAAAACTTTTATGCATGATTTAACATCTACCAGTTGGTGTCAATCTTGATGTACATGTGTAACATATACACCTTCTTTATCAGATTGCAAATATACTGTACTTGCTTCCTGCTAACATAGACTTCTGGAATGAGATGAAAAGCTACCGCATTTACTCTTGATCCCGTGTGCGCAGCTCCTATAACGTCAAACTTTTATTTTGGTGCACAGCACGCGGCTATCGAACCTGCCGCTCTGGACGCCGCGGGAAGCGGGCGATGCGCAGCTTGAAGGGGTAAGCAAAAAGTGGCTTTGTTTTTTGGCGTTGACGTCCAGGTGCACGTCGCCTCAGACGATCTGCAATTGACATCTGGATTTTCTGCAGGAATTCAAAGAAGCCAATGGAAGGGTGTTCGTGGACAGCGCTCCAGAATTCTGCATCCCAGAGGTGTGTTTGTGCTTGTTAACTTTTTTTTACAGCAATGTGGAGCGAAATTTTGTCCGCTTCCTGCACAGGGGTTGGGGTGATGTCAAAACGCCAAACTCTTATTAGCTGATTAAAAAAAATATAGAGCGATTCCACTCCTGCGCCAAATGCGCCATTTTGCGCCAACGCTGATTGGCTGCGCCGTTCTGATCAACATTGGCGATATTGATGGTTATTGCGCCAGACTGCGCCAAAATGAGCGGCTGAAAGAGGGGGGGGGGGGGGGGGGGGGGGGGCATTTTGTGTCACCTATCGTAGCTAGAGGCAACTTCAACTGCAGCAAAACGGATGACACCTAGCGGCTGTGCTATCGACCTCCGACGTCACGTGCCTCCGACGGTTTGGGTAAGTCTTATATTTCCTCATTTTTTTCGTGTAGTCGCGCAAACAAACTTTGTACTCTTGTTAGCGCCAGTGCTGCGTCGGTAAACCGCTTTTGTTTGTGCATTTGTATCTTCCTTGGTGCATTCTTGAGTCACATACTACTATACAGACTTCTGGAGAGGACAGGTGGTTTTCGCATGCACACCTTGCCGACACAATGAGCAAGGGTATGCATCTGTGATTTCCCCCGATGTTTACCGGACGTCACTGCCATGTGCGTCTCTCCCACGTGCAAGTAATTTGGAATGTGACGGGCCCACGTGGCGTTATATACTGGTCTATGCTTTGTCACTTCGTTTGACAAGTAGGCCTGCACAAGGGAACTTTCTCATAACCTTCGTCCACACTTGCGGATGCGCGAGCGGATTTGCCCCCACTTTCTACCGGGTGGCGAAAGTGGCAGAATATGCAGCCTACTTTTGCCATTTACTGTTAGCAGTACCGTTTGCCGCCGCTTAATCAGCTGACGTTTCGTGCCCGGTGGGGGAATCGGAGCGAATTCGAACGTGGATCCGCAATTCTGATTGCACCATCAACGTGAATCCTATATGGCGCTCGTGGTTTCTGTTGTTGCCAGTGTTATGACGCCTGCCTCGCGACTGTTCGAGAACCTTACTGGACATTTCAATGTGCTCGAAAAACATTCCGGAAGACTTGCGCTCGTTCTATCCATGACAGTTTATTTTTATGACAGGTATTATTTGTAAGGCGCCTTGACGTCTCGCACGCGCTCACAATTTTCTGCTGGTTAATGTTTCTTTTTGTAGTTTTTTGCGATTTGGTTTTAAGGCTCGTTTACACTTGCGGATTTGCAGGTGAATCCTTGGGGAAATTGACGCTGGGAGGGGGGGAACCCCTGCGCTGGCGACAGAATATTCGATCGCGGGAGCAAATAGTCCGGGACCAATTTTTCCCACACAGAAAAAGTTTCTACGCCGTCGCAGCCAATCGGAACGCACAGAGGAAATGGTGCTTGCCGGCGTCACATCCTGGCTGAGTCGCCAGAGTTGTTGCAGTTGCCGCCGGAGTTGTCAGAGTTCCCAAGTTGTGCAAAGGGCGCCGTCTCGCTGGTATCGTTGTGTCGGCAGTAATGCTGATCGAAACTAAATCATTCAACCCTTTTTGACAAGAGGCAACTGAGCAATGAAGACAGTGACCGCAAAGAAGATCTGTGGAATAAAATTGGCATGAGTCCTCCATACGCACATTATCTCCGTTTGCTCATTATTTTATTATTGCCTACTCGTATTGCCGAGAGAAGGTTGGGCATTTTACCGGCACTGCGGGTAAGCGTTAGCTACAAGAGGAAATCTGCGAGAGCATTTTCTTGAACACCATTTGAGCCAGAGCAGTCTGATCTGATATCCGCGAGAGAACGGAACTGCGCAAACTCAAGGTGACAACAGATGTGAACACCGCCGTCTTTTTCCACCCAGTAAATTCAGTCGGCGACAAGAGAGCTTTTCGCAAGTGTGAACGCAGCCTTACAGAAATCCTTGCGTCGTGCCTGAGGTAGCGAAGAAGCTGCACAGCGGGAGCCACAGGCGCATAGATACACATCTGAAGTATTTAAATATTTATACATATCCAGTATTTCGTGGTCAAGATATTGATATTTTGCTTCTCTTCTTTGCAGCTCTACTCACAACTTTCAATGCATCGGTGCTGGATGAGCTCGACAGCAACAGCAATGCGACCAATATATGCTGCCAGGGAGGGGAAAAGAACTAAGTACAGTGAAGAAAAGCAGTGCCTGGAAAGGCACTTGGAATCATCAAAGGCCATGCTTGTGCATGCTCAAGGAGTGATCAAGACGGTGCTGGCTGCCAAGAATATGGACGAATTTGCATCTGGCTAAGTTCTCCTGGCAGAGGAAAATGCCAGTCTTTCCAAAAATATAAGGAAGCTAGCAGGTGTGAACGAAAAGCTTCAGAAGCTATGAAGAACGAAGCGACAGGCTTTCGGTATGTTCTTGCACATGGAATAAACAGGGTGCGACAGTTACACAGGTTTGTTGTCTTTTTTAAAACAAGTAGGGTTTTAATGAAACATTTATTTTGTCATAATTCTTTATAAACCAACATTGCGAAGGGGAATATATTTATTATACCTTAGCAAGCAACATCTTTCTACAAGATCTGCCCACTTTGAAATTCTCCAAGCTAAGTGTAGGTGCTCTGAATAGCTCTAGATTTGATAATCGTATGCTGAAAAAGGCTCTACAAACTTGCTGTAAGGTGTTCTAGAGTGCTCCAAGATTCATTTTTAGGAGCTCCAAGATTAATCTTTTAGTGCTCCGAAATACATTTTCAGGTGCTCCAAAAATCGCTCCAAATCACAATTCTGCAGTAGCATCCCTGCATCTAACATTGAGGTCTTCCCACTATCCTTCCAATCAAAGCCAATCGGAGCTCGGCATCTTTCTGACGTCACCGCAACTCCCGTGCAAGAAGCAGACGACTTGCTCTCCGCATAGCCGTTTTTGACAAGGTATCGCAGCAGATTCCCATGGCGTGTTTTGTGTGGGGCTGTGACGGCGTAGGCTGCGTCATGGTGTCACGCGACATCATTGCGTTATGCAATGTCATGGTCTCATGTGACGTCATTCATTGCTCCGTTGTAACTAGGATGTGAACTTTCCAGTTTCAATCGAAAAACCACCCACTAACGTCTGCCAGCGACGAAAATTTGAAATATGTTAAATACCGAAAAACACCGGTAATGGAGTATTTCATCCCGATAAAAACCGAAAAACGGCTGTCGTTGAACGTTTCTGCCGTGGCGACGGCTATTCTGTTTGAAACCCCTCCCCCGTAGAGGTTCATCAAACATGTCATCTCGGGGAGAATTTTATTTTTCAGTTTTGTTTTGACTCTCTCCACTTAGAATTCTGCCAACATTAGTGTGGTCCACAGGGCCACTAACCTTGGAGAATGCGTCTTTTCGCATGGGGAACGGAGATGCGTTCACTGTTACCCGTTTAGTTTTCAGAGGCTTCCAATGCTACGGTTTCGGTTTGACGTCACCTTGATTCGGGTGCACTGAAACTGCCTCTTTTTGGAAGGTGGGCTGACAGGTGTAGGTTTTGTCGACGTAGGAATTTCTCACTGTGTGCAATAAGACCGTTGTTGTTGCCTTCGGTGGCTACTTAACGACGAATTCGCTACTGTCATCGTTGATGCCGTGTCATAACAGCATGCGGGAGGGAGCGTGATGCCATGGCAGGCGCAAGCCTTTCGGAGTATGCTTGCATCTACTATAATAACCGAGCATAGAAATAGATGCTGCCACGGGAAGAAGAGTGTTTAAGATGGTGTGAGCAAAGTTGAAGCTTTGGAGCGTTCACATCCAATCGCATTTCTTTCCACCAACAACCACCGTTTTAGCCTCGTCTCGAGTTGTTAAACTGAAATACGCCAGTGCTTAAAGAGTAAATAAACACCGAAAAACATTTACCGATTTTTCTCAGAAATAAACACCGGGAAATGCACACCCTAGTTATATCCTACAAGTGTAGTATGGTGCACGTGTAATTTTGGTCTTCAGAGGCTAAAGCTCCGGTTTCTTTTAGATTATGGGGGACAGTGGCATGAACAGGCCCATTCAGTTGATGTGACGGTACGTGGGAGCGCAATGGTCGATGCTCGTATATAAGTAAACACAATGGAATCTAATACGCTAAACACATTTATGTTAAAGCATCTAGAAAACAACATAAACGTTTCAGCCCCAATATTTTGTTTGCCGTAAAATCCTAAGCAAGAGCCCACTCAAAATTTGGAGATAATCTGTAAAACTGGCGCTGATTAGGTCAACAATATGTAAAGATGTGTCCTTTGTGTATTTTCCGAATGTTACAGAATTGAGGGGTGGGCGCTTATTGTGGAATGGGCGGATGCTCTGTATTTTACGGTAGTTATATTGAGAGAAGATATTCCCTCTTTTTGGCGTGAAACCGATTTCGCTCGATTTTCTCTGCATGAGTAGCCTTTGTCATCACTGCCTTAACGTGCGTTGTCAAGGTTGTTGCCTTGACAGCCAGCTTGTCAATTGGTTGTACACTTTGGTTTGTTTTAGACTGGTCTCGTGGACTTTGCGGATCTGGACGTCATCCTCATCTCCAACTACCAGTCCATGCTGGCCCTGCCCTATGTCACCGAAGGCACGGGATTCAAGGGGACCGTCTACATGACTGAACCGACCTTGCTGATTGGCAGGCAGGTCATTCGGTGTATTGCCAGTTGGTACCTACCAACCTGGAAACTTTGAAATCGTCAGGGGATCTGCTCAAAACATAGGGAAGTAGGTGGAATTTTGTGGGAAACATTATACTTTAGCACATATTTATTTTCAAACATTCAAAAGAGATAATCGGCCTTTTAGATGTAACGGTATATGTTCTCACAAACGATTGTATGACGACAGTCAAAAGAAATACTAACAACGACGCGATGACCGAAGGATACCTAAAGTGCCACATGGCAGCGGGTTAAGGGATGCCGCATGCGGGCAGTGTTTAAAGAAAGAGACCGTTTTTTTTTTTGTTTTTTTTCAGCATTCACGGCAAATTTTATTTTTGCGATTCACTACCAATGGCACTGCCTTTACGCTGCGTTCTTGAGTGGTCGGCTTCAAAAATGATGCCGCTCCTTCGTTGGAATTCATGGCACCGTGGCGACTGGTTGGTGCAGTCGCAGGAACTGCGTATTTTATCAACAGTTTCTGCTTAGTCATTTGACCGAAGCCATTCCCATTCCGCTTAGAGTCATTCTGGAATAATCCACTGGCACTGTGACAATTGTGTGCTATCGATGCAATCATCATGTCGCAAAGACGATCTTTGCTAACTGAAACAAAAAACACACAGTGAGATCACTCGACACCGCAGATGGCAATGCTATATTTTGCATGCTCTTGATTTCACGCATTTACTGACGGCCCATTGATTGTAAAGAGCAATAATTCGAGGGTGTGCCTACTACCAAAACAGTGACTGTCACACCATGTGTAACCAAGAGTGAAGGTAATGCCACAGCGGGTAACGCCAATAATAATCTCGCCTGAGAAGTACCAGCCAGTCCCGCTCGAAGGTTCCTATTTCTTTTGACCACAACTGTACAAACACCAATCTCATCTTTGTTTCGTCTTCCTAATCTGTGGGAGGTCACCCATCTTTGTTTCGTCTTCCTAATCTGTGGGAGGTCACCATTCCCGATTGTGCATTGTCGCCTCAATTATTAACGACACTAGACATTGTTTTTTTCTTTCTAAATATTATATATGAAGTATGATCAAAAGCACCGATAGAAAAAGCCCCGAGAATTAAAGTAATTTCAAACTGTTGTAGGCATCCTTCTCGGCACTTATGAAGGAAGAGCTACACACAGAAAACCACGAAGCAAAACAATACGATGTTAACTTCTGACATTACATAAGCACGAAATCAAACGACTAGGGCCCTTGGAACCACCTTAGTTCTTGTCGACCAACCCGGTACTCTACGTTTGTCAACCTCTCGTGGAGCCAAATTTATGAGACCGCGATAAGCGTTCCTGTGACCTCTTCATCTCTTTGTTTGTGACTGCAGGCAGTTTATGGACGAGCTGGTGACATACATCGAGAGGACACCAAAACCCAGAACAGCGACCAAATGGAAGCAACAGGCCGTCAAGTGAGCAAGCATGTTGTTGTCGCATTTGAAAAGGAGAGAACTGTCTTCAAGTGGCAGCTTACGTCTCTCTTGTTGGGAGGGAATCTGGCTGGAGTCGCTGACAAGAGGAGAATGGCAGGGATGTCTTTCAGTTGTCACCCCGCAGTGCAAACTTCCGACCTCCTATAACACTTCGGTGTCTTTCTCGAGCCTCGAGCGCACCCATGTAGCCAAAGCACGGCAGAAAGCAGCGGGTATTCAAAGGAGACGCCCTGCCGTTCTCCTATTGTCGGGGAAAGAGACGCCCGCTCACCTAGGGGTCTTTTAACGGGCATTGCTCGTTAGTGATTGGACGAATGCACTCCTGTAGAATGGCTGTCTACATCGAAATCGGCCGATCTGGAAGGTGAACTCGGAAGGTCTGCACCTGCGGTGGGAGTTTTCCCCCGATGCGCTGGAGGGTTGAACCCCGAACCCTCCGTACACGCTCGGCCACTGAGCCTTTTGAGCAGACCCGTAAATCCGGCGTGTTCAAAAGTTCATGCCTCAAACTTTGACAGACTGGAATCACCCCCATAATCACATAATTGAAAGTGTGGAGAATGCTGTACTTTTCAAAGACCACATTGCTAACGATGCAAGTAATTAAGCACTTTTTTTTTCTCTTTCTTTTTCATTAACTTTTTTATTTCATAAAAAAGTTTAGCCTGATGGTGTAATGAGTAGATCCCAATGTACTATAATTCTAAGGCTTCTTCTTTTTTTTTTTCCCATCGTACATAAAGACAAGTACATCATTTTTACTGCATCATTTTCTGGTTTTCTTAATAATTTCTGGAGATTTTCATAATTAAACCAAATATAACACGAGCCGAATGGACCGACCTCGCTAGCCAGTTTCGCTACGCTACCACTGTCGCCATGCGTCGTGGCTGTTGTGGCCTTTGTGAAAGCGGGACGACCCTGCTGCGGGTCTGCGAAGGGACGAGATGGCAGAAGTTCTCCCGTGCACCGCTTTGTGCCTTCTGTAGACCACAGTTATGGCAACGTCGTGCGTTCGTGGCATGTTTAGTGAGATGGGCTTCGAGTCTATTAAAATTAGGTTAGGGCTTTTAGTATTGCTATGCATACAACACGTTTTCGGTTGGCATGCTGAGTGCATTGCCTTTTCGTGAACAATTCCATCCATTATAGGATGTATAGGGCTATAAACGTGCCCGGTGGAGAAGCATTACAGGCACTGTAGCATGTTTCCAAGACCGTGACAACCTCAGGTAATGCTTTACAAATAGTTACCTCCCACCGTGAACCTCGGAACTATTGCTGAACTTTCTTCTACTTTAATGAACGAGCTTCTTTGAGATGTTGGCAATGTCTGTGCAGGGCTGGCCACTTCATTCTTTAAGTGGGGGGTTTCAGGGTCAAAAGGATAGTTACGCTCAAAGGGGTTCGTTCCCCGCGTGCAGGTTTCCGCAGCTGTCTTCTCAGGATTTGGGCAAGCCCCGGTCCTGGAAGCAACTGTACAACATGCATGACGTCAATAGCAGCCTCTCCAAGGTCAAGGTGGTTGGGTTCGCCGAGAAAGTGGTAAGCGGATGAGGGCCTAACCCCAAGCTCCCAATCTTCTTTTTGACCCCGAGCGTTCAAAGTGTTAGAGAAGTTAATTTTTTTTTTCCCCGCCATGGCACTCTTTCTTGAAGGATGTCTTTGGGATGGTCCAAGTCTCTGCCGTGAGTTCGGGCTACTGCCTGGGCAGCTGCAACTGGATCGTCACCGCCGATCACGAAAAAGCAAGTGCCACCTCCCAACCTCTGTCGCTCGCCCCGGCCAAAACCGTTCGTGCTGACATTGAGCGCACAAAAATTAAGATTTTTCTTGACTTTGACATATCCTCAAGTACACCACCTGTTGCACCACCCCACCACCGTACACCACCTGTCGAGAAAAATTTGAGATTAGTTACATTTAAGTTTTTCTATTAATTATTTTAAAAAGTTCATTGTTGTACGAGGGCGTGGTATGCCGAGGTAGCCTTCGCTTCATTTCACAAAAAGTACCCTCAGATATACTATGGACTATAACAACTGTATCTGGCAGCAGAGTAACGCCACTAGACGAAGGCACTATGGTTGACAACAGGTTAAGTCCAGTGGAAGCTTTTCCAACCCTCTCCACTTTAGCAGAGCGGATGAGGGCAGAACCCCAAGCATGCTGGAGAGGAGGCGACCTCCTCTCCAGCATTCGCTCTTCTAAAGTGAAAAAAGTGGGAGGAGCTCCTCCCGGACTCTTAAACTGTCACCAACTGTAGGTGTGCTAGGCCGAAAGCAGTAGTGGCAGTCTTCATTATAGTCTTGAAAATGGCTATGGCCGAGTTCCAAATCTCTCTAGTGGCTCCAAATCACAGTAGACTCTCAATAATTCAAACTGCAAGGAAGCCATAAATTTTGTTTGAATTATCAGAAATTTATCTAAATATGAATCAAAATAAAATTATTTGTTATATAGATGGCTACGCATACAAAGCAGATATTTGATGATTTCCTCTACACAGGTCTACTAATCATAAGCAGGTATGCCACACACAAGACATTGGTGAAACAAATGGCATAAGTTTATTCATCCATCAAAAATGTTTTTCGTGGGCTGTTTAGACAACACGTGACTCCTCATAGCAAAATTAAGTTAGCGTATCCAGCAAAAAAGTCATCTGTTGTGGACTATTAAGTAGGAGGCACATGAGCGGCGAAAATGGGTGCAGCGCGGCAGTTTTCGCAGCAACTTGCGCGGATGCCGTGACGTGGACGTACGCCGTGCCGCCTTGTCACAGCATCTGTGCAAGATGCTGTGGAAACTGCCGCCCGGCACCCGTTTTCATCGCTCTCACGTCCCCCGCCTTAGACCCGTTGAGTGTGCCTCTTACCGAGCACCGGCATACTGCGGAGAAGCAATACTTGCGAAGGTGAGCTCGCAGGTATTGTTTCTCTGCGGTGCACCGGCGCTCGGAAAGAATCGCGCTCAACGGGGTTACGAGAACAAAAAGTATGAATTACGCGAAAACACCGTTCGAATTAAGCGGCTTATAAGTACATTAAAAACATAGTAGGACAACCCAAATTTTGCAAGTTGTTTGAATTAACCAGAAATATGAAGTATCCGAGGTTGAATCACCGTGAGTCCATCTTACTCTTGCGTATCACATCACATCACACGGATAAAGCGACACTGCACGCAAGTAGGTTTTCGATCGCCAAGGCACAAAACTTACTCTGGTGCGAGATTCGGTAAATTTGGGAAGGCGACCCACAGCAATGGGACATCTGGCGACACCTAGCGACTTTTTTTTTAGCTTAGCGCAGTGCTGGGATATAGATAGTGACGCCTAGTGACTATTTCACAAGTTTGATCGCTAGATCTACGTTTGAGATGTGGTGGGAGAATGTGACTACGGGTCCAAGCATGGAGCCAAAATTGTGCATTCTAGTTTTCTTCGTCCCTGACCGTACGTGCCGGTTGTTTGCACACCTGCAGATAGTGTACATGTCTGGCTCGTCTACCCTGACCACTCACCCCAAGCCGATCGAGCATGGCCCGCTGCGTAACGCGGACGTACTCATACTCACCAGCCTCACCCAGACACCGCTGGCTAATCCAGACACCATGCTTGGAGAGTTCTGCATCACTGTCGGTATGTCCGAATTCCTGGCACGTTTGCTTGTCTTGTAAGAAAAACATGCATTGTTTAGCATTATTGTCGAGACATGCAGATTATTAATGATTATAATGCAATTAAATGCAAAGCTGCAAGAGAGCTGCAAGCTTTGCATTTAATTGCATTATAATCATAACATTAAATTGCAAGCTTCACCCTTGTTGGTGTACGACTGGTGGCGGCTGATAAAACCCTTTAGCTCTACTAACGTCTAACCCCTGGTTAGCTCAGTTGGTAGAGCGCTCCACTTGTAATGGAGAGGTCCCGGGTTCAATACCCGGACCAGGCGGATTTTTTCGGTCGCGCACCAGTCACCTAGCTGTGTTTGGAGATACATGTGTGTCCTTTGTCCCCCTTGTTCCCCTTCTCCAGGGATTATTTTCGTCATTCGAGATTTTTAAATTGTATTAAACGACAAAAAACAAACTTGTCAAAATTAAGGGAAACTTTTGGAAAAAATTAACTGCCACTGGTGGGCACAAACCCATGACCTTTGCTTATCTTGGTGCAATGAATAGCAAAGGTACAGATAGGGTGAAGCAAAACTAAAGTATGTTTGTGCTGGTGATACATGTTTGAGATATACTGATATATCAGAGTTCTGGTATTGTAAATTATTATTTTTTTTAATAAATAATAGAGGCTTTGTTACAGTGAGGTTTTTGCCACATCTGTCTCTTAGTAACACCTTTGAAATGCTGTAAGTGTTCTTTGAACAGATGACCAGCTGTGCGAGCAGTGCACCTTCAATTGCTTTGTCTGTACACAAGAAATGTGATACTGTAAACTACTTTGAAAATCAAGTGTAAGCATAAAGTAATACGATACTATTAACTACTTTATTTTCATGGGATTGGCAATTTGCAAATAGTGCCTTTGGGGACTATATTTTGCAATTGGGAGTGGTTTGCAATGAAATCATTACTCTGGCACGATATATTTGAGTGGTTTCTTTTTGTGGCAATGTTCAGCAAAATTCGTAAAAGTCGGGTCCTCGCGAAAATTAAGTCGTTCACAGTGGACGCTTTTCCCGGGCGGGCATCCAGTTTTATGATCGTGCCTCATCCCCCCGTCTACATCTGCAGCAATGACCGTCAAGATGGGCGGCAATGTGCTCATCCCGTGCTACCCTTCGGGGGTTACCTACGACCTGTTCGAGTGCCTCTCCGGCCACCTGGAGACGACCGGGCAGGTCAACGTGCCCATGTACTTCCTCTCCCCCGTTGCGGACAACTCCCTCGCCTACTCTTCTATCCTAGCCGAGTGGTGAGCGAATCCTTCCAGCTCGGGGCTGTGCGTCTGTTAAAAGTGGGGGACTCGGCTCAGCTTATGAGCATTTCTGAGGGCTTGTGGGAGCCGATTAACGCTCGTAAGCATCTCTGAGCTCCTGCAAGAGGCTGCAGGCACTAGTGAGGAATCTGTGTGGACTCGTGAAAGTCTAAAAGGATTCACGAGAGCTCGTAGGGATTTGCAAAAGCTCGTGAGAACTTGCGAGAGCGTGCGAAGACTTGAGTGCCAGAGAAAAGGTATGAGAATTTGTGAGAGCCTTGTAGTAGCCGTGAGCTAGCTTTGGGGAAAAGGCTAGATACAGGGTGTGGCTATATGTGCCGGCCCAGTGACGTTCGGGCCGGGGTGGCAAAGAAAAGCCACGCTGGGAGTCCCAGGTGTGCTGAGCTTTAGATGAAGAGGTTAGAATTGACTGCCATGTTTTTACAGCGGAGCTGTTAAGGGCTAATCTCCCCAGGATCGTGTCCCCCACAAAGAAATGAAAACACCGAACTCTGGACACCTACCGCCATCTATGAGCTATGGCGGCAAGCCATGTATCTGGTTGCCACGGTCGCTCATAGATGGCGGCAGCCTTTCCACTCTGGCTTGTCAACTTGCGGCCGGCCATTACTTTCCATTGTACAGCTCCGCTGGTCTTCCTTCTTCACCAGAGTGGAAAGGCTGGAAATTTTTTATTGTTGTAATGTGACAATTTCATGGCTCAGCATGCTGGAGGCACCCCGTGTGGCAGTTTAATCCTCTCAGCTGACACTAAACTAGGCCAGCTCATATCGCCACTGACTGTTCGTTTCTGAGTGCCGACATATGGGAATGCTGAAAACAGGCACGTAGCCAGGATTTTGTTTCGGGGGGGCCCGCCCATGACAAAATGCTGTATGAGGGAGAGGGGGGGGGAGGTTCCATCAAAATTAAAAATTTCGGGGGGGGGGGGGCCTGGGCCCCATTGGCCCCCCCTGGCTACGTGCCTGGCTGAAAACCTGCGAGGATTTGTGAGAGCTGGCTAGCATTCGTGAGTATCGGTGAGCTCTGGAGAGAGGCTAGGAGCGTTTCCAAGAGCCGAGACACATCTATGGGAGCTTGTGTTGCCTCTGGGATGCTATGAGCAGTTGTGTAAGTTTTTTTTTAGCATGTGTTGTGAGCCTATGACAACTTAGGAGTGGCCATTGGATTTCGGAAGGCTTGTGTGCATTGTGAAACTTGCATACGCTTAACAAATTCTATGAAGCATTGCAAAAGCCATTAGCATTTCCAAAAGCTAACCATCAACCTGTGAGTCTGCAAGCATTTCTGGATTGCTAACTATGGTACTTGAGGGATGTTGTTAGCACTTTCAAGTACCTTTGACCTCGTAAAAGTGCACATAAGCATTCATGGGTGCTTGTGAGCTCTCCTGGGGAGAAAGTGCGAGCAACACACCTGATAAACCTGAGAAGTATCGACCAAATCTTCTACACTTCTGCAAGGTTTCATGACATTTGTAACAGTTCGGGTGGCGATTCCGAGAAGTTGCTTTGGCAATTTACGGGGACCCCATAACTTTGCTCAGCATCAACTACTTTCTGCAACGTTGTCAAGGCTAGTGAAGCTTCCGCAGCGCTGGAGCCCCACACTGCCACGAGATGATGTGGCTTCTTTCGTATCTCGTTTGCAAAACCTTGCGCAACCAGCTTTGACAGCTTCGGAGCAGTGCGGAACCTACGGAGCAGTGCGGAAGCTACGCCAGCCGTGGCAATTGAGCGCAAAATATTGACACCAAATGTAGTCTCCTCGTGTCCGCATAGCAGCGTCTCCTGTCCACCTTGCAGGCTTTCTTCTGCAAAGCAAGCGAAGGTATACCTTCCCGAAGAGCCCTTTCCCCATGCCCAGCTGGTCCGTGGGGGACGTTTGAAGCCCTTCTCGAGCATTCAAGGTGCCTTCCAACTTCTTCCAAACTTTGTAGTTTTTAGAAACCCCCACGTCTTTGCTCATAGAGCACTTAATAAAGAGAAGCTAAAGGAGAATGTTAGCGTGTTTTGGTCCTGTTAATTTGAATGTTACAAGCGTTTCACCCAAACGTATCAGTAGACGCAAAAAAAAGAAAAATTAATTGTTGGGTGTCACGTCATACCGAGAGGTTTCAACTGCCTTATCCGTGCCACTTATGAGGGAACACGTGCAGAGCTTCTGGCTGCTCGGGCAAGGCTTGCGGTAGGCGCGGAAATGTCGAGATCTCCGTATAACACGTCACAATTTCCTCCTCTCACCAAATGCGATGAGAAGGAGGGGCTTCAGCACTATTTTGAAAGAGCTGTTGTGGTTACTTGGTGCATCAATCCGAAATATAATTCTGGTACTGTCGAGACCGGTTATAACGAAGTCAATGGGGTTTGGAAATCACTTCGCTATATCCGCTATTTCGTTATAACCGACTTCGGTTATAACGAAGTGCAAAAGGCAATAAGAAATTTTGATCGCTTCGCTGTAGCCGCTATTTCGTTATAACCAACTTCGTCATAACCTGTCTCGACAGTATTCGTAATCCTTGAAGCCGAATAAAAATGATTTAAACCCTTGCCTAGTACTCTTCTTTTTTTTTTTTTCTCGAGGAAGTTACAGCAAAATTTTATTTTAAATGGGCAATTTGCAGTAAAATGAGACAAACACTTCCTTGACTTCCTCGACTTCCAGGTGTGGTATCTCGCTCTAAATTAGGTCTTCTGGTATAAGTCCCATTGAGGTGCACACACCGAAGTTCATGGCATGCTTGCAGGATTCGCATTGTTTTCATCTCTCCTCTCACTGTCCACCAAACTATCATCTGATTCCGAAAAGTAGGAAAGGCCATAGGTTGGCTAAAGCGGACCTTTGCGCCCAAGCCATGTTGTTTTAGCGCGAACGCTCGCAAGCAGCTGCTTTTCTTTTTTCTTGGCTAAATGGAGCGTTCTCTCTCTGTCACAGAGCAAAACAAACGAGCAAACAACCCAAGGTAGATTGAGCAACAGGAGTGGGTTTGCCATCTGCTGGAGAGCGCACTAAACAAGTGCCGAAACTGAAGCATGAGTAACACTCCTGGTCGGGCTTTATGGTCTGCAAGGGGGGGGGACGAGTCACTCAAAATTTGTAGTCGAGGGCTTAAGCGTTTTTTTTCTCAGCTTCAGTTTTCAAGCCATTCATTGTAGTGTGCGGAAAGAGATTGGCAAACGACAGGGGATTTATATGCACGGTGTGTCCTGGCATGTGAAGTGGTACATTCAGCATGTTGTGGAATGTGACATTCGTGCCTCAGTGCAGACTGCAGTGTCGGGTTTCAAGGATTTTCGAGTTTTCATTAATTGCTGGGCCTCTTCCAGAAATGATTGGTTCTCTCTTGTATCCTACGGCAAAGTAGACATGCCTGGCTCTTACTGAATGTTGGGAGATCTTCGACCAGTAAGCGTAGGTTAAATATCTGTGTCAATATTCTAGCCACTTCTTATTTTTCTGCTATGAATATGGTCTTTTTTTTTCTTTGTTCCTCATTTGAGTTGAGTATACATCCTCAAAGTCACATGGCATAAATTTATTTTTTCTGCAATATTTTTTTTTTTCTGCAATATTCTTTATTGACCAGCAGTATATTCCAAACTTTGTTTTTTCCCCCAGTATACCTGTAAGCTAAAATATCATGATTAAACAGTTCTTGTCTAATTATGCGGAATTTTGGAATGCAGCATGTCTGAACGGCAAACTTGGAGGAGCAGCGAGTGGCTTACTGTACAATTCCTTAGAAGATCTGCACATTATTTGCAAAATTTGACTCCAAAGTCGTATTAACTCTCTCAGGGTAGGTGATACAAGGAACGTACAGCATCATCAAGAATTTCTATAGCAAGCAGGTGCAAATTTTTTGCCATCATCTCGGCAAACCAAAACGAGAAGTTCTGCGGGGACCTATTCAACAAAATCTATGCCCTACACATGTTAAACTCAAGGTGGAAACGATACATCAAGATCTCATGCATCTGGGAATAAAATTGGCTATGCGGAGAGCAAGTCGTCCGCTTTTTGCGTAGGGGTTCCGGCGACGTCGGAACGACGCCGAGTTCTGATCGGCGTTGATTGGAAGGATAGCGGCTAGACCTCAATGCTAGATGCCTCGAGGTCTACCCACTATTTTTTTTTTCTATCAGCCAGTAAGAGTTTGGCGTTCTGACATCATCGCGACCCGCGTGCAAAAAACAGGCGAACTTGCACTCCGCATACAATTCCTCGCCAAAAAGAAAAGATATGAAAGTCAAGCAAGTTAAAGACGTTGTAGCATTGCTTACATGATTAGGTGACGAAACAGAAACAAAACTTTCATTTCTGCAGCGGAAGGGTTTACAGCCGACTTCCACACGCCCTGCATTGTGTTTGCGGGCCACCCGTCCCTGCGCTTTGGCGACGTCGTCCACTTCATGGAGCTCTGGGGTCCCTCATCCAATAACGTCGTCATCTTCACAGGTGCCGGGTTTTCTTCTCAGTCGTTGACAGAGTGAGAACGGCAGGGCGTCTTTGGGATGCCCGGCCTCCGACACGCGCTTGTCCCTCCCCGACACACGTTCGTCGCGCGTGTACACTCGGAGCCGACAGGATGTCGAAGTGTTTGTCGAAGGTAGGAAGCTTGCGCCGAAAGCGGCACGGCTGAAAGATCTCCCCGTTGTTCTCATTCTGTCGACGACCACGGTCGGCTTTCGTCTTTGACGGCCGAGTTGACGTTCGAGTGACGTGTTGCCCGTTTCTCATCCTTTCGCCCGCTGCCCGCACCCACAGAGCCGGACTTCAACTTGGCGGACGCCATCGCGCCGTTTCAGCCGATGGCAATGAAGGTTGGTGACCCAAAATCAGTCTTCCGAGTTCGCCTCGTCAGAAATCCGAGTAGTGGTGCATTCTTTTAAGGTCAAGATTCCTGGGAACATTGCTGAGACCTGCAGCAGTGGCGTGGGTGGGAATGTTTTTTGGTGTGCGTGTGGGGGGGGAGGGGGGGGCAAGGTGGCTGGAATGACCATGACCTAGGGCGCAAGAGGGCTGGGGGGAAAGGGGGGGTTCGAAAACTGCATGTGTGTATTATAGGGTTTGCTGGATTTTAGTGGGGTGGGGGACCAAAGCCCCATAAGCCCGTCCCCTGGCTACGTAGCTGGCCTGCAGTCACTGAGCGTCCCCAGTGTGCGAAAGTCCGCAAGCATTTTTTCAGAAGCACGACACGGAACTGAAATCAATGGCCATGAAATGGCGGCCCAACGCAGTCGTAACAAGCCGGGGCGGGCAAACTTGGCAGGGCCCGCTTAAATGGTGCTGGGAAAACAGGCCAGCATTCTTTTTTAGTGGAGTAGACTACGGACTACTTGATATAAAAAGCCCCGGCAAAAATATTCTCGTCTATCTCCAGTCATAGTCAGCGACGCACCACTCCCGTACATGCACGCGGTACACTTTTTTTTGCCTTTGGTTTTTTCTGTTGGCTTTGGGCCGGCATCAGTCATTTGGAGAGCGATTGGCTTAGTTAAATCTCCAATTCGAGCAGATGCTATGGACTGCAGTACTTTGAGAATGTTCAGTGGCTGTATCGAACCGCTTTCGGGACGTTTTTACCTCAGAACTTCAAATTGCAATATTGACGTGATACAGTATATCTAAAAACCTCAAATTTGTTTTCAATGTTTTGTTTGTTTGCTTTTAAAAGGGCAGTGCAACATTTTTAACTTCGAAATAATTTGCACTTTTTAATTTTTACAATGTTCATCTTACCAGAGGGATGGAGAAACCAGCTCATTTTCAAACATCACAATCCCGTTTAAAGTGGTAAAGCAAAGAACGAGAATATTTCGTGACCTGCAGCCGCGGGTGGCGGCCATGGGAACTATGGCGTGATGCCAACCTGGGCGCATTGTAATAAGTTGGCAAGATGTTTCATTATGTGCTCAACCTAAGGCTATCTTTCATGAATATCGTCATTTCAACGTGAGTATTTGCGTCAAAAGCCTCGTATCACCGACGAGATTGTACCATATGTTAAGATTTAGTGGCGCAATCTTCTTGAGGTGAACAAAACCATTCCTCTCTCGCCCTGTCACTACTACGTGAGTCTGACTTCCTTGCAACAAGGCAAGCACTTTGCCCCCTCCCCCCCCCAAACACTTCCTCTCCCTCTGCACATTGCTCAGGCCAACCTTTAAGGTCGCCATATGTGTTGACAATTGCAAGCAGAGGCAGGGCACGCTGGGGGCTCTGAAAGATAACCCAACCGGATACTCTGTTTCCCCAGTGCACACGGCACTGCGCACGTGACTTGGAAGACGGCGTGAGAGTTGAGAGTGGTTGGGAAGTGCCCGAAAACTTCGATTGTTTGACCAAATTTTTGAAAAATGAACTAACGCTCGCAGGCAAAATTGTTTTTCGGTTCTTTACTCCAGACGCGACGGGGAAAGCAAATCCCACAATTATTTGACCGAAGTTCAAGGATTGTTGAACGGCCCCTTCAAGAAAGTTTGGGAACCCCTTCTCTACTCTAATAGCATCGACCTGCGCTTATCCCCCCGAAATTTATTTATACGAGTGCAACACTTTCCGCGATCTGCTGGTGGTTTGTGCAACATGACGAAGACGTTTTCTGTGAGGGTGTTTATCTGCGAATATGCAATGCAGGCCCTCTGTTTCCCGATCGACACGAGCCTGAGCTTTGTGCAAGCCAATAAGCTTGTGCGTGACCTCAAGCCGAGCAACCTCGTGCTGCCGCGCCAGCACACGGTGCCCCCCCTCTTGCAGCCGCACCGGAGCGACCTTGTCATCGAGGCGGTATGTGTGGCCGGCCTTGGCTTGGCTGTTTTGTCTGCTCCGAGCTAGCTGCCTTTGATATTTTCTGTTGACTTTAGTTTGGCCTTGTTGGGTCAGACCGGGCTGAGAGTAACCTTGAATCTTCAGTTGCTTATTATGAAGTAGCCCACTAGGACAATCGGCCCAGGCAAATTTCTTCGTCTTTTCTTCATTCTATCACTTTCTTTTTCAGTTGCTTTTCTTGGCTGATGATGGCAATTACCAAATTATCGACCGCAAAAAATTTAGAAATAAGTGACCAAGTTTTAGGGTTTCTTTCTATCAATGGAATCATTGTCTTAAGGTATCAGCTTGCAGGATGAAAGGGCAAAAAAAGACCTGATTGTTTTGTATAGTCTATCGTGCTTCACCGCCTCGGTGGCTTGGAGGCAAAGTGCCAGAATACGGATACTGAGGTGGCAGGTTCAAATCCCGGTCGAGGTACCCACAATACAATGGAGGCTTATTGCGGCGTAGGAGATTTCGGTTGCATGACAAGAGATCCCCTGGTGGTCGAAATTAGTCCCCATTCCTCCGCTGCACCCTGCCAGACTTGCTTCGAATTCGAGCACCGCTGGTGACGTTGAGCCTAACCTTCAATTACTCGTCTGAGAGCTTGTCGCCCTTGGTGCTCTACCGCCAGGACTGCGACGTCCAGACCTTCACTCGTGGCAGCATTGTGCACATCCCGGTTCATCGGAGGTACCAGAGGATCGAGATGAACGCGGAGGTGAGTTGCTTCATTGACGGGTTGCCTTCACGTGCCACAATTCGAAAATAAGATCACCCAGAATACTTGGGTGTTCTGAGTTTAATTCAAAGTGTTGTACCGGCGTGCATTTTTGTGAACGCTACTGTGTGATGCACGACAAAGTTATTCCACAATAATGGCCATATCGCGCTGGTCACGTTGCCCCTCTTGGCAGTGGCACAAATTGAGACGTTTCGAGGGTGACCGACTTGACCTGCACTGCTGTCTGAATTGTAACTGCACCCTGCAGAAGTGTTAACAGAACGCCATTTGCTCTGACACCTCAAGGACTCTGATGAACACATTCATGGACATCCTCGCAGGATGTCCCTCGTAAGACTCTCAAGGCACCCCATAGACGTCCCGTGAATGCTTGTTTCTGGGAAGCTGGATCTCTCCCCAGCTCCCAAACGTGCATTATAAATAGGATTCTGCAATTTCAGTATACAGCACTAAAGCCGTAAAAGTAATCCCCAGGCCGGTCTTCATTAAAATCGGAGAAAATGGAAATACAGTAGATTCTCATTAAATCAAACTCCAGGAAGCCACAAATTTTGTTTGAATTATCGGAAGTTTGCAATGTCTCAAATTCATATAAATATGATGCGTGATAAAATTATGATTTGCCATATACACATGCAAAGCATGTATTTGATGATTTTCTTTGCATAGGCCTCAAAAATGTTGTTTATTGTTGACTATTTAGCCAGCACATGACAACTCAAAACAAAATTAAGTTTGTTCACCGGGCACATCGAGCAGAGGACACAAGAACAATGAAAAACAAAATTAAGTTTGTTCATCGGGCGAAGAAGTTGTCTAATGTGGACTACTAAGCAGGGGACTCATGAGCAGTAAAAATGGGCACCGCGTGGGAGTTTTCGTTGCAACTTGCATGGATGCTGTGATGTGGACCTATGCCACGCCGCCTCTTCACAGCGTCCGCTCAGTTGCTATGGAAATGTTTGCATGGTGCCCGTTTTCATAGCTCATGTGTGCCCTGCCCGAACCCCGTTGAGTGCGCTTCTCACCGAGCACCGGTGCACTGCGGAGAAGCAACACTTGCGGAAGCAAGCTCGGTGGGTGTTGCCTCCCTGCAGCGCACCAGTGCTCGAAAAGAAGCGCACTCAACGGGGCCGCAATAACAAAAGTATAAATTACATGAAAACGCCGTTCGAATTAAACGGCTTATGAATACACTAAAAACATAGCGGGACAAACCAAATTGTGAAATTATGTTTGAACTGATCAGAAATTTAAAATATCCGAGTTTGAATTATAGCGAGCCTACTGTAACCCCGAATCGAAGGTGTCCATGAATGAGAAAAGGCCAAGCTATGTAGGAGGAAATATTTATCTATGGTTTTATTTCGTGCTGACCGCGAACACCGTTCTCACTAAACTGTCTGCAAGGCCGCTTTTACTGTAAATTTTTTTTCTGGAACCACTTTTTTTTTTTTTTTTTTTGTTATTGGCATTGGGGTGTTTTTCGAGTGTGTGCACAGCCGGCGTGTACCCCGGAGGTCAAGGCATTCCACGACCGTGTCCCATTTGCTCCGTCGCAAGTCCCGACGAATGCCGATGTTCTGTCTGACACCGAGAAATGCCACATTCTGTGGGAGAAGAATAGACTCCCTAAACAACACCCCAGAATTCGAAGAAAAATTGAGCCCCGAAAACGCGAAACGCCAAATATGTAGGTGTGTCTTGCACTCTCCTCGTTCTCTCTCACCTTCTACTTTCGCATTTTCTTCCCCACTTTGTCTCTCCTCCAGAGTGAATCTTCCTTTACCTTCTCGGCTACCCTCGCATTTTGGAGAGTGAGGGAACTACGAGTTGTTCCAGATGCATGGATGTTGACGGCTGCATCTTTTATAACGGGAGGTAGCTTGCGCCAGCTAGCCTTAGAAACTAAAAATCCAAAAGTATCATTTCTCCCCTCACCCTTCTAGGCCAGTTTGCTTCCCCTCTGCAATTTTGTAGCTATCACCAGGTGGTGTGAGATATCACCAGGATGACCTCGTGGGATTGGGCTAAAGACCTAAAAACATCGCCCCCTGCCTCTTTCCGCCGGCAAGGGAGTCGCCAATTTTCTTCTGGTCAAACCTAGTCGGCGTTACCCCCCTACCAGGCCCACAGGGAGACAGAATTGAGACTTTGGGCCCGAGCCGCGCGGGAGAGAGTCCCAATTTTTTTCTGTCCCGCCTATCCCCAGCTGTGCTGGTTACTTGTATGTCACTCAATTCTCCCTAGATCATTTCCACCAGTCTTCCATTAAAGTGCAGTTATCATCTATTCTTCCATTCTTGTATGCAAACCCCAGCGTTCTGGCCAAATTCCTCGCCCCGTTCCGGGAGGGCAGGAGCAAGCCCTGTGCACCTAAACGCTACATGTTCTATTGTCTCGTCTTCCCCTTGGCATACGGCCCACCGCATATTCATTTCCTCATACTTTGTCCTATATGTCCTCGTCCTCAATACCCCTATTCTAGCCTCAAATAACAACAAGCTCCCCCGTGAATTATTTTACCAATGTTCCTTCCTTATTTCCTGTTTTCGTCCCCTATACATAGTTAAAGCTGATTTTCCCTGCATCCTTTCCTCCCTCTTTTTTCTCTCGGCTTCTTTTACTTCCTTTTCTGCAGAGGTAGTCTACTCTGCCCCGGCACTTGTCTGTTGGCAAAGACCAACGTTGGATGCCCACCTTCTAAAGGCTGGGGGGATAGAGGGAGAAAAGATTGTGTTGTGACGTATGTGTCCTATTCAGTCACTTAAAAATAACAAATGTTTTGTTGGGAATTAGTGCCCTTTTCAAGGCCAGCATCCAACCCTGATCTCAAGCAAGGCAGAATCCTCGTAGAGACGTCCAAGTGGAAAGCAGTGTACCGACCCATTTCTTTTATATTGTTGCCAGTGGTGTCACAAGGGTCAGCGGCACCTAGGGCGGCAGCCCGCCGCGACACCCCCCCCCCCCCTGCTTTCGCGTGGCCCGCCGCAATTCCTTCTCCCCCCCCCCCCCCCCGCTCTCGTGGCCCGCCGCGTGACACCCCCCTGAGCGCTGCACCCGGGGCGGTCCGCCCCCCCCCCCATTGAAAATCGACGCTACTGGATCAAAGTCGGTTGACAAGTTTCCTAGAGTGCCTGGTGCCTTTTTGGGGCGCATCCTTTCTGTGGTGCTTGCTGCGTTATTGGCCCAGCCTACGTGGACAGAGGCAATCAAACCGGTGGAACATTGAATTCGCAAAGCTTGCGGTGGGAAGTGATTCTATTGAGGTTTCTGCAATGAAGATAAAGTTGGCGTCGAAAGAGCAGTCCTTTTTCGTTGCTCGTGGGAGCCATGCTGCGGGCGGCGCTAGGATCGCTATCCGCCCACGTACCGAAAAGGACAGTCTTCGAATGACGTTCTTCTGTGGAGCTTGTAGTCAGATAGATCCACAAACATTTTTGTAAATGGCATGCCGTCTAACCGCTCGACTATGATATTGCAGCTGGCGTCTTCGCTGGTGCCCGTCGAGGTGAAGCGGGGACAGGGGGTAGCAACACTGACCGGCTCCCTCTACATCAGCAACAATCGCTGCGTACTCAAGGTGAGCTTCTATTGACGACGAGATCTAACTGCGAGGGGCACTTTGTCAAGCTTGTTTTCCACAGAGCTCGGTGTTTACCCAGCACTTTTGCACTTGATTCTTTTAATCGCCTTCCTCGGTCAAGGGGGGGGGGGGGGCGGGCAGGGGCAGTTTTT
The DNA here is from genome assembly GCF_016920785.2 of Ixodes scapularis. Lineage (NCBI taxonomy): Eukaryota > Metazoa > Arthropoda > Arachnida > Ixodida > Ixodidae > Ixodes > Ixodes scapularis. The sequence goes on from NW_024609878.1 coordinate 858,543, forward strand.
AAATCAACCACCCCCCCCCCCTCCCCCCTCACTCTTCACACTCGGCTCCATAGCCTAAAGCCATAACTAGGCCGTACACTTTCCGGTTTTAACAGAAAAACACCGATAAACATCAGTCTGCGTCAAAAATACAAAATAAGTTTTAATCGAGAAGCACCGATTAGCAACCATTGGTGTCAAAATAGAAAATTGGTTGAAAAACGAAACACCTATTTCTGTAAATATGTGCTTTGGCTACGACTGTTTGTGTCTAAACCCTCCCCTTTTAAACTTATACTCTTAAACTTTTACAAAATTGTTTCACTTATAATCATTGTATTTAAGCATGTCCAAAACAGATCACTGAAAAACATTAATATTGTCACAAATGACAAGTGATGAGGCGACGAAACTGAAGAAAAATAAACGTTTAATGGGGGCGAACTTCTGCCCAAAACAAAATAGATAAAGGATAGCGTTGCAGGTGTCGACGGCAGCAAAACAGCAGGATTAAACGCTGGGGCGAAACTGACTCCACTCGCCATGCGGAGTCCCTTATGTACCCGCGTGGGTTTCTGGAACATTCGGCGTAGAACTTTCGGCGCGTAGAACATTCAGAACTCGATCAGACGACAATGTTCTCAAACTGACGAGAACGCCAAGTTGAAAGAATAAATAAAAGAACATTCCGCTGACTGGAATGAAACATAGACCTTCCGCGCAACAGCCAAGCACGGTAACCTTTCAGCCACGCACGCACTTGCTCGGCGACGCGTGTGGCAATATTTCCGTGCGCATGGCCGAGAAAGAACGCTACTCCATACTTATAGAAGATTTGGGTTTACTCTTACACCAAATGTTCGACGCTCAAACATTCTGGGCTGAATGTTAGAGATACTGAGTGCAGTGGCTAAGGAGCCCAACCTGGCCTTGCTGAGTCATTCTCATACTAGCCAGCTGTCATGCCGACACCTCGACGCTCGCTGCCATTTTTTTTGACGCTCATTCTTTTTCTTGTTTCTGGCACAAGTTAACTGATTAAACCTTTATTTTTAGTTCTATGTCTGTCCATCCTTTTTCATCCTCAACAATATTAGAGAAATGAATAAACACCAAAGAACATCCGCCGATTTTTCTGGAGAATCTACGGTATAGCCGTAATTAATCCCCCCGCCCCCGTCATAAAAACCACAATTACCCTCCTCAAAAGAAAAAAAAATAAGTCCTGGCTGTTCCATTGTTCCTAAGCGACGTTTTCATCCCCAAGTGTATGGTGTCAGTTGCTAGGTGTCCCTGAAGTCCATGTTTCTGACGATCACGCAGCCACTCCAGAAAGAACCGGCTGGTAGCAAGCAGTGGAACAGCCAGGCTGCCCCCAAGACGTACACCTTCGGGAGTTTGGACGTCACGGAGTTTGCGCGGAATCTCGAAAAGGTATGTATGCGCACGTCACGGAACTGTTTGTACGTATACACAAATGCACAGCCACAATGTCGCGCCACTACGGCGGCGCCATTGTTGCCACAGAACGCGCACGGACACCTCACTTCATGCGAATCTGGTTTCTGCTCAAGTGCCCACACCCGGTGCTGGCAAAAGCAGACATGTTTGTAAACGACGAAGGCCCATTCGCGCAGCCCCGTTTGCTTACGTCGCATCACATCACGAGAGCTTACATCCGCTAAACGTCGAGAGTCGCCGAGACATCCACGTGTCGTACGAAGCACGGATGTCTCGGCGGTTCGTAACGTGACATAAGGAAACGTGAGCAGGTGCACCCGTGTGAGTGGGCCTTGAGGCTGGTTTGCACATTGACGTCTTAACATGACCAAGCACGTCGCGGGCACTCGCGACCGCTTTCGACACGCTGGCACCGTCTGTTGGGTAGCCCTGGAAAAACCTCTCACGAGCGCAATAACCAGGGTGGTGGTTTTGCAGGAGTATTTGAGAGACCTAATCTACGTGCTAGCTACAAGAAATAGTCTCTCATAACGTCGTGAGAATTATTCCGAGCCCGTGGTCAAAATATGACGCATGAATAAAATTTGGAACTTCATTCCGATCAAAAGCATTCCAGGGCTGGCCGAGAGATGGTGTCAGCATCTTATCTCGTCGTAAGAGGTCACAAGCAGTCGGAATGCACTCAGTGTCACTCGAGTGAAAACGTGGACCTGCCTTTAGATCTTTGAATGGTGTGTATACGCCCACGTTGGAAAACTGCATAGACGTTGGCGACACTTGACACAAAGTGCACCCACATTTATCTGTCGCCCTGATATCCTGCTTGCCAGAATGAGCTGTGTCCATAAGGTGTCACACGAGGAATGTTTATTTTCAATGATAAGTGCACGACGTAACGAACAATAAGAAAACATTATGGCAAATGGCTAGGCATTTGTGTTGCCTGCGTGAAACGTTCTGGCGTCACAAACGTTTAGCGATACTCTGAGTTTTTGGACGCCTACATTCAAGGTGCACTTCATCAGATTGTTTAAAGCGTACCATGTGTACACTTGATAGTTGTTCCTAGAATGAAGTGATGCTACCGCTAATCGAGCTGATAAACCTGGTGATCTTCCAGAGCCTTCCACACTCCCAAGCTCCTCCCCTCCTACCTCACTCCTCCTCGCCTCTCCGTTAACCAATCAGCGTTGTGGGATTTTGCTAGCTACCAACACAGGTACCGATAGAGTAACCAAACGGTTGTCTCAACACTGGTGGCGATCTCAAAGGAGCCGTCCAAGCTAGTAGCGCGGTCCCCACATCTCCGCGGCAATGTAAACGACGTTTAGGGCCACATTACCGCGGGTCGGTTTGATAAATTACCTCCGTTGGTGCCAATGATCGACTACTTTGTCTCGCTCTTTCGAATATAGCGGAAGAGAAGACACACGTACCAGAGTAAGGACAGAGTCCAAGAGCATTTATTAGAACACTCTTAAAAAAACTACAATGTCCCCATCCAAAATGCCCCCCACGCCGGCAAGGTAAGAAAAGGTCCTTACCTGCCAGACGCGGGGTTCTGGAGAGCCAAGACCGGGGAAGCATCGGAGAAGTCGCCAACACACGTCCTATCTCTTTCGCGGTTACCGGACGAGTCTCCTTCCCAAAAGCGGGAAAACAAGAGGCGAAACCTCCTCGCCTGTCGGCAGTGATCCACATCCGAGCGGGGGAACGGAAATCGGTCCCCCTGAGAGAGAGTGAGAGGAGGGCCCCCCAAGACAGGGGATCCTCCGCCTCACGAGCAGGTCGGAGGTCACGGCGAAGGAGGCTGAGTGTTCCGACCCGCGGCCGTTATTGCAGCGATCGGGGAAGGGAGACCACAGGAATCTCCACAGCGCTGAGCACTTCACTCCTTCTCTCCCACCCGTCAGCCAATCGATGTTAAACCTCGCGACTAAGCTTTTATTCGGGCTCCATGAAATGCCGATCAAGCCATTGAACGTTTCATGATGAAAGTTGGCAGTTGTGCATAATACAGAAAACATGTCAAAAGGAACAGTACAGATTGATTCCATTGCCTCAAAGGTGTCATCTCTGAAAGCCGTCTTCAAAACTTCAAATATTCATGTTTGTAAAACCTTGTGCTGTGAGACTTCATGCTGTTCTTTCTTTTAAGTTATTTTCTTCACTGTATTCTGTGTGAACCTGCAGGCCGGGTTCACCGACGTCAAGGTGGAAAACACAAGTTCCGGAGTGATTGTGCATTTGGTAATGTCAGAATCCTCGCACCCTTCCGTGATTTTATACATAAATGTGCTAATGTCACAATTGCTCATGCTCTTTTTTTTCTTTTTTTGGCAGCCCAACGAAGACACCATTATACAAGTCGACGAACATTCCACACACGTGTTTTGCGAAGGAGACTACGCCGTGCGCACCCAACTAAGGGACTTGCTGCTCCAGAACCTCAGCAAATTCTGACCATCCACGCTAATAAACTAATAAATGTTGTATGTCATTGTATGTCGAGGCATTGTTGACTGCTTGGCCTATTACTACTTGAGACGTCAGCCCCCTCCTACACGCTTCCATGCTTGTCTACTGGGCTGTGAAATACGCTCTGAGCATGTGCAGTAGTTCTCAGTATCTCTCCTGCGGAATATCAGTGACTCAGCATTTTTCGCCAGGCTGATAAACGCTGGTAAGGTCTGCAGTAAAAGTGACTTGAGAATGCCGTTGTCCGATATTGATAGCGAAACCGAAACTGAACTTTTTTTTGGTGTAATATTCTGCTGTAGTCATAGTTGGTTTAGAGCTCATGATGCTTAAGATGCTTAAGGTGCAGATGGATTAGTGTAATTCAAGACTTGCGTACAAACCAAAAGTTATTCGAGTCGCGACCACGTAACTGGCGTAGACGTTCGAAACGGTTGGAAAAGTCCATCGCAGCCGCCATCGAAGCATGACGTCACTTCTCTCACGTGACTTCCTCAGGCGGGAGTCGGGCACATGAGACGGCGCCATTGTCCCCCTACTTGATGCGTGCTGAATTCAAGACAATCGCCTCACTTTTTCGGACCGTACCGTGCCCTAGGCGCGTGCAAAAGGACGCCGAAAGTCGTGTCACGCCGGACGCCAGCACAAACCGCACATCGTAGCACGTCCGACCGTTCTCCGCGTCACCGAGACCGTTTTGTGTGATGCCCCGCAGTGTTCACATTTCTTCCAAGATGGCCTCCCTACAGTCGTGCTGTGTGTGAGGTGGTGTGGGTACCGCGGTGGGGATATTCTGCCTTCGTGGACAGCAGTCCTTTATCGGGCGGACTCCTCTAGAACAATTGGGTGCTTTTTAGATCTCGGTTTCGCGTTCACGTTGGTAGCGAGTTTCTGGAGATGCAACGTATGAAAAGCCAAGGAAATTCAGGTGAGCGCTGTGCCTGTTGCCGACCCGTTGCCAAGGCGAATGTAACGCTGGTGGTGTTTTTTTGTTTTGTTTTTTAATTCGTGGAAGCGGTACTGAAGCTAGAACATACGGCGGTGCTCAATGGAACGCGATTCTTTTCGAGCGGCTATATTCTTCGTACGTTTAAAAGAAAACTAGCGTAGATTTACTCCCTTTCCATTTCACGTGCGCGCACCGGAGCTAGGCGAGCCGTCCCGTGTTGTTTATCTAAGCCTAAAAAGCAGCGATGTATTTTTTTGCTTGTGTACTTTGTACCCCGGCGACCTTTTGCGAGTAAACTTTAATTTTTGTTATTGGTTTCGCCTTGCCAGCGTGATTTCAGCACTCATCTCGGACAAAAACTAAGTAAAGAGGAAGCGGTAGAGCGATGCCCCCGAAATCCCGGTGTAGCTTTAAATGGCGAAGCAGAGTTTGCCCTCCTGCAAGCTTGCGTTCGCGACAATACTGATCAGCAATAATAGAAAGAAAGAAAAAGGAGGAGGGCCTGTTACTGCGCATCATCTTCAAGTTAGCAGCTGTTGTAAATAGCCGCGGTTGTTGGGGGCGCACTCACCGCGTTGTCATCGTGCGGAAACGCTCTTTCCGTTCCTTTTTTCGCGAAGCCTTTTCTTTATCGTGTACGCGGAGACGGGATCCGACGCAAACGGAACGGCGTGGGTGGAACCCTAGAGGAGCCTACATCGGTAGTTCGCCCACGTACCTCGAACCCACGACGCACGGTTTACGAGAACTTCGCGGCGTCGGGTTAGCTGAGCAGAAGAAAAAACGCATTCGCGTTTGAGGATGCTGAAAAACTGCGTTCAGTATTGAGTTTCTCCGGGTGGCGTTATTGATACGTTATTTATAACCTCCTGAAGTTCAGAAATATTTCCTTGGTAGCGTAGAACTTGTTCGGGAAGGTTACAACGGCGTGCAGGCAAGCCTGATGACACAAAACGAACACAAACGCATTGCCAACTTGGCTAGATCACACAAAATCTCGCATGTATTACTGGCATGGTCGTAGGTAGGTTCACACATAATAGCACTCTTGGTCATCACAATCCCTCATCTCTTTTTATTGCATTTTTTCACAAATAAACAGATAAGAGTATGCTGCATTGTATAAAAGTGCACCCAAACATGGAAGGTGCATTGACTTAACGCTTATTCGCGTCTCCAGCTTGACGCTCGCCCTCCCGCGGCGGAAACGGGAAGCGCTCTAGTGAGGGTCCCCCGATTCTCCTGCTCAGCGGGCATGGCGGAACTGCTCGCAATCATGGCTCGCGAAATGTCGTTTCCGAATGCAAACAGCACTCTTCACTGTCCCAACGTAGTGCTGCAGCCGGTATGGGATTGTGCCTTACTGGAGAGTGTTAGTATTGCGCATAGAAGCAAACGCAAGCGGTGTGCGTTTGCGTTAAAGTTGCGTGCCGCACGACGTGCGTGCGCCTCATCGCCATGCGCCATCCAAGACCGCAGTTTCGGGCTCCGCGCACGCGCAGTGTGGAACGCGCAAAGCTAACGCAAACACACAGGGCTTGAGTTCGCTCGTATACGCAATATTAAAACTCACTACTGTTTCACCGGCTTCCAACGCCAGCGAAACGTGCTGCAGTGAGCAGACGTGCAAGCAGGTAGGCGGTCCTTCGAACTGGAAAGGCTGAGATTGGCAAAACGACGGCGAGCAAATACAAAAGTAAATAAATGTTAAGAAAAAACTAGTAATTAAAAAAAGTCTTTTTTTTAACTTTTGGGCATTTGGTCTGGAAGTATATTGGTGGCGACTTTGGACGTTTCGCCGATTGTCGAAAGTCGCGACTTTGATAGCACAATATACTTTACCCATAATTAACGTAATTTTACATGGATTTCTCACATTAGCTAGAATGTTTTCATTGATTTTAGACTATTTTTATTTTATTTGTAATTAAAATGCAGCAATTGGAACCAGTGATGATAATTAGCACAGTTTTCATTGTCATATTTCTTCGCGCGTTTAAAATTAGATCATAAGCAACAAATTATATTAGAGCTTGAATAATCACTTATTCAAATATTCGAATTTTAATATTATTATTATAATACAAATTGCGGCAATGTATGCCTCTAATTAAAGCCAAGATCACGAGAATAATCTATTTAACCATAATAGTCTTTCCAGAAAGGTATAATTCTGTTTTCTTTTTAGCATATGAAAAACTCTTACATAGTTATCAAGATAGACAAACAGTTCAACGCTGGATGTAATATGAAGTCCTACGCGTCACGCGGTGCTATAAAACACACACACACACACACATTTCAGCAGTCTGACCCGGATTTCGTCTTGTGTTGTTGCAGTGAGAGCAAGCAGCGTTTATTAGTTTATGCGTTTCGTGGACATATTGTAAAAACTGGAATTATTCTCTTATTCTTGTACTGGATAATTGTCATTATTTCCCATGACAATTATCTGAGCGAGAAAAAGGCAGCGAGAACGCACAGATATCAGCACTGATTTTTTCAACAACGACGAATATCAGCCTGGATCGAACAGTATGTCACAAAATAAAGTTTCCGCGAACAACTTTTTTAAGTAAATAATTACGATGTGAGACACATCTTGAGTCATGAAAAAATCCGAAATTAAGACATCTGTCGAGAAATTAAATCCAAAATAGAGGTAAGTTTCGGTTTCGCTCCAGAATTAAAACGCGCATCCTTCCGTAATTAATACGCTAAACACCGTTCTTGTTTTCAGGTTAAAGAGGTGACCTGCGCTCATAAAACATTAGCTTCCTCGTATTACCAGAAATAATTTATGTCGCTCACCGAAGCCAGCACATTAGACAGACTCAACAGCGGCACGCATCTCTGACCCTCACTAAACCCGCCATCTTGGAAAATGAGTGGCGCCACCTATAGTTAGTTGGAGTCGCGAATACACAGCATTTTTAAACAAATTTACTTTTCTTGAGCAACAGGTTTGTTAGATTTTAAAATGAGTCCTGGGATGGTCTAGTGTCGGTCACTGGGACAGAAGAGCAGGCAGCAAAAAATTAGCTCAAACACGGGCAAACGGAACTCGCAGCCACTATTTGTCTTGCTTAAATCAGGGTACAGAAAAAACGTGTATGTGCGTGGAAAATTCTGTCGTCCCGTATCACCCGAGACTACCCCGCCTTCCACCTGCTGTTATCTTGACACGGTTCGTAGTGGGCGCATCTGCTGGGCCGTAGGTTTGGGTCCGCTCTGTAAGACCGTGTACAGTCGCAGGACGATGTTCGTAAAAAGGTCATTCAACGTAGGAGGGTATACAGGTTGGTGCGGTAGCGGCTTTAAGGACCTCGGTTGTTTGCCGAGTCGCGCTTTCAAGCATGATAACCGGCGAGGCAGCAGATAGTGCCAGTGACTCTCCACGCCTCACGACAGTAAAGGCCCTCCCCCGTAGATGGGAGTATTATGAAAGAGCTGTGGCGGCAAAGCCGAGAGCGAAGAATGGTTATGTAACTGACCTTTCAGGTTGCGCTGTTTTTGGAAACAAGTCTTTCTCAGTGCTTTAGACAAGCGACTCATTGATTCTAGTCCGTGGTGCTTTCTTTTGCTTTTTTCCTCTCTCCTTTTTGCGGAGCCTCGGCCAGTTGGCTTGAGCCTGAAGTTTTGCCGTGTCGGGTGCAGGGCTAGCTATACATGTGAGCCATCTGTCGGAAATCTCACGGGTACCTATAGACACCCATATAAACCAAATGTATTTTCGTTTTCTCAATTCTCTAGGGAATTTCATTTGGGTGCCTCTACATTATTCTTTGGGGTGATTCCACTTTTTGTTGCACCAGTGACGACCGCATGACATAGCAGGAAACGTGGGGAAATAGTCTGAACCAAAATAACGCCGTCACTCTGGTCAAAGAGCTGAAAGAGCTCCTGCCTGTGGTCCAGAGCAGGAAAGAAAGGCACATAATGGGACAGATGCATGCACATTAAAGGGAAGTTGGGGCGGTTCTGCATTAGAGAAAAAACACTTGAATTGTGTTCACTTGACATTTGATGAGTTGAGACTTAAAAGAAATGAGAAAAATGTGGTGTCTCTAGTCCGCTTTCGCACCGCATACTTAAAGCCAAAATAAAGTAAAATGAATTGGATCCTTGGATCAAGCGGTAATTTCTTGGAAATGCCAATTGGAATTAAGTGGGGATAAAGAAAACCAACTATTGGAACAGCCAGTGTAACGGTCTGGGAAAAGCCAACTAGTACTACAAGTACCCATGTGGTCGACTCGCAGTCCAGCTCCGCTACTAAGACACGAGCGTGCCTCACAGCAGGTCCGCCGGTCACTGTATGGCAACCATGAACCACACAGCCCCGTCGCAGTGATCAGTTTTATATCTCTCGTCTCCCCCGTGTGTTCACTTGACAGTTAGAATAACAGATATCACAATTGTTTCAATGCGACGCGCCGGAGAGCCATAAGAGCAATTTCAAAATAGGCCTGAAGCCCAATTCCCTAGCCTTGGACAGCCAAAAGATCCGTCATGATGTCACAAACAGCAACTGTCTTTCCCGTTTTTCCGCGTTTAACAATAATTGCGCAGCAAATGTTTTGGGTATTCGGGTTCACAGAGTAAAAATACACTAGAATTCACTTCTAACTTTTTTTTTTTTTTTTCAAAAAGCCTTGTAGCTTCCTTTTAAGGCAGCCTCATTGGGGACTTGCTGACTACTTGGTTTTATTTTAAAATGGACCGCGGCAGATGCTACGAGCCATCGAAACCAGTCCAGTGCCTTGCAAGTGTCGTGCGTTCTTCCAAGAGGGGTGAGTGACGCATGGGGCATGTACCTGCATTATACATTTACAGCGCCGGATTGGATGGGCGGGCTCGTAGAATCCACCGCAGTCCATCGTTAGGTGAAACGGAGTACAGTCTGTGCAAAGAGAGGTAATTCATAATCGCGGTAGACGGTTGGTTCCCCCCTCCCCTGCGTCGAGTTAACACTTGCTCTGCATGCCCCACCCCCCCCGACAGTGACGAACGGCCCCAAGGAAATGGTGAAGGATGAAGAGTTTGACTCGTGGCGCAACCAGAACCAGGCCCACTCGGCTCAGCAGCAGCAGCAGCAACAGCAGGCGCAGCAGCAGGCTCAGCAGCAAGCCCAGCAACAGCAGCAGCAGCAGACATACAACCCGCACCTGTCGACCTCCAACCTCGGAGAGCCCTACATCCCGAGCTACTATGCCTCCATGTCCTTCCCCTACCTGAACCAGGGGCTGGGTGATGGAGCTTGGAGCAATGGAGGCGACCCAATCAACTTCTTCGGCTCGTACAGCAGCCAGATGGGTGCCGGCGGGGAGCAGCCACCGCATTACGTGGATGGCGGCGCCGGCATGTTCAGCCAGAACAGCTTCGCCGGCTACGGGCAGGGCTTTGGCTTCTTCCCCGGCAGCGACTACTCAACATGGGGCACTGCACCGAGCTCTGGCCAGCAGCAGCAGCAAGCAGCGAGCAAGGCGTACCCCGACGAGTACTACCGCGGCTACGAGGAGACTGTGGACCGCGGCCTCAAGCATCTGGAGCAGGGCATACGGTCGTTGGCCCTTGGCGACAAAGACTTTCCTCCCAAGGAGGCATATGCCAAGGGCCTCGATGGCATGGGGGCCAAGAAGTTCCAGGGGGACAAGAAGATGTCGTGGGCCTCAGTGGCCAGCCAGCCGGCCAAGCCAAAGGTGCTGAAGAGCAAGTCCCCGCTGCTGCCACCGGCCCCCGGTGGCGGCGGCGGCAAGCACCCGATGGACATCGGCACCTGGGAGGGCAAGAACGGCGCTAAGCCGAGGGGAGGCGGTGCGCCGTGGACCGGGGTGGCCCCGGCGTCGGCACCTTGCGACGGGAGCTACGCACCGACACACCCGGTGCTGGAGAAGCTGCGCCTGGAGAACAACTACAACCCCAAGGAGTTTGACCTGGAGCCCAAGGGGGCACGCTACTTCATCATCAAGAGCTACTCGGAGGACGACATCCACCGGTCCATCAAGTACTCCATCTGGTGCTCGACGGAGCACGGCAACAAGCGTCTGGACGCGGCCTACCGGGACGTCCAGGGGCCCGTGCTGCTGTTCTTCAGCGTGAACGGCTCGGGCCACTTCTGTGGCATGGCGGAGATGGTGTCGCCCGTGGACTACTCGGCCTCTTCCTCGGTCTGGGCACAGGACAAGTGGAAGGGCCAGTTCCGGGTGCGCTGGGTGTACGTGAAGGACGTGCCGAACTCGCAGCTGCGGCACATCCGGCTGGAGAACAACGAGAACAAGCCCGTGACCAACTCAAGAGACACGCAGGAGGTGCCCCCGGAGAAGGGCCGCCAGGTGCTCAAGATCCTGCACGGCTTCCGACATACCACGTCCATCTTCGACGACTTCCTGCACTACGAGAAGCGCCAGGAGGAGGACGAGCAGAGGGACTTCCCCACCGTGCCTCTGGCCCCGCCCCCGCCCCAGCAGCAGGGTGCGCATATCACACCCTGTGTGACTGCTCCCTCCCCAAGTCCTCATGATTACTCCCCTTTTGCTTTCTACTCCCTTTTGAGTCCCCCCCCCCCCCCCCCCTCCCTCCTTGCTTTCTGTTCCCTTTTGAGTCCTTGTGATTAGTCACTTTTTTTTACTTTCAAGTGCTTGTGATAAGTCTGTTTATGAGTCCTTGTGACGATTCTCCCTCCCTTTTTGCTCTTTTATTACCCTTCCCCATTTACCATGTGTTTTGTTTTTCTTCCGCTTTATCAAATTAGGGATTTCTCTTTATCCCCTTTTTCTGTCTGCTTATTTATTTACAAATACTTTTTCTCCTTCCAAAATAGCCTTGTTTCACTTATGCTTTTATTTACTTGTGCAGTGTCTCCTGTTTTGCTCCCTTGTATTCCCCCTTCTCTTTACATTCTATTTATTTTTGTTTGCAGCATGCAATTGTTTTTATTCTCCTCTTTTCCTTTGTTTCTACACCATCAATTTGAGGATGCCTGTATCCTTGTTTTCTGGGCATTTTGTTTTCACTTTTGTTTTACACTTGTTTTTTTCTTTCTTTTAGTGATAGGTATGTGCTTGCAGAGAGAAATTAGCAGTCACTTGCAGTGTTAGTCTCTTTTGTCGCAAGGTTTAAGAATGCCCATTATGTCGCTGTGTTTGAATGAGGTGACGACGCGACACGGTTGGCCTTAATGCAACATTTGCTCTTTGTTGCAGTTTACTTGTAAGGTGTAGCTTCAGACACCACACATCACCACCCAAGTTCGTTATGTGCCTGACTTCCAGACCAGCCATTGCATGTTCGAGCATGCTGCGCCACTCTCTACACCAGTGATACATAGGTTGAACGTGACTGGGGCTTCCACACCATACCATTAATACCCCATAGCAGTTCTCAAGCGAATCATTGTTCGCCAAAGAAAGAGATAGGCCTGTCTGTTCGCAACACATCATAATCTGCGTTTTTCCAAGGGACTACTTTATGGCACGAAACAGGATTATCTGTTCATCTTGATACTGGCTGCAGTTGTATTGTTTGAGTATATAGGAATTCAAGCATTTTGCTATAACAAGGACGTAGTAGTTGTAAAGTACATTGATGGTACAAAACACAGCTTCTGGTACAGGTCTTGTTGAAGAACATTCTGGTTTCTTTTATTACCAGGTAACATGTACATGTGTATGTGTAATGATTATGTGACATTGGTCACTGGTTCACAATGAGGAGACCTGAGCTAGTTAAATGACTTAGCAGTTGAGGTTGTGTGTGAACAGAGGACAGCTCTAAAGCTCTAGCTTATCCTGTAACTCCAGTTTATGCAGTTTCAGTTGGTGGCGACTTGTTTGTATGGGCAATCTTATTCCCTACCTAGACTGTCTTGTGTAATTATGTGACCAACCGGGCAAGCCATACAGTTAGTACCATCATTCGGCCTTGGTGAAAACCATTCAGTTCAGATGCAATTCGGTTCTCCGAGCATTGGAAATAAAAGGGGACTGTAGCTTTGTTTAGTCATATAACCGCCTCAATGTCTAAGCAGGTTCCCTTGCATACAAACCATCTGCACCCTTTTGTGTCTTGATCTGTATTTGACCTTGAAAAGCGTGGGTCACATGCACAACATAAAAATCCTAGTCATCATTGGATCCCGGAAAAAGAATGACCGATTGGCAGCAGCATATAATGAAATTAAATGCCATGGGGGGGGGGGGGACCAACAAAAGAGCGCGGCAGAGTGCCACCAATCTGTTGCACATCAGATATGTGGTCACAGTACATGATTTCGATGCCTTGCAACATTAGATTTCCACCAGATGTTTTTGTCTCCTGTGCTTTTCTGATGAGTCCTCGTAACAAGAATCCCAAAATAACATTGGAATACAAGCTGACACAACGGGCTGCTAGGAAAGTGTCATTCCCATGGTGGCTTTTCAAGCGGTGGCATGTGCAGCATGTGCAAGTGGGAATGGAGCTGCACAGTCTACTATGCAAGCACAGTGGCAGTCTTAGACACTGATTGAGTTCTTGTTTTATGTCCTAAGTGTTGCGTTTTTTATATGATACAAGATGCACGAATCACCTATCAAGAGCCGACTTTCCTTGTGTCTAGTTTAATTGTTAAGTGCCCATACACTTCGAATAATGCCCTACAGTATGGCCCGCTTGTGACATGATGTAGCAGACGTGTAGAGAAACCATTACATTTGGAGTAAATGATAACCATCTTTTTCTTACCACTGATGCAAGGAGATTGTAAGAGGTTTGCAGAGTTTTTGAAGGAAACAAACCTTTCACTCCCGACCTTGCTTCTTTCCATGGCAGAGCCGGGGCTTTTGTCGAACTTGGACCATTTAAAAGTGCCGGAACCCATGAAAGAAAACAAGGTAATGCATAACCCCAATGGCGGCACTCTTTTTATTCAATTTTTATATTTTAAGAGTTTTTGTAATGTGGGTGTATCTGTCTGGTTCAGCAGATGCAGATGCCAAGCAGTAACCACCACATGCAATCGAGGTACCACCACCAGCAGGCATGGTGAGTGCACACCTGGGTCGGAGTTGTTTCATTTCAGCAAAACCTAAAACCCTAAGGTAAGACGTAATTCATTCAAATCCAGATATTTGGATTCTGCAATTTCTGGGCAGTACAGCAAAAAAGGTGTGGCCATTGCCCACTCATCTTTGGCATGAGTGTTCCACTCCTTTATTATTTTTTTTGTTACAAAAATTAGCTCTTTCTGCAGATCTCTCCCTCTTTTAATAATGCACTTTACCTTTTTTTCTTTCTTTTTTTTTTGCACATGCGGCTTAGGTTTTACTTGTCTCCACAATTGGTTGCCATCCTTAAAAATGTGTGCGATAACAAGCACATGCTGCCATCTCTGAGCAGCTGTCTTTGCAAACGGGGATAGATTCTCCTGGATTTCCCGCGCGCTAAAAATAATCTGTCTACAAATGCAAAGCAGTCGGGCCCGGAGCAGGTTACAGGTGACAGAGATGTTGATGTGCGTTAGAAAAAGGAGCATGTTGTTATTTAAAAGTTGCTGAAACCTCAACTTACGAAGCTTTGTAGAGGGCGAGCACGTTTTGAGCACCGTCCACGTCACTGTTTGTGGCAAAATATTTTTGAGGGTGATGAAGATATTGTGGTGTCATTATACCGTGATATGAGTGCTTTATAAAGTTAGCTGGGCACGATAACTCAAACTCCGGAAGAGTAGCGCTCACAGTATTGATGTTTTCATGCCATAGGCTCACAACTCGCTGCTCTCCGTCACTTTTTTAGCGTATTGCAACATGTGGTCAAACTGCGCTATGGTTATTGATGGGAAGTTTTAAGATAACGTGACCGCAGGCTACCGCACGGTGCAGCATTGCAACTGGAAGCGTTATGTCTTTGCCATGTAATGTGCACTCCGGAGAGAAATCTTTCTCGTGTGAATACCGCCCTAACGTGGGACCAGTGCCCCAGAGACTGTTGTCAATGGATGTTCGGCGCCGCGACTCACCCCGCGCACCCTCTCTGCAGGTAAGGCAGGTTCGCAGTCCCGAGGCCCCGGCATCCCTCGAAACCTTCCCCCGGTGTTGCCTCCCTCCCTACCTTCCTCCCGTCGTCGCGGCGGCACCCAGACATCGCTGCGGGGGACGCTTCGCCACGAGTGTCGTCGGCCTCCGTGTGGTTCTGCCGTGCGTGTGTGTGCGTGTGCGCGTGTGTTTGGTGTGCCCTCCCACCTGCCCGCCGTCGGGACGCGGGGCCTGCCCCCTCCGTTCGTGTTTCCTACGAGGGGCCTTCCCTTCTCCCTTGCCCAATTCTGCCGGGTCCGTTCGTCGAAAGGAGGGGGTCGCAGCAACGGGTTAGGAGAAAAGGGATTCGGGGATCGACGCATTGCCATCCTGAGCCGACGGGCTTGCTTTCTTTCTCTTTTTCTTCTCCGCGTCGCTGCGAACTTTCGCCCGTGTCGCTTGCCGTATTTTCCCGTCGCTGTCTCTCTCTCTCTCTCTTTCGCTACCTTAACGGTTCTTTTCCGCCGCTGGAGGCTAGGTTCTTTACGCCGGTATCGTGTGGGGGGAGGGGGTGGGGAGGGTTAAGGAGACTTGTAGGTGGGGGTTCAAGGGTAGGGATCAGCAGGGGTTGCTTTTGGGTCGCGCTTGGCTTGGCTTTCTTCCATGAAGCAGTTTCTTTTCCCTCGAGGACCGTTTTTTTGCTTTCTCCGTCTGTTGTGTTCGGTGGGAGGGGTTAGGTTAAGCGTCGCCAGCCGCCAATTGTTTAGTAGAGGAATAAAAAAAAAAAAAAAACGACGACGACGGAACGGACAGGTCAGATAACGGCTTAGAAGAAGAAAAAAAAAACGGGCGCGGGTTGACCATTGGACGGCAAAAGGAAAAATGGCTTTTTCTCACCTCCTTCGTGTTACGGCACTTTAAAAGACTGCTGGTTGGAATTGGGGGACTTCTTTAGGACTCGTTTAACGGTTGAAATAAGGGGGGGGGGGGGGGAAAGCAAAAACCAAGACACACAAAATGCAACAAGCGATACAAAGAGACTTTAAAAAAAATATGTTACAAAAGGCAAAAAAAGGACACGCTGGACTCGACGACGGACGAAAGGCACACGCCGCCCCGGGAAGCAAACGACATGGCTGCGGTTGTCTTCGTAAATGTACATGTTGTGTGCGCGCTTTCGGTCGGTGGTGTGCAGACTCGGAAAGAACACTGTGCTTGTTGCCCGACCGCCGCGAGAAGGTGGTCGGGTTTAGGGGACAATGTGGAATTACCTATTTCTCTGGACTGGATTATTCCGTTTTATTTTATTTTTTTTTTTTCCTCCGTCTGTTAAAACAGGATTCATTGTTGGACTGAGCGAGCTTTTCTTCTTTTTTTTTTTTTTTTTTTTTTTTTTTTTTTGTGTAGTTATTACTATTATTGGTTCCTCTGGAAGGTTTCTTGGGGGGGACTTGGAAATGTTTTGAGCAGTTAGTGTTGACACTAAGGCAAGTTAAAAGCTAAAAAAAAAAGTTTGAGTGGGAGAATAAAATGAACGTTCACCTTGTCAACACATGTTGCTGGCAAGACGTGTTATTAGCTCTGTGTTTTTGCGTAATCACCCAGGTGGGAGGGTTAGGGGGCATCTGGGGTGACATTTTTCAAACTGACTGCTGCAAAGTTTAGGGGTATACTGGGGAGGGGGTTTGGCAGAAAAAAAAAAGATTGATGCGCTCGTTACTTGTGGGGTCTATGGCATCCTTTTTTTTGTTGTTGTTAACTTTGCCAATAAACACAGCACGAAAGAATACACAGAAGAAAAAAAAAAAGATGTGCGTAACAAAATTTGTGTGGTGTTGTTTCTAGGACGATTCCCTCTCAGGTAAGTTCGGATCTGGATGCATTTATTGCAAAAGTGGTCTGGTTGCCTTTCTCTTGCTTAACTGACGATAGCATTTGTTCCGAATCAAATTTGCCGATGTGAGTAATGTGGTCTGATCAGGGTAGAGGACATAGAAAGGGGTGTGACAGGGATATACAACACCATGTTCTGGAAGAAGGGGACTGCCATACCTGGTTTTACACTGGTGTATAGTAAAGTGTCGGCATGGCTGTGGTGTTGAGTAGGAAGACATTTTGATACATTTGAATTGCGTCTATTGGCCTGCTGAGGTACGAAGAGGTTGGTGGTAGCGCGCTGAAGCCATGTTTTCTACTTGTTCGTCGTCATTCGCCGAAGAAGTTTCTTAAACCCCTGTGAAAACGGTGAAAGTTTCCTTTGAGAACACATGAAAAGTTTTATGAAAGCGCAGCGCTGTAGGAGAAAGCACAACTCGTTGAAAGCATGTTTCACCGGTCTCGGCGTAACCAAAGCTTCCTTGGCACTCCGAAGTACCAAGTCTCTGTGCCTTTGCATGCTTGGATACCGATCAAGAATCGACGCCGTGTGGACGTGTTTCGCTAGTGCTATGTGCTTCTCGAACAGCAATTTACTTCACTCTGGTGACTGTATTTGTAACTTGTAGCACTCATAATCCAGAAACGAGCTTGACTGTGTCCGGTGGTGTCAGAAGGGAGGGTGGCAGCACATTTTTTTGTCATACTTTTGTTTTTGGAAACCTTCCTTGCTCCGCAGCGTTGCCCTATCTGTGCTGCCACGTAATTCATTAGAGTAGATTTGGAACATAGCCATGGGTAATATGCACACTTTTGCCTTTGAAGACCTTCTTTACTTAACAGCATCACTCTATTTGTGCTGCCATGTGATTCATTAGAGTAGATTTGGAACAGCCATGGTTAATAGTGCATAATAGCAACTGCACAGATTTTTTTTTCCCCCTTTATTGATCACAACTCGCTGGAACAGCTGGACAATCCAGAACTCCGTGGCCAATATATGGTGCAGACGCACCTTCAAAATGCACGACGCACCTTCAAAACTTTGGTGCGGCATCAATTCCTGATGGTATCTAAGGGCACGAAGGCACAGATTCGGCACTTTGGCGTACCAAAGAAGCTTTGATCACGCTGCGAGACTGGCGAAATTTGCTTTCAACGAGTTGTGCCTTTTTCCTGTGGCACTACACTTTCGTAAAAATTTACACAGGGTCTTAAAACTTCTTTGGCGAATAAAGACAAACGAGTAGAAACCGTCTTTTCAGCACGCTGCCGCCAGCCTGTGCAACGCTCCAAAAACACTAATTTGCTGCATGCAAAATGGCCACCCGGTGGCCACCAAAAACGTCCCTGGGTGGCCGCACTCGCGGAGCGGGGAAGCGCAATCCAGCAATGGTCGGAGAGTTCAGTGACCCAGAACCATTTGTAGGGGAGTTTGGCCAGCTGGCGTGGCCTCACTGACAGCTCGTCAACTACGTCACTGACACGCCATGTGTGTCGGTGACGTGGCCATTTTGCCCTCTTCGAGTCCAAGTGACGCGGGGACCTATGCCCGTATGCTTGGCTCTCAGTATCCTTCACCGCATGACTGTTTTATTGGGTTTTAAGTCATCCACTAGCAGTATTTAAGCTGTGTCATGTTTCTTCAGCAGCTATATTAAGGTAGTTCCCGGTTACCTTCTCTATTCTCCGTTTCTATTCGCTGCGTCACCAGCTCGTTCATACAATTCGCAAATGTTTGATGCATCACACAAATTACGCTCACGTAAATTTTGCATTTCAGTTCTAGTTGACGCCTCTTGTTATTTTAGCAGTGCACAACGATAACTTATAACTCGCAGCTGATGGGCTTTCCGTAAAGTGTTCTGATAAGCGAGCGTAGAGAATGACATCGTTGCCCATGTTTTCGAAGAAAATAAAGTGAGGTAAAACCCTTCGTACAAGAGTTTCCCAGAGTTTTGTGTCTTCCTAATTGCATTTCCTCTTGACTATGCAACAATGTGTCGAACGAGATGGCTTGATTGTAGTGATCGCTACTCCAGATATTAGATGGCCACACCGTACATGCTTACTGCATACCTCCACCAAACACACTCGGCAATGAAACGGCGATCTCGTTCTTCTAATATCTATAAAGCCGGAAGGTTACAAAAAAAGTATTAGAATGCATCAAATAATAAATTAATTCATTTTGTAGTCTGGAGAAGAAGGCAGGAGGAAAACGCATCACTGATGGGACGTCCCTGTCTCCTGCTGCAATCCATTGCATGTGAGCTTTGTGTAGCAAGTAGTTTGCTAGTTTTTATAACCTCCACTTTATAAAAAAACTTAACAAGCATTCTTACCTCACAAAAACTGGAGTCTTCTGTGGGCATCCACAATTGTGGCGCTTGATTTCATTCAACGTTATTTTGCGACTTCTCTTTTTCTCTTTTAGACGCGTAAAAAGAAACGAAAACAGTGGCTGCTGTGATTGGAACATCCAATCGAACAACATCCAACCTTTTTATCACCATAAAAATAAAAATAAGGGTATGTATGCAGGGTACCATGCGGACCTGCATGCGCACGTTGGCTTGAGATCGGTAATGGATGAGTGGCTCAAGCCGTCCCCCAGGCGTTTCCCGTTGTTAGGTGCTTGCTAGGCCTGACGTCAATTCTATGGGAGGAGCGAAGGTTCTCCTATAGACCGTTTTATCATAGGTAGTACCTTTTTGAGAGCGAGAGAGAAGAGGGGAAAGGGCTATTGGTGCTTTCCCCCTTGCTGGTACGTTGGAAAGGAAGTCCCGGATGAGAGGGTTCACCGGTGTTGGGTGTATGCATTGCCCGAACTTTGTTCCCTGTAATATTTTTGTTTTGCGCGTCCTTGTTCACATTATATTTCATGGTTGTAGACGACACGAAACGCCAAAAACATTCTCGGTGTACTGCATCTATAATGACAAAAAACCTAAAGGGAAATTCAATCGCTGTCAAATGATACCATATTTGGAGTGCTTGCCTCCAATTTCCATCGGTGGCGTGTTCAGTGCCGCACTTCTGGCGTTGCCGCACTGGTGGATGCCATAATGCGGGGCAATAAACATTCTCAATGAGTTGAGAAATGTTATCTGCGGCACGCAAGAGCACAAGACGTGCCCTAAGTTGGATACCCAGCACTTTGGAGCACCCAACTAGCACACCCAACGCGAGAGCGGCGCCCAGGAGAGTACTTTCGCCAACGTTTCTAACCACTCGGCAAGGCCGCGGAACCTGATGCTCGCTGGATGGCGCTACATTATTCAAAATGGTGCTACCCATGATAAAACGGTAGACCGTTTTATCATGGAGCGATCGAAGGCAGCTCACTCCGGCTTGAAGGTGTTTATAAACGCTTCCTTTTAGGATCCCGTGTCTTTTGTTGGGAACAGAAAACAGCAAAGTAAAGATGGGCCTATTGCCAAAGTGAGTAATTCAATGATTTGAAATCGATTGAGCATGTTTCAACTTTCAGCAACAGAAATCAAAGTTTTTTTTCCAGCTACATTATGCACTAATTTTGAAAATAAGAAGAATCTAGTCGGCATTGTGACGGTCAACATAGGTTCACGGCTCTCTGGTATCGTGCAGGAGATTGCGATTCAGGAAAACCGATTGAACTAACTTTTCAACGATTTCCAGCCACACCCGGCGGCGGAAATGAGCCTTCAAGTAAGTGTTATAGATGATAAAATCGAGTCAGTGTCGCTGCTTCAAAATATCGATAGTAAATTAAATTCAGTCAAAAAGTTACAAGCTGAAACAGCAATCATCACGAGAAAACTTGCATGCACCTTGCAAGCGTACCCCATGTTCATCAACGGAACAGCGTTAAGTGTGCGTTCCATTCACAAAATGTTCCGAGCACAGTCTACACGGCGTAGGGAAAAAGTCTTTTCAATTTACGGACGCAACCCACTGCCCCCGGAGATCGGGATCATATGGAAAGTGATGGAGTTTAAAGACAATGCAGCCGCACTTGTCCGATTTCGTCCAAGCTACATTGGTTCTCCGACAGTGTTCAACGCTTTCTGTCGTAATATGTGCACCTTATAACCGAGCAATGGTGTCCCGATGACAAGGGGACTACCGACATTGAAGCCCGTGGCTCTAATTAACTTCGGGAGTTTAAAACAGAAAAGAAAGCGGGAACAAAGTTTGGGCAATGCATACACCCAACATTGGCAAAGCCTCTCATCTGGGACTTTCAATCTTTCTAACGCACCATCAAGGGGTAAAAGTGCCGGTGGCCCTTTCCCCTCTTCTCTCTTGCCCTCTTTCAGTAAAACTGTCTATATATAGCTCTGCAAGGGACTTTACTGCAGTCAGAGCCGTGTATAGAGAGAGTTTGGTCAATGGGAAGCACAAGCAGAGCCAGGGCGTGCACCAGACGCAGGAAGAGGGCTTGACATGCTCTCTTGGCCAAGCAGAAGCCGAAAAGAATCCCCTAGTGATGGTAGCTAGAAACAGTTTTAATCATAGGTATATGGTTTTAATAAGCGAGTAAGAGTTAAATGTAGTAATCCTTTATGGTTGAAAATAGGGTGCACATGATGTTTCGATCATGATCATGCGGAAAGATGTAAGAAACGAATGTGCCGCTCAACTTTGTTTTTCTCGGACAGAGTGTGACCACTCGGACAAGATTCCCGGCCCTCGGCACCTAACGTATGGATTATGTCGATCGTTCCACTAGTCGCACTCTTCTACCACAATTTTGGATGACCGTGATTGAAACATCCCGTTCACCATATTTTAAAGGGGTACTCCGCCGATTTCTTCGTGGTCCCCGATTTGCTTGAAATTTTGCTAAACTCGCCAAACAACATCGCCAAAATAGTATCGCAAATATTGGGTCAAAATAATTTTTTTTTCACGAAGTTATTGAATTTACAATTTTGCTCCTCACCGTGTTTTTCAAACTGAAAGTCTCTACTGGCAACAATGAAAAAGTGACGTCATTGGAAGTGCAGGGGTTCACTCTTTGGACTGTAGAATTTGTTCCCAACTGATTTGAAGCAGTTTCATGGTGTCAAATGAATGCCTTGGAAGCTCGCTCCAGTCCCCGCGCTCCAGCACGGAACAAATAATTGGCATATTCTATTTTTTAGACTGCTCGCCCGACTGGCAAGCTGAACTTCCACTGACGTCACGGCCCTGAAAAGGGCGGGTATATTTGAATGTCTGTTTTTGCATCATTTTCATTTGCCGATTTCGCAATAACTATTATGAATTTTACGATATTAAATAGCATTCCAGAAAGCGTAAAGGCCTGGGAGTCAGAAAATATAGTTAGTTGAGGTAGCTCAAAAATCGGCGGAGTACCCCTTTAAATCACCGAGAGTTACTCCGATGCACTTATTAAGTTTGTTTCTCGCGACCGCCGCCAGGGTATTATTTCAGGCTTCTGGTTGGCCACATTCGAATCTGTGAAGACGCCCTGGAAGCCAAACTCTACATCTGCAATTAGGGGTGTCGCGAACTTTTGTCGAACCAGATTTTTAGGTCGAACTTTCGGGGTTCGACTGGGTCGAACCGGTTCGACGAACCTTCGAACTTTTCAAGGGATTCGACCGGTTCGACTTTGTGGACAGTGTGGCCAGACCTTAATAAAAGCATGTCTAGGTTTGGAGAATGTTTTTTTTTAAGAAAAGGGTTATTTTATTTTATAAACAGTTGCAATTAAAAGAAACTAATTCTAATCACTGAAGAGGTTAATAACTTAATTTTTTTGTACTGTATTAAGTGAAATAACCAATCGGCGCTGCCCTTAATTTATCCCTTAGCCATTACCATCCAATCCGAAGCCAACTGGCCAGCCTGTCGCGCATGCGCACACGAGTCGAACCTCAATACAAGGTTCGTCGAATGTCCCACTAAAAGTTCGAAAAAGTCGAACCTGGTCGAACTCGAACCTCGGCCGGTTCGCGACACCCCTAGACACTGCCTTTAAATTTTTATACAGGAGAAACCAAATAGCCAATAAACATTAATAAGTAAATAATAAATAAATAAATGACAGCTAAAAATAAATAAAACTAAGAAAATTAAAAAAAAATAAAGTTAAAAATATATTTTTTTATAAAATAAATTACAATTAAAAAATTAAAATTAAAAAAAGTATTTATTTTAATTTTATAAGTTTTATTTCTTTTTAGTTGTCATTTATTTATTTATTTATTATTTATTTATTTATGTTTACCGGCTATTTGGTTTCTGGTGTTTAAAAATTTAAAATGCTCTCATTAACGGCGAAGGAGGAGAAGTTGACGATATGAGGAAAAATAAATATATCACTGAGTTGTGAATCAGCACTGCGAGTCTGTTTCCTTCTTGTGTGCCTGTGAGTGTGACTGTATCCGCGCTGTTCCATCCAAGCATGAATTACCAACTTGCCCAAGCATCCACATTATGAAGCCATCAACAAGCTCGACGCTATTTCTGTTTCTGTACTGGCTAGGCTTAGCTTGACTTGATTGAGTCTCTTGGATGGGTGGATAATTGCCTTCACTGATCTCTATGACAATTGCTGGATCGCGCTTCCCCGCTTGTTCGCTGCAGCGCAAGTGAAGCCACCGGGCTTCACTCGCTTGGGATACGATTTGCCGTTTTTGCTAGCCTTTGCTGCGGTTTTCCAGCGTGCTGACGACATGTTTTCTACTCGTTCGTCGTCATCCGCCGAAGAAGTTTTTTGAAGACTCTGTGTATTGTTGAGACTTGCCGTTGTGAACACGTGGAAAATTTTACGAAAGTGCAGTGTCGCAGGAAAAAGGCACAACGCGTCGAAAAGAAGGGCTGGCGGCGTGTTCAAAGCTTCCTTGGCACGCCAAAGTGCCGTGTCTCTGTGCCTTCGCACGCTTGGATACCGACCAAGAACCGACGCCGTGTGTATGTGTTCAGCGAGTGCAATGTGCGTGAAGCTGTTCGTGCCTCTGGATCAGCGTCTTTTCCTCTCGCGGTTTAGGAACGAGCTTAATCCAGCGTCCACTAGCGACGGAAGATGGGGAGAAGGTACGTCTTTTTTTCGTCCTTAGACGATTTCCACAATACCGTGCACAACAGCTCCTCATCATCAGTGCTGGCTTATTATCAACCCACTTAATTGCACTTGACGTTTGAGCGCGGCTCGCCTAATTGTAATTGGTCAACAGATTGCACACGACCATATCGGCCGCGCTTCAAAGATTTTCATTCTCGTCGTCTTGTACTTTTGCTTTCGAAAACCCCCCTGGCTCCACAAAGTTGCCCTATTCGTGCTCCCACGGAATCTATTAGAGTAGATTTGGGACATAGCCATGGTTAATATAGTACATAAGAACACGTACAGATCTCCCCCTTTTATTGATAGCAACTCATCGGAACAGCTGGACGATCCAGAACTCCGTGGCCGATATTTATAAATGATCTAAAGGCATCTACGCGCGACACACGTTCAGAACTTTGGCGCGGCGTCAATTCTTGACCGGTATCCAAGCGTGCGAAGGCACAAAGATGCATCACTCGGCGTGCCAAGGAAGCTTTGATCACGCCGCGACACCGGCGGCACGTTTTCGACGAGTTGTACCTTTTGACACGGCTTCACGCACATTGCACTCGCTAAACACATTCACACGGCGTCGGTTCTTGGTCGGTATCCAAGCGCGCGAAGGCACAGAGACATGGCACTTCGGCGTGCCAAGGATGCTTTGAACACGCCGCCAGCCCTTCCTTTCGACGCGTTGTGCCTTTTTCCTGCGACACTGCACTTTCGTAAACTTTTCCACGTGTTCACAACGGCAAGTCTCAACAATACACAGAGTCTTCAAAAAACTTCTTCGGCGAATGACGACGAACGAGTAGAAAACGTGTCGTCAGCACGCTGGAAAACCGCAGCAAAGGCTAGCAAAAACGGCAAATCGTATCCCAAGCGAGTGAGGCCCGGTGGCTTCACTTGCGGGAGCGGCAAGCGCGATCCAGTGTCATTGAGATCAGTGATTGCCTTGTAGTAGGCGATAGCTTGCGCCACCTAGATTGAATGTTGCAATGGAACAGAATTTCGAAATACTGCGCAAATACAAAACTAATAATAATTGTAGTGCGTCCTGGTTTTATTAAAGAATTGTTTGATCAAAACTATAGTTAAAAGGTGTCCTAAACTTACGCAACTACATGTAATAATTTGTATGTGAAATTTATAGCGAGTTCGTTTCACACGCACTGGCACCGTTCGAGTTCTCTCCCAGAATGCATCGCACTCACAGAGTGTTGCACGGAAAACTGGACTCAAACGAACTCGCCAAATGCACCGAGTGCAGAAGACTGATGCTGCCGCCACCTATTTTGTAGAAAAGGCACCGACTTCAAACCGAAACTAGCGCCTTTCTGTTCGGAGTGATGCGTGGGAATGCGTGAATGCAGTCGCTACCAACGTTTATCTACGAACGTTGGTCGCTGCAACCTGTAGTTTATAGTTGCGATGACTTCAAGCAGCTCGGCTGCCGTAGAGGTAGTTACAGACGGCGTAAATTTCCGCAACCAGCTGTCTACAAAGCAGCTGGTTATTCTTATAACCGTTTACACTGAAGAAAACTGATGATGCTGTCCGAGCGGAAGCTTGATCCGTTTGAGCATGGTATTATGCGTGAACCACTGAAAGGGTACGGCTTAAAACTAGCCTGTTGGAATATCCAGCAAAACTGAGACTTTCGATTTGGATCGTCATTATAGGTGGATCAGATATTAGCCTTGGTGAGGGCGCCGAGAACGAGAGCTTTCTCGAACAAAATACGACGGGGCAAGTTATCTGACGTAGGTAAATGTTAAACATGATGATGTTGCCCAATCCTCGGGTAAAGTTACCATCTTTAGCTTTCTCCGATGCTTATTAAGTAGTCAGAGGTTTCTGCTGGGGGAGTTTTGTCGACAAATGTTAAATTTTTCACCCGCACACGGATGGTGATAGACATCTCGGGGGCCGCTGTTACGTTTGTTTTGAGCATTTCTTTACACACTGGTATATTTCAGCGTTTGTACGGCAACAGAGCGATTTAAAACCTGCAAATAAATCACGGGTTGTCAATTGCTTTCTTCGGGAAATAGCAGACGCTCACAATTCAAGCTCGCGTTTGATTTCGTGGCCCGCGGGACCCGATTTTTATCAGAAAATCTACTTTTTTTCGCGTTCGGTTCCGCGACACATCGTAGCAGACGAACCCTCATCGTCTGCTCCCGCTCCTCGCCGGCCCCGCCGGAGCGAGGCATGACGGGATTGCATTTTGGCGCACTCCCGATTTTCTCGGTGCAGCGAGTGCATGCACGCGTGGGGTGTCAGCGCTGAAACGAACTCGGAGAGTGCAACCACTCGTGGAGTGCCGGCCGAAACGAACCCCTTCCACGCTGCGAGTGGGCACGCGTGGGCACGAGTGCCGTGAAACGAACTCGCTATTAGTTGAGCAGTGACCGTGAAATGTGTATACTACCATTGATACTACCGCCATTTCATTCATTAATTTTTTTAAAAACGCAATCAAATTAAGGACGTATATATTACCTCTAACTTTGTATCCTTCGTCCTCAATAAGTCCCCGGAAGGACGTTTCTAGGATGATCCAGCGACTGACGTTCTCAGGACGTCCTGAGGACGTCTTGAAAACCGTGAGGACGTTTGTACCTTTCGAGGACGTCCTGAGGATGTCGGGTGTTGTCTGGGGTATCACTACTGCGCGATGAACGTTAAAACCCCAGACGTGGGGTCGTACTAGTTTCTCTTTATGTGCGAGCGAAACTACAAGCACGATTGTGTTGTCCCGAACGATGCTCGCATTACACGCACGGGCGCGCGTGCTTCACGCGGAAAGCCCGGAGTGCTGCATGAGTGGGATTGGTTTCGATGGCTCGTTCATCAACAGCACCGCGATTGTAAACTGCAATGAAAAGTGCTTCCGTTCCGTTTAGTCTGGAAGAGCCAAGCCAGTAGTACGTGTGTGGGAGTTGACGCGTTGACGTTTCGGAAAGACTCGCACCGGTGCGCCAGAGCCTGCAGTGCGCGCGCGTCAAGGCGTCAAGCTTCACCAGCTTCACTGGCTTGACGTACTTGTAACAGAACCAACAGAACCGTACCACCGTACCGGCAAAAATTCAAAAATCGCGCAACAACAACAACAACAAAAAGTACTTTTTTTATTCATATTAAAAATAGCGCAAAAGACCAACTTGCTCAGCAGACCAAGCTTTTACTTTTTTTATATTTTTACTGTAAAACGTCATCTAAAAATCTACAAAATACCAAAACCGAAAGTGACGTAATTTTTTTTTTTAGCCAATCGGCGTTTCCAGTTTTACTGCCCCGAAACGCTTGTGACCACTCATAGATACTACGTTCAGTACGCTCAGGTTCACTGCAAATTAAAAACCAGTCAAAAAGTCATTGCAGGGCCCCTTTCAGGGGTGTCCAAACAGGACACTACAAAACCCGCGACTCCGGCAAATCGTGCCGCGCTCTGCCGCGATCCGCTTCCGGCCGTCGGAGGGAAATTTCCCTCCGTCAATTCTTCACGGGGGGAAACTTCCCTCCGTCAAATCTCCCCCTCGCTTCCTCCACGGCGGCCTTGCTCTGCTCATCACGTGGGTCCGGAGAGCCACTCACACGCTCTGTTGGCTGTCGGTCAATTGCTCAAGGCCTCCGCTCACAATACGGAACCGCATCGGACGCCATCACGACGAAAGTGAATCTCGACAAAGAAAGCAGATCCGAGGCGGGCGAAACGCACCCTTCGACGCAGGAATGTCCCAAATCCACCCAAAGCCGGACCTCCTTGGCCTTCGAGCCGAGGCTGCCGAGGCGACGGCGGTACGCGAGGGCGTTGGCGAGGTGAGCCAGACGCATGTGGCGTGTGACGTCAATCTGAAGAGGAGAGCAGTCGTGATCGTAAAAATTTTCACGACTCCTGCAAACATTTTCACGACTCCGACAGACCGTAAAAATAGAAGCGTCCGCTTCAATTTTCACGATTTGTCGGAGTCGCGGGTTTTGTAGTGTCCTGTTTGGACACCCCTTTACGCGTCTCCGACTGGTGTGTTTACCGCGGCCAAAAAAGTGGTCCCTCGATTTCCGCCTGATGACGTCATAAAAGTGTCATGCTGTCGCCGGTCGCGACCCTGGCGGCGTCCCAACAGTTGTGGTATAAATGCCAGACGCCTGTTCTGCTGCAGGTCGCGTTCCATTGTGACAGTTCACGGAAGGTAGAGCAGCCGGAAGTTGGGACGCCTAAAGCGACGCCATGACGACAGCGACACTCGCGTTCGCTCGTGCTTTTCGCCAGCAATTCTACGGCCAACCGCCAGGATCGCGACAGGCAACAGCATGACAATCGCGTCATTTGTTGCCACATTGGGAGCACTTTTGATGTATGGGCGGGATAGGGCGCTAGCGCGGAGCGCTCGGCACATAGAGATTAGACCTGTGCGCCGCCTGTTTTGCTCTCGCCGCCCTGCGCCGCCGCCGGGTTCCCCAGATCCAGCACGCCGCCGCCGCCGCCGCACAATAAATCCGGCGCGCCGCCGGCGCCGCCATCTTTTTTTTTTTTTTTTTTTTTTTTTTTTTATGGGGGGGGGGTGGTATTGGCGTTTTTTTTTTTTTTTGCTGCTTCTATATGGGGTTTACGTACTATATTATGCATAAAAAATGAATAGATTGTTTTGCCTTTCATTTTTACTCCTGTAAATATATCAATAGATGTAGAAGTTCCATAAAAAACGAAGACACAGAACAAAAAAAAAAAAAAACGGACAAAACAACAAGTCTCAAACACCGTCTGTAGTTTATTTGAACAACGAACGTTGTTACATATCCCTCAAAACCCTCACCACCAAAAAAGAGACACCTCCCCTTCACTAGGTCACCGAGAGCCGGACACTCAGACAGAACCCATATGATTCATGATTCAGACATATCTAAATGATTTACACCACCTTGATGACCTCGCTTGAGGGCTGACCAGCCACATGCGATAACAGGCAACTCCAGCTCCAGCACAGCCCTTACAATTCTGAGAAAACAGACACAAAAAAACGCTTCATATCACTGTCCAATGCCAAGGACAGTGTGCTTGCTCAATTACCAGAGGTCAAAATACGCATGGTCTCCCTCAGAACTCTCCTACCATTGCTGATTGTTGGGCGAGTGTGTATTGTGCGTGAGAAAACATGATTGCGCTTTAAGACATAGACAGAGGAAGAACACCACAGAGCGCTTACTTTCAACTGATTTAATCCAAGCGCCTCAGCGTAGATACACACTGCGTCACCACACCACATCGCAACCAATCCGTGGCCCCGCCGCGGACTGCAAATAAGCTATCTCTTTTTCTGCAAAGTCAATTGAAACCACGCATGACTGCAGGTGCAAACCATTATTTGCTTCCTCCACTGTTCTCGCTAGGCACACAGATAAGACTGTCAGAGAGATAATTGAGGCGGACGCCATCAATAGTTCCGGCACGTGTTGTGCACGTGTTTTATTCTGGCACCCCTGAGGACTACCCCGAAAAGGAGGTTAACCTTTCTAATTTCTGCTGAGCTTTAAAACCTAAATTTACACCGAACCTCTCTGCCATTGATATCAAGATATGAGAGATTCCAAGGTAGTAAGGCACACACACACAACATTCCTTACAACCGGTTTTTTCCACAGGAGCCGGATTAAACGTACGTTCCTTACACCTAGATAAAAACCGTCAACACCTTCTGCCAAACTCAATTTTTGTTCACAACCATTTGAACAATTACACCAGGATGGGATTGTTACAGTTGTGCTCAAGGTCCTTGAGCACAACTGTAACAATCCCATCCTGGTGTAATTGTTCAAATGGTTGTGAACGAAAATTGAGTTTGGCAGAAGGTGTTGTCGGTTTTTATCTAGAAATGCCTGACAGGAGTGGAGCAACAGCCCATTGTCACTCAAAAACTCTGAGCAATTGATTGAAATATTGAATCCGCATCATGGGAGAAGGTGCGATGTGACAACTGTAGACATCAAGGACTTACGTTACTCTATGGATAAGTCGAAGCTGTTAATAAGGGTCAGGAGGTGGTGTGATGATAATCTAGTGAAGCTGCAGTCTGCCAATGGGATTGATGTAGATAGTTTTATCAGCATTCTGGAGTTTCATTTAGAGTCCACTGCCGTAGACTTTGATGGTTCTCTTTTTATTCAAAAACAGGGTGTGTGTATCGGGTCGTGAATTGCTCCAGTGTTGTCCGAGATTTTTTTTAAACGAGACTTATGTACACGTTGACACGGTTGTGCGGTCCTTGTCGATTGGACCGCAAAACCCTGCCATCGCAACAGTCAAATTAAATACTTATAGACCTACTGTTGCACACGGAAAAGGGCCTGTGCTGGATGTACGGCAAGGAATCAGCCAAGCTTCTGTTGGCAGCTGAGAGCTGTCACTTGAAAATAGTTAAGAGTGGTGTAATTGCGTCTGCGATGGATAACGCTTGTAAAGAATCCCGTATGTTTTGGGTTGGTGAGGTAGTTGAGTTGCAAAAGATGCGTCGTTTGGAAGCGGGCCATCACAATGATGTAATTGTCAGAGTTGTGCTCAAGGTGCTGAAGGTTTAATCCGGCTCCCGTGGAAAAACCGGCTGTGAAGAATGTCGTGTGTGTGCCTTACTACCATGGAATCTCTCATAACTTTATATCAGTGGCGATCGGTGTAAATTTAGTTTTCAAAGCTCAGCACAAATTAGAAAGGTCAACCCCCTTTCTGGTGGTCTTCAGGGGCGCCAGAAAAAAAAACATAAGAACCCAGATGTAACTTTTCAGGCAGGAGTGGTGTAGGGACCCTCTCATTTTGTCGAAACTCGTTTCGTGGAATTAATTATCGCAGACAACATTTCATGGGCACACGTTTCACGGACGCACGTTTTGGCGAATTGCACGCTGTAGGGACATCTCGTCACGCGTGTATCATATATTAGTAAGGGTTCTGATGGAGTTGCCTGTTATCGCATATATGGCTGGTCAGTCATCAAGCGGGGTCGTCTGGGTGGCAGGTTAGTGTGACCATGAATCTTTTGGATCTGCCTGAATGTCCGGCTTTCAGTGACCTACACTCTAAAAAAAGGGTGTATTCTTACACCTTTTGTCCCATATAAGACACCCCAAAACTTCAGACGTCGATATGACGGTACTAACTTTCACGAGAGGCTTGATAGCCGTGTGGTACAACTTATTAAAATAGCTAATGTACGTTTTACTGACTACAAAAAAAAAAAAAAATAATAATAATAATCGGGGCTGCGAAACATCAGTGTTTTCTTTCTGTGGTCTTTGATACGTACTTTAGCTATTTAATCAGTTATATCGCTCCGTTATCAAGCCCCTTGTAAAACGTGTCGCCGTCTGTGCGCTGTGCGTCAAACTAAAGTTTTGGGGTGCGTTATATGGGACAAAAGGGTGTATGGTGATACCCTTTTTTTTAAAGAGTTCTTTTTTGGTTGTGAGGGCCTTGACGTATATATAAGAGCGTTAATTCCTTATTCAAATAAACTGTTTATTATTTTATTTATTTATCAAAGTACCCTCAGGGCCCGAAGGCATTACAGAGGGGGAGCGCACATACATGAAACAAAGATGTTCGTATACGCGACGCGAAGTCTTACGAGATTTGGTTGTCGGAGAAAAAAGCGATGATTTTGGCACTGGAACGTGTACGTCTTGATAACATATATATAGTAGAATCCAGCTACATATATCTTAATTCTCCACATAAAGGTGGAAATTAGTAATGGTTCGCAAGGAGTCGGACTCTCTTTACTAGAGTTCTTGATGTGAAAACGGGTATAAAACCTGTGTTTGAGACTTGTTGTCTTGTGCGTTATTTTTATCGTTTCGTGTCTCCCGTTACTATGGAAGTTCTTCACCAGCTCGCCTGTGTTTTTAAAGTGTTATAACGGAATGAACGGTTTTGTAGACCGCAAAACGATTTAAATGAAATTTTTGTGAAATAATTTGATACAAAAGGGCTATATTCGCGTCCGTTTTTCAGGCTTCTTTCAAACGTATTTTATTTTGATCCACACGCCTGGCTTGTTCCTGTCACATCGTGTTTCTGGGGGTCCTTCTTTCTCGTTTCCACGCCGGGATCCAGCATCGGGGGTCGAAGTCGAGCCCTCATCCGGTCGAGTCGGGGAGGCTCTCCTTACCGGTCTTTGCCGCCAAAGTATTTGCTTACACTCCCGAGCTCAAAATCCTTGCACCCTCGCACATTTTGTAGATGTTGTCATGATCCTCTGTTATGCGTCTATCCATCGTGGAGGGCAGCGTCGGCGTGATGCGCTTGTAATCGGAAGATCTGCTGCGGAGCAAGGCGAGTTGGTTGAAATCGACGTCAATCGCTGCAGGTTGTTCGTGAAACAAAAAAATAAAAAAAAGAAAGAAAAGAGCTATCGTGCGGCAGCTTGGCGGCAATCCGGTGTGCCTTGCGGGGTAAACCCGGAAATGGTGTAGGTTTGATTGTTCACGTTGGTGATGAATTAAGTGTCCATGGAAAAGCAGGCCAAGTTTCGAGGAAGGAACGCCGTTCGTGTACCATACCCTGTCCCTGACCCTGTATGGAGCATGGTCGATATTTTGCATCGTAGGAACGCTTCATGCTGTGAAGGTAAGCGAGGTTCGCGTTTGCAGCGTCGCAGTTCGCGCGGGACGTCGCCGACCTCGTCGGGAAGCGGGGAAAATTCCATTGCTCGACGTGGGACAAAGTTGAACAGGAGTTCGAACGGTGATGTCTGGAGTCCGGCGTACGGCTGCTGGTTCACTTGAAAGCTGGTTGCCTGGAGATAATCGCTCCAATGGTCGATGTCGCCGTTGACGTTCTTTCGCGCAGACATGGAAGGATTTTTCCGTTGACGCGTTCGACAAAGCCGTTAGCTTCGGGGACGTAAAGTACTGTTAGGGATGCTCTGAATGTGCCTGTCGACGAAGTACCGCGAAGCCGAACGAGAGGTTAGGACCCTGTCGTTGTCGGTGATGACTGCTTGCGGCGTATCAAATGAGAGTACGAGTTCTATAAATCGAAAAACGTGCTCGGTCGACTTGTTAGGCACGGGGCGTGCGACAAGCGCGTGGTGGGGTGGAACGCGGTGATAAAATACCTGTTGTCGTCGGTCATCATCTTGCGAAATATCTTGCGCCGCGGCTGCCAGCCGGTGACATATTCTCTTACAATCTAACAAACGCACTCCTCAAAAAAAAAAAAAAAAAGCGTGTTCCTTTTTATGGTTATTTTCATCTTGTTTTCCGAATTCAAACGACTCCTTTCTCTCTCCTCCTCACTCTCTAATTTACACCCCCCTCCTCCCCTCCCTCTTCCACGCCACGCCGCCGCCGGTCCGTTGATCCCCGCGCCGTCAACACGCCGCCGCCGGAGGTACAAACACCGGCGCGCCGCCGCCGGCGATTTCTGACCGGCGCACAGGTCTAATAGGTCTAATAGAGATCAGGCTCGGCATTTGCCAGGGGAAGGGTCTATAACGGACCAATCCAATCCAATCCAAAATCCAGGCGTCTGGCGGGATTTTCGCCGATTGTGGCAGACGTAGTTGACGTAGTTGACGTAGTCACATCGGTCGCGCGGTGATGGCTTCACGCCGATACCAACCGGGGGACCGGCTGCTAGGCAGGGAACCGGGAGACGCCCGGAGGCGATGGGAGTCGGACGGGTATGAATACGACATCTTTCCCCAACTCCCTCCGCGAGAGGCCCACCCTCCGAAGCGATGGCGGTACCAGGAGCAAGACAGTCCGTCGACGTTGTCTGAGGCAGGCTGGGAAGCAGAAGACGCTTCGCGACGGCCTTCACAGCCCAAACAAACATCTTTCTGGTAAGCCCCCCCTCGTGGCGGACCTTTACGCAGCTTGCATCTTCTACCGAAGTGGGTGCGGACGTAAAACATAGGCAGTGTCTATTCTGCCGGGACCCGGGAGAATTCGGAGTTTTCGTAGGTGAGTTTAGACCTCTCTCCACGCTCTCCGCAACCCGCTGCGATACGTACAAAATTATTTTTCTTGCAGGGTACTTCTGTTCTTTTAATACTTCTCGTAGTTGGTTGGCGTTGGCGCCGTCGTCGTTTGAACCGTGGTTTGAACGCACGCTTTTGAAACTGTGGGCCTGACTATAAGATATGCATGGCTTACACTGACGTCACATCGCATGCTTTTGACCGCCATGTAAGAAGAGGACAGGGAAGCTGCTTTTGTAAGAACTTCCTCAAGAACTGCACTCTAAGATTTGTAAACGATTTGTGAACATGAACATACAACTAATGTTTTTTGTGTTCATGTTCCATCCACCGAAAAGCACAGCAAAAGAGCCGAAGTATGCATCCAATCTAGCCACCCTGCTATCTCTTTCCACACAATAAAGTCCTACTCTGTTACCGTGGCAAAGTTGTGTCTTCATTGTGGAAGAATGTGCGAATGCAGCGTCTGAAGCCAGCAATGGGAGACGCCATTTAACGTGAATGCCGAGGCGGTGGCCAAAGTCGGACGCGCTGGTGCGTAGATCGATGCCGACTGCGTAAAGCGGTTGCCTAGCGAACTCTTGGCAGTTTCGACGAGGCTTGATGCAGGATCGGACCCTGCACACCACACGGTATGTTTGTCCGCCTAGCTTGAAGCCCAAGCTAGCATTGCCGCATTGGTAGCAGGCGGCATTCGGAAAATGGCGCAGCTGTAGCCAACTTCAGACGCTGCATTCAAGCGCCCGTCTATTGACGTCCGGTGACTACAGCAGACGGACTTCATTGTGTAGACGGTGGTGTGGCGACATATGGTGCATACCTGGGCCCTCTAGCCATGCTTTTCAATGGACTGAACGTGAATGAAAGGAGTAAAACCAGTACTTGCGGCAGATGGCCGATTTTCTCCAGCGCCTAACATTTTGACGTGCCCTACACTCTGTCTCACTAAAAACGTGCAGTACAGCCAAGGCTAAAAGGAAGAGAGTGTATGCCAACCTGTTCAAGAGGAGGGAAAGGAGGAACGGTAGAGAAGGGCTGGGATTCCCCCTTTGCTCCTTTCCCTCCTCTTCAACAGGTAGGGATACAGTGTAGCCTTGGCTGCACTGCACAGTTTTAGTCAGATGGAATATAGATGAAAAGCTTGTTGTGTTGGCCATCCGACAGCTGACTTCATTTCCTGAAACTTAAAATATCAAACTGCCGAAAAAAAATTTTTTTTTTGAATAACTGCAAAGTTTGTTACAAGTTACCTAGAATGCCACGGGAATCTGTTCTTTGCAAACCAACTTTACCCTAAGATTCCCCGAACCGGAGCGATGACCATTTGTGTTCGACGCACCGCGTGAAGTCCCAACCATCGTCTTTGATCCCTGTTTCCGCAGGAGCACGCCGAGCAGCCGCAAGCCCCCAACTCCGAGAAGCTCTGCCGCAAGGTCGTTCGAGGCGCGTTCCGTCCACGCAGAGCGCGAGCCCTCAGAATCTTCAAAGAGGGCAGACGTTCCCGAGGCGCTGACTTCGGGCGTTAGTCGCCGTCCCTCGACCCCGAGGAGTTCGATGGCTTCACGCCGGTACCAACCGGGTGACCGGCTGCTAGGCAGCGAACCGGGGGACGCCCGAAGGCGACGGGAGCCGGACTGTTATGAATACGACATCTTTCCCCAACTTCCTCCGCGAGAGGCCCACCCTCCGAAGCGATGGCAGTACCAGGAGCAAGACAGTCCGTCGTTGTTGTCTGAGGCAAGCTCGGAAGCAGAAGACGCTTCGCGACGGCCTTCACAGCCCAAAGCAGCATCTTTCTGGTAAGCCCCCCTCGTGGCGGACCTTTACGCAGCTTGCATATTCTACGGAGGTGGGTGCGGACATAAAACATAGGCAGTGTCTATTCTGCTGGGACCCGGGAGAATTCTGAGTTTTCGTAGGAGAGTTTAGCCCTCTCTCAACGCTCTCTGCAACCCACTGCGATACTTAAAAAATGATTTTTTTTGCTCTTGGAACATTGTCTATAGTTAGTTCAGGGTACTTCTGTTCTGTTAATACTTCTCGTAGTTGGTTAGCGTTGGAGCCGTCGTTGTTTGAACCGTGGTATGAACGCACGCTTTTGAACCTATGTGCCTGACTATAAGTTATGCATGGCTTGCACTGACGTCACATTGCATACTTTTGACTACCATGTAAGATGAGGAGAGGGAAGCTGCTTTTGTAAGAACTTTGAGTAACGGGTTAATTTTGGGAGGAAAATAGCGACGTCGGTGCAAATCCGGGAGGCACAAAAGAGGATCGTGCCAGGCATGTAGCCAGGGGAGGGCCCATGGGGCCCGGCCCCCCCCCCCCCCCAAAATCTTCCATTTTGCTGGGAACTTCTCTCCCCCCCTCCCCCTCATACAGCATTTTGTCATGGGCGCCCCCCCCCCCCCCCCCCCCCCCCCCCCCGAAACAAACTTCTGGCTACGTGCCTGGATCCTGCTAAGAGGGGAGCTCCTTCTTCCCCTCTTCTCTGGTGGTCATCGAACCGCTTTTTGAATGACGTCATGTGCAAGCCATGTATACTGGTTTTGCAAGGATGTGGGTGGCCACTGTCGAAGTGCAAGTATTTTTGACGGTCAGTCGGCTTTTGATAGAGTCGAGCGACTAGTTTTGTGCCCTCAACTATTACCCTGACGTCTAGAAAATTAACTTCGGTTTTGGAATAATTGAGAAAAACTAATTAGAAGGGTCCACAAAATTAAAAACTTCGATGAAGCTAAGCAGCGCGTCCTCTTTGTGTGGCCAGATTATAAATATATCATCCATGAATCTCTTATAAAACATTGGTTGAAGGGGGCAGCTTGAAAGAAAATTAGATTCTAGATTGCCCATGAAGATATTCGCAAATGGCCCCAAACTATGCGAATATCTTAACCCCAAAGAATTGGGCAACTTGTTGCTCGCTCTCCATGTTGTCTGACAAACCTGTCACATCGCGGCAACAGCAGGACAACATGGGCGGCAGAGAAAATGTTGCCTTGGTATGACAGCTTTCGGCAACAAAAACAGCCACAACTTGTGTTGGACAACATGTGTTGCCCTGATTGCTGGCTGAGCGAATTTCGGGCCGGCAACACGATAACACAGCTAGCTTCAATGGTTGAGCTAGTTCCCTGTCAATAACGTCTTACTCGAATAAAGGCTTCGATAACGTTATTATTAATCTAGCGGCGAAAATGACGTCACATGACTTTGTGTCAAGTGACCCATTAACAAATTTAGCGGGAGGAGGAGGAGCAGGGGCATACCCTTCCCTCCTCTTCCTTAAGAGCTGCACTCTAAGATTTCTAAACGTTTTAAACGATTTGTGAACATGAACAAACAACTAATTTTTTTGTGTTCATGTTCCATCCACCGAAAAGCACAGCAAAAGAGCCGAAGTATGCGTCCAATCTAGCCACCCTGCTACCTCCTTCCGCACAATAAAGTCCTACTCTGTCACCGTGGCAACGCAGTGTCTTCATTATGGAAGAATGTGCGAATGCAACGTCTGAAGCCAGCAATGGGAGACGCCATCTTCCAGATGTTGTCTTCTAATGTGAATGCCGAAACGCTGGCCAAAGTCGGACGCGCTGGTGTGTAGATCGATGCCGACTGCGTAAAGCGGTTGCCTAGCGAACTCTTGGCGGTTTCGACGAGGCTTGATGCAGGATCGGACCCTGCACACCACACGGTATGTTTGTCCGCCTAGCTTGAAGCCCAAGCTAGCATTGCCGCATTGGTAGCAGGCGGCATTCGGAAAATGGCGCAGCTGTAGCCAACTTCAGACGCTGCGTTCAAGTGCCCGTCTATTGACGTCCGGTGACTACAGCAGACGGACTTCATTGTGTGGACGGTGGCGTGGCGATATATGGTGCATACCTGGGCCCTCTAGCCATGCTTTTCAATGAACTGAATCAATCAATCAATCAATCATTTTATTTATGGCCTTTAAGCCAACGGAGACCCTAGACAAAAAGCTGCCAGTGGCAGCTTGACGAGGTCTGGGGCCCGTCTAAAATGTGTCAGCAGGACATCCATTCAGAACACAAAAAGATATTGCATGCAAAGATACGCTGAGTAATCACTTCATGCATTCAACTTCTAACAGCATTATACAAAAGAAAAAAAATAAGTTATTCGCAGAACTTGTGACAACTTGTGAATGTGAATGAAAAGAGTAAAACCAGGACTTGCGGCAGATGGCCGATTTTCTCCAGCGCCTAACATTTTGACGTGCCCTATACTCTGTCTCACTAAAACCGTGCAATACAGCCACGGCTAAAAGGAAGAGAGTGTATGCCAACCTGTTCAAGAGGAGGGAAAGGAGGAACGGCAGAGAAGAGCTGGGATTCCCCCTTTCCTCCTTTCCCTCCTCTTCAACAGGTAGGAATACTCTCTTCTGTGTAGCCTTGGCTGTACTGCACGGTTTTAGTCAGATGGAGTATAGATGAAAAGCTTGTTGTGTTGGCCATCCGACGGCTGGTTTCATTCCCTGGAACTTAAAATATCAAACTGCCGAAAAAAAATTTTTTTTTTTAATAACTGCAAAGTTTGTTACAAGTTACAAAGAATGCCACAGGAATCTGTTCTTTGCAAACCAACTTTACCCTAAGATTCCCCAAACCGGAGTGATAACCATTTGTGTTCGACACAGCGCGTGAAGTCCCAACCATTGTCTTCGGTCCCCGTTTCCGCAGGAGCACGCCGAGCAGCCGCAAGCCCGCAACTCCGAGGGGCTCTGCCGCAAAGTCATCCGAGGCACGTTCCGTCCACGCAGAGCGCGAGCACTCG
Source organism: Ixodes scapularis (assembly GCF_016920785.2). Lineage (NCBI taxonomy): Eukaryota > Metazoa > Arthropoda > Arachnida > Ixodida > Ixodidae > Ixodes > Ixodes scapularis. The sequence continues at coordinate 897,096 of NW_024609878.1, forward strand.
GAGTCTTCAAAGAGGGCAGACGTTCCTGAGGCGTCGACTTCGGGCGTTGGTCGCCGTCCCTCGACCCCGAGGAGTTTCGGCGCAAGGTCGTCGGCGGAACGACCTCCGCAGGCGGGACAAGAACCGTCTTCGCCGTCTTCCGGGGACGACGAGGGGCCCGCAGTGTCTGCGCCCAGCGTCCAGCGCCGTTCCGCAGGTGGGTCGTCGCGGGTTAGGACAGGTCGGCTTGCAGCCCTAAAGGGGGACACTAAGGTTTGTCGCAAAACACAAAAGTACAGCCATGCGTGGCCTTTTTCTTCGTTGAAAACGCGAATGGGCATTGCGGCGCGCCCCTTTTCCAAGATGTCTCGTAAGTGGGGCGTGTCGAGACATTTGGTTGCTCTTTTAATGGTAAAAAAAGAATTGTTCCACACAATGACAATTTTGGGTTTTGTAAGATGCCCATAGTGCGCATGTGTTGGGTTCGCAGCATTAAACGACAGTCTCGAAATCCACTTTAGTGGCCCCTTTAAGGCTGGTTTGCACACTTGCATTTGTTTACGAATGAGTTCTTGTGATCTCTTACAACGAGCAGGGCTGTACATAGAAAGAGTTTGGTCAATGGGAGGACCTGATGGAAACCAGGGCGGAGCGGCGAAAGCTGCGCCCTGTGATGATTCTGCAAAATAAAAAGAACCGGAGTTAACCTTGAAGGAGGCGCGATCGTGGCACAGGTATTTGTTAGTTTCTGGATGATGCTGAGAGTGCATGAATGAATAATGGTAAGAGATTGATGGAGGTAGGGAGTTTCAGGGTGCTGAGTGCCGTTAATTGAGCCAGAGAAGGTGACATTGACGAGAAAAGTTCTCTGAAACAGGAGGCGTAGCTGCGAATGTGGGGTGCGTGTTCGGGGTTAGGGTCCAAATTGCCACGGAGCTGTGTCTGCGGTCCCTTCCGTCCACTCGGCCGCGGCTGTGTCTGCAACCAAAAGAAAGATGAAGTGCATTCTGAACGTCGCATGCATTGCCTTTTCGGTTGCGAAGAGTTGCAAACTTCAAGTCTAGCATGCTGAAATGAAATACTCGAATACATCCTTACCCAGAAATTGTGATTGAAGGATATAGGTTAAGCTCATTGCCCCTGCTAGAGGAATATTCGTGAGTGGTGGTTGGTCACAAATGCTGTCAATCAACGCGTCCAAGGTCATCGAACCAATTTCAACCAATGACGTGCTTTCATTCTAGCCCTATTCTTGCCAATTAATGCCTAAACTCTCAGCATCATGGCTCTGACGACGAGAGAAGGCAATGGCGACGTCTATGGGGTGGCCCCGGAATGCTCCTGACATCTGTGTTTCCTACTTGTTTTTCACATTGTTCGTTCTACACTGGCTTTGAAAAGTTTTGACTCTGTTATATGCGGCCATTTCTAATAGATAATCAGTGTTTGGTAAAGTACATCTGAAAAGTACTTTACGTAAAAAAGTAAGTTGGATGTTATGTACTTCAGGTAAAGCAAGAAGTACACCAAGCACAGCGTGCTTGAAGTAAAGTACAGGAAGTTCCCTAGAAACGAGAACCATGTTTTTCGGCTTGGGTAGACAAAAACTAAGCATCGCTGAAAGCTCAAACTTCGTGACAATGTGACGGTGGCTTTTGGGATAGAATGCAAAAGTTTGACACCGGGACATCGCCTGGATCAAAAGATTATTGAAAAAAACAAAAATTTCTCTAGGAGCCAAAGTCCAGCTAAGCTTTATGTTGTCAAAAAGAGAAATGACACTGGGTACCTGTAGTATCTATTTTAGTGAAAAAAACTTGTCAGCAAGAAAGAAAACAATATCTTCTTTCTTGCTGAGAAGTTTTTCTTTTTTTCACTGAAATAGATGTTACATGAGTGTCATTTCTTGTTCTAACAACATCATGCTTACGTAGACGTTGGCTCAGAGAAATTTTGTTTCTCAATTATCTTTTGATGAAGGTAACGTCATGTTCTCAAGCTTTCACATTCTATCCCAACTGCCAGCATCATGTTCTCACGGAGTTTGAGCTTTCTTCGACGCATAGTTTAGTTACCCGAACCAAAAACATGGTGCTCGTTTCTCAAAACTCCCTGTAATATAAATAAATTGTACTTTCAAAGTAGAACACAAGCGCTTGTTAAAGGTATTGTCCGGTCGAAACCGGAAGTACTTAAGCTTTTGCGCTCGTTACATCGAGGAAGCTTTCATGTAACAAACGTCATTTTTATTTTGATATATGATCTCCCTTTGTTAATTAAGCCTTTCATGAGTTGGTCGATGGATGTCTTGGATTTTGTTTCGAATAATATTCTCCTGGGCTGTACTCTACTGAAATACGGTTCTTTTAATGCAGTTCCCAAGCATGTGCAAGAAAAGTCACGCCTTTTAGCAGGATATTACTCGCAAACAGCCATAGGTTTCGAGCAAACGTATGCCGTTTTGCTGAAACACAACTGCGACGGCCACCGATCGAACTAGGGGCGCTTGCAAATCAAAGGCTGCAGATTTCGCCTCTGAAGCGGCATCTGGGTACACATGTCGGCGGATCCGCTGGAGCAATGATGAGGCTGCGGGTCATTTCCTTAGAGGCGACGTCCGCGGTTTGAAGGCAAATGGCGAATCGTTCAAATGCATGTCGTCACTTGACTTCGACAAGCTTAATGAATCATAGTCACGCTCCATTTTCACACGCGGGTCAAACAGAATCGGGCTGCACGCGTTCTAAATACAACCTCTGGTATCGTTTCCAGGTGGCCTAGCTGCTGCTTTCGGTTTCGCTGCATAATCAAATTGACCCGATTTGGCCGAGGATTGAACGGACGTAGTTTGATGTCGTTGGCACAACGTCGCACCTCAGCTTACAAGCCTTTTGTCCGCTCAGAGTTTAGCTCGTAGCTGTCTTCTGCGAGATGATTGTTGCGTAAACGGGATCTCGATTTTGACGGGAACCTAGTCCCTACGCACGGCAACGATCCACTTTGCTCGTCACTGTACGTCTCGCGGAAAAGAGTGGAATGTCATGTCTTGGCTCGCAGGTGCTGCCCAGTGATTGTGGCACCCAATTGCGCAACAAAAATTTCGCCCAACCACGAAACAAGTTGAGCAGAACAACAAAAACGAAGCTCGTTTAGGCGTTCACTCGCAGGGAAACGACGAGGCAGAAATGCTTGCTTTGTGTTTTGTGACATCAGAGCTTCAATGTTGCCAATGAAAGCAGCGTTTACGTTAGAATGCGATTGAAGCAGTATAAATTCAATTACTCACGCAGAGGGGCATATAAAATTCAGATATTGCACGTACGATGCATCTCGAGGCAGTAACAACGATATTCAATTGTTTTCTCGAATACAAAATTTGACCGGACAATCCCTCCAGCCTTTCACGATGCCTTTATGTTCACTTATTTTTAAACTGGTATGCATTGCCCCAGGGGTAATCAGAGATGCATCAGTTGATTTCAGCGGTGGTGGCAAACATTGGACGAAGTCAAGTAGCCACAGGGTAGTTAATTTACTCTCGCTGACAAACTATTTAACAGAATCAACTTGTAAGGCACTTATACCTTGTCTGTCTTCTAGCTACCATTACTTAGAGAAATGACCAAATCGTGCCACATAAGACGACAGCGCACTTTTACACAGCAAAGCACCTTTTTTTTTCGTAGCCTTCGGCGACTGCATCTGACTCTCCGCGGCCACCGAGCCACAAGCGAGGTCGGAGCGAGTGTGCATCGACAGGGCGTTGTCACGTGCCTCGGTCAGACATTCCAGGGGCCCTGATCTGGACACTCGGCGAAAAAGTCCGCAAGAAATCTGGCGGCTGTGATTGAACGGTCCCAAGGTCAAGTGCGACGTTGACCGATAACGGCCGCAGGATTTCTCGTCGTCTCTTTCTCCAAGTGTCCAGGTTAAAGGGGTTATGACACGAAAATTGAACGAATAGATTATTCTTGAAATGCTCATAGTCTGCCTAGTATATACACCAAGTTACGCGAATTTTAGAGCTCTGGTAACTGCAACATTCAATTTACGAATTTTTATCATTTCCCTCTGGCGACCTGGCAACACTGCCCAAGTTAGTCACACCATGGTGTCCTTAAACCACGTGACCATGAACACTCTCTCATTCTAGGCGCCCCCATGATCGCCGAAGCTCTACTCGTTGCAGTACAATCAAAACCGCTCACGCAACTCGGTAACCCGAAAGCTATTCTCACTCTCGCTCCCAGCCCGTCGACCTTCCACCCTGCATGCGCCTGCGAGATATTTCCGGACGACTGTGATTACGGCGAGTTCGTCCGTAACTCGTCGTTGCTGAAGCTGGTCGCCAGCGGGTCGCAGTCAAAAAGGAACAGCTTCCAACACCTCTTGATAGCAATCACTCTCATCGCTGCTGCAATCGATGTCGAACACTTCGACAAGGCGAGCGATGCAGTAGACGTAATCGTCACGGACCGCATGCTCGAAACGTGGAAGGTAAACGAGGAAGCTGAGGCTCGATGCGCCAAGAGAGCCAAGTCTGTAAGTGCGTGCAAGGAGACACCGCGCTGGAGGCTGGCTGCGTAGCCAGCCTCCAGCTTTGCCCGGATCTGCCCCTCCCAGGGGCCCGCATATAAATTGATTTATCCACGAAACTATCGCGCCATTTTCAACACAAATTCAGCAGGATTATAGGAACATACAATGGGTCCTAGCAGTATAATTATCTCATATTTTATTTTTGGCGTGTCATAACCCCTTTAAGGCCCTAGTTGGCTCGCCGGGGCCTTAGCTTATGTCGTTTGTCAATTCATGCCGAAACAGTTCCCAAACGTGGATTTGCGAGACTGCCTTACCTCAAACAAAACACTAAAAGAAAAAACTCTTTCTTTATTTATTTATTATTATTTATTTATTTTTTTTTTACGTTTTTTGGGTTTTTCTTACTTACCTTAACCTCTCTTTAGGGGCCAAACCCACGCCAGAAAGACGTCCGCCGACCCCGGCGCACCAAGCTCCCGCACAGCCATCGGCGGCGGCACGCCGAGCTCCAAATCCACCGGCACCGGAGCCTTCGGCATCAAAGGGACCCGGCAGGAGGCGAAAGTCTACCTCTCCCAGGAAGGTAAGTGGCCCTTTCCTCGCAGCCTTTGCGTGGGTGCCGCCATCTTGCAAAATACGGCCACTAAAGCCGCTCAACTAGATGTGCCAAGAGTAGGAGGAAAAGGACCCACGCATCCCGGCCACTTCGGTATGGCGGGGCGGCGCAGACGCGGACGTCGGAGGTACCGGAGGAAGGTGCCGACAAGCCCGTGTAGCCGGCAGCTCCTTAATGTACGCGGAGAAGCGCCAGAACGTCGCCGGTGAGGTCGAAGCTGCCCTCTTTTCAAACCTGCCATGCAAAAAAAAAAAGTCAGCGTTGTTTATGCCATGAAAACAAAGTCGACCAGAGCTCCAACGACCTCCAGTCGCTGCAGAAAAAAGCGCACGGCTAACCCTCCGTCTGCTTTCTCTCCCCTCTTCTTTGCCGCCGTCTTTATCGTCCCTTTTCTCGGAACCGGCAGAGTCGGCGCTCACGATTTTTCGTGCTCTGCTCCCATCTTTACCCACCCGGTTGCATGGGTGCCGCCATCTTGAAACTGTGCGACGCGGGCGCCAAAGCCGCCGAAGGAGCGTCGCTCATGAGTAGCGACGTTTCCCCGGCTGTCTCGCGGGCATCATTAATGGCACCCGGCAACAGCGGGTGTAATGGTTACAATGGAGAGATGCAACTTCCTGCGATTTTTGTACGGTGTGTGGGGCACCGTGCAATCAAACGCGTCGTTGCGTAGGTGTAAATGAGCGCCATTTGAAAGTATTTAGTGCGTGGATTGTAAACAGGTTAGAAGATATATATTTCAGGCGTCTGGGACCAAATCGTAAAAGAAAGAAATGGGGCGCTTTCCAATTCACAACTCAGCCCTTAAAGGAATAACTGAAGTTTGCTAATTGGTCTTAATCGACCGAATAATTGGGCAGATCGAGAAAAATGTGGCAACTATGTTAAGACGCTTGCTAACGACGTACAGTTGGTTTTACTTCCCTGGAGGACTCCGTTTGCTTTTTTTAAAGTTTGGTGCAAGTAATCTGGGACGCCCTGTAGACATTGTCTCGATGTTCTCTAAAAAGCATTAAATGTAAGGGTTTTTAAGAATCCCCTCTCCCCTAAGAAGTTAATTTTATTACGGTATCTCGGAACTGTTTTCAGCCACGGCCTGCCACGGACCATAAATACTGCTCAAACAAACGAGAAATCGCATAATTTTAAGAAATTGTAGCAGACAGGTAACTTGTAGTTGTCGATTGCGTGCACGAACTTCGCATTTACTCCCACCGCCCTGATGGGAGTAAAACAGTTCACCAATCGGCGCATTTACCGCGTCACAAGAAAAATGGTCCCTCGATTTCCACCCGATGGCATCACAGAAGGGCGGTGTCTTAGACGCGGTGTGTTCATTGCCACTTAAAGACCACTTTCGGTGCGCGGGCAAGGCTTGCTCCGCTTTTGGCGGGGCTTTCTTGCAGAGATGTAGCGCACGACAACATTCATGCCGTCGAGGCGCAAGACTTGTGGAGAGTTCCTCCCGGCAGTGTCAGTGCAAAGCAGTATGCAATGCATTCTGTGTTAAGTCTACCTATGGCACAACAATGCAAGAAGAGCTTTTTTTTTGTTTATTGGTATTGATTTGCCTAACTGCAGAAATCGCTAGAGTTCTTTTTTTTGAAGGTGCCAAATGCTTTTCAACGGAGCTCCACCAATTGCAAGATTTCGCCCATCCGTCTGCCCATCGGTGCATTTCCCGCCAGGTTTAGCGGTAAAATTAATAAATGTATAGCTTCTTTCCGAGAAAACCATTAAGTGTCTTCTAAGCAAATTTAGATGACCGCTCCTGAAATACCGCATTTCATGGAGCGTAAGACTTTAGAAGAAAAAAAGTCGCCATCAGCTTTCTTTTTAAAAATGGCGGTTGACACTTTAGCCCGGTGGAGGTCAATCGGCAGGAGCTAATCAGCGCGGTTGCCACTCCTCTTCTGCCCAGGGCAATCAAAAGTCGAAGCATCGCACCCCACCCTGGCTGAAGAACATCCGTCACCTCCAGAGGACTACGCACCTCCTCATTCCGCGGCTGTCGTTTGCGCGGGTGGTGAGGGAAATACTGCAGGGTTTGGCCCCCAGTCGCTCCGACTGCTACTACATGCAGGGGCTCGCCTTGCAGGCGCTACAGGTGGGCCTGCCTCGTCTTTCGGTCGCTGTCGTGGCGCCCCGTCGGCAACGACCCGCGTCGTCTGTCCGTCGACGTTGGCCCACATACCGTAAAGTCCTGAGAGATAGCCGACCTAAAATAGTTAGAAAATTGGGTGAAATTGAGGGGTGGGCTAACTTTTGGTGTGCAGTCGAGGCAAGTTGAAAAAATGCTATTTTTTTATTGTGCGTCCCTGGCAAAGTTATTGTCGCGGCAAGGGGCAATGAAGCGAAGATGACTGTACTTTCCAATCAGCAGTGTTCGCTTACATCTCGCCATAGCTAACTAGACGCATTTACGCCACGGTCATCATTGATCCGAAACTATGATTACTATCAGTGGGCTATCTTTCGGTGTTTCAAATGAAATAGCACTTCGAGCCAGAAATAGGAATGGGTTACTCTTCTCGGGTGGGGCATGTCTTCGGATTTTACGGTAGTCCTTTTTTTCGTCAGTACATGCCTATTCAGTCGTAGGCCAGGTAGGCCTGTGACTGAATCGATTTACGTGGCCTATTTGGTCAGTACCACTGCTAGCCTTGGGTCTTCGGCATACGCCGCTTGGTGAAACACGACCGCACGCCGGTAGGATGCTTGTCCAGATCGAAACGGGCAGGAGTGGGGAGGATCGCAAGAACCAGGAACCTTGGGTCTTGCTGTGTGAGCTTGCGCTCTCACTCTCCGAGCCGCAGTGCACTAACAGACCCGACCGCCGGTCCTCCATTACATGAAAGAGCGGTGTCTTCCCTTTAAAGATGCGGTGCAACGATTTTCTAACTTTGGCCAATTATTTGTGGGAATTAGTCGAGGCCACCCATAATACGAGGAGCGGGAACCCTTTCTTTCTTGCGTGCGCTAGTTTTTAATCTACAGAGAGATTGAACAAGTAGAAGTGTTTCGAGTGAGGTTCGGTGTCGTCTTTGGGACCAGCAGCCTTCCCTGCACGTTGGTCAACTTTTCAAGGTCACGCTTGCCATCGTCGAAGGTTGCGGCGAGGGATCGAGGGGGGACGGCTTGCCGCAGGGAAAGACGTTAAAGGTACCGAAGGAGAGGAAACGGTTTCCCTTATTTCTGATAGATGGATAGATAGCGCCGCAAAAACCCGCGTACCGCAAAAAAGGTCACAGCATAGTTCCGATGACAACCACACAAAACTGCAAATTAAAAAAAGTATGGTTTTGTTTTTTGCAATTGCAGTAGAATATCGGTGATATGAATCTCGAGGGATTGCAGGAAATATATGTGTCGTCCAATATTTATACTAACAAAAAACAAGTCGCATAACTACGTTAAAGCAAAGGGGCGGCTATACGTGCAATTTATTGGTCACACCCCCATCTAAGGAAGTCGGTACTGTTCTTCCGAGTCTTCTTTTTTTCGATGTCACCCAAACGGCACTTTTAGAACACGAAAGAACGAGCGTACCTGTTGTCGCTGACGTTGGTCTCGGCCTCACTATGCGGCGCAGCACATTGAGTGCATGCAGTGTTTCAGCAGTCGTCGGTTGCTGTTTGTTATTAGTTTACGTCGCCGTCATTATCTCCGCTACTTCACCGTCCTTGCGGTGCCGTCACTTCGTCAGCAATTGCCTCGGCAAGCGAGGCTGTCATCTGCAGTAATGAAATCAAAGGCCGATTTCTCAGCCAAAGCAGGTCTCAGTCCTCAATTCTCAAGTTTTCCTCTGGTTCCGGAGGAGCAGCCACTGTAGGATTTGTGAATTCACACTTGCAAAAGCCGTTAGATAAGCGTTGATTCCATGATCAACGTCACTTCTGTATGTCATTTCTCACGTTCACTCGAGTCAGTCAGAGTTACTGAAACCCATTTATCGCATGACAATAAATATAAAGCAGCAACCCTGGAGTAAGCGAACGCGAGTTACTCCAGCGAGCCAAATTCTCATCACGCGACAACACAGAGCAGCGCCGGACGTGGGTATGTTTTCGAGTTTTGGAACGCACCTACGGTTATCGAGATTGCATGGTGCGTATGTAGAAAGAACGGCGAGAGAAATGACTCAAAAAGCCTGCTACAGTTGTAGGAGCCAAGTGATGGCACCCCACAGGATGTGTAAATGTTGATGATCGTTCACATGATCCACCGCGGCCGAGAAAGCATTCGGAGACTATCCCGAAACGTAATAGATAAGTCTTAACGAACTTCGGCCGGGAATTTCGAAAAATTTGTATCGTACCGAAATTCGGACGAACCGTTGTCGTATCATCGAGATTCTACCGTATGCAGCAAATTTGCAGCATTTTGAACGAAGGTGGCACATTTTCTTCTCTTGTGTCAATAGAAACAATATAAAAAATGCGGGCCGTAAATTTTTCGACATTAAAATTGTGAGACTGTCCCGGTTCTAACGTGTCGACTCGATTCGTCGGCGTTTAACGGGCGTCACCTCTTTTCCAGGAGGCGTCGGAGGTCTTCGTGATGAATTTCCTGTCTGCGAGTTACCAGTGTTCCCTCCACGCCAAGAGAAAGACCCTGATGAAGCAAGACATGATTTTCCTCCAGAACCTCCTCAAGGCCTTCGGCGCCTCCCTCGCCACATCCTTCTGAAGCCGCCCACTTCCTTCAGACGCCGACGGTGCTCTGTACATAGCTTCATTTCTCCGACATTGTAGATAGTTTGCTTTTCATCGTTGCATTTCCAACACTTTGTTCGCCCCCAAGCTGACAGTGCGGTGGAAGCTTGTCGCCGCACTGTCGGCTCGGGGACGAATGTGCGGTCGCGGGCCCAAGAGGCAGGAAAGCGCCGCCTCGCAGGTTCGATCGCATTTCAGTTTTTTGCGTCCGTGGCCATGTGCGGACGAATACATTCACTCGTCGACAATCTCACTCTCTTCCTCCTATCTTTTTAGTGTTTTAACTGTCAACTCGTGCTTTTTGCTTTTCGACGACAAAGTTGCGTTTGCGATGTTACCGGACATGCGACCCGCGTTCGCCAACGCGTAATGTTCCTTTGCGGAGGACGAGCGTTCGGAAGCGTCGCCTCGCAGGTTCGATCGCGTTCCGGTTTGTTGTGTCCGCGGTTGTGTGTGGATGAAGTCGTTCACTCATCGATATTCTCATTCTCTTCCTCGCGCCTTTTTAGTGTTTTAACTGTCAACTCGTGCTTTTTGTTTTTCGACGACAATGTTGCGTTTGCGTTTTTACCGGACACGCAACCCGCATTCGGAAGCATGCGACCTGCTCCACCTGCGGACTGGTGTCATATTCTCAATCGTAAACAGCCCTCAAGCTCTATCGACAACATTTTTTTCAATGGTACTGAACTTACCGGATATTCTTTAGCAAATGCCTTTAACGAGCATTTTATCAATATTGCAAGTAATGATGAGACTCTACATTCTTCTGCTTTTAGCGACAAAAGAAACAATGACTCCATATTTTTAGAGCCGGTGGTTGAACCAGAAGTAAATTCCATAATTTTACAATTAAACAATAGTGGAAGCTGTGACGCGGATGGTATTCAGATAAGACCCGTCAAGTACGTTGTTCGCTTGATAGCGCCGGCGTTATTTCATGTTTTTAACCTCTCTTTATCCACGAGCGTATTTCCAAAGAAAATGCAGATAGCTAAGGTGTTAGTATTGCATAAAAAAGGAAGCGTAAACGAAATGGGGAATTATCGGCCTGTTTCTATACTCCCAGTTTTCTCTAAAGCTCTCGAAAAAATACTTTATACTCGAATTATGACGTTTTCAAACAAATATAACTTAATAAATACCTCACGGTTTGGATTTATGAAAAATAGGTCTACCGAGGCTGCCTTATTATCTATAAACAAATTTATTCTCCAAAACTTCGAGAAAAAAAAAACTGGTTCTCGGTGTGTTTGTCGACTTCTCAAAGGCATTTGACTGCCTTAATCATAAAATACTTCTAGCAAAATTGGACACTTACGGTTTCCGAGGGCATGCCTTGCAGCTAATAAAGTCATACCTGGAGTATTGATTGCAATACGTTTACTTTGGTGTACTGCAAGGTAGTATACTGGGTCCCTTTCTCTTTAACATATACATAAATGACATAATCAACAAAGATTCAGAAGCGAAATTTGTAAATTATGCTGACGACACAAGTATATTTTTCTCTGCAGAAAATACCGACTTATTAATTGATAAGGCAAACCGAATGCTTTCCGGGTTGAATTTGTGGAGTACATATAATGCACTTCAAATAAACACAGAAAAATCAAAAGCAGTGCTTTTTCGCCCTAAAAATGAAATAATCAACATTATGAGAGATCTTAGTTTAGACTCAGCCGAGATTGAGATTGTAAATTCCTTTAAAATTCTAGGCGTCATTTTTTCGGATATGTCATGGGATGAACATGTTAACTACCTTATTACAAAGCTGTCTAGAACTGTCGGCATGTTAAACCGCCATTGTTATACCTTACCGATACACGTCAAGTTACTAGTTTATAATTCCTTGTTCTACTCGCACTTAAATTATTGTAATTTAGTTTGGGGTACCACCACTTCAACGAATCTTGAAAGGGTTCATTTGTTACAACAAAAAAAAGCAATAAGAGGTATAGCCGATGTCCCATTTCAATCGCATACATCCGACCTATTCAAAAAGTTCCGCATTATCAATGTGCACATTTTGTATTCTTACAGGCTCAGTACAAGCCTTAAGATAGAGCTAATTAGGAACACAAGCTTCCTACACTCAGCGACAACTTTTCTTGGCAATGCAGTGGAAGGTACAGGCCCGCGTCCCCTCTCCCATTTTGAGTGTATGCAGGCTCTCCTCCCCTCCCCGGAAATGGGAGAGGAGGAGAGCCTGCATACACTCAAAATGGGAGAGGGGACGCGGGACGTACCTTCCACTGCATTGCCAAGAAAAGTTGTCGCCGAGTATAGTAACCCTTGGCCGCCTCTCCAAAAATATTATTCATCCTACTCGTGGCGCTGAATGTTGGGGGGTGGTCACGCCAAGAACAAATTATGGCACTTAAATGCTGAGGTACAATATTCCTAATTTACTAAATCTTCATGAATCGAAAAACTTGGACTGGAATAAAATGTCAATAGGGGAAATCCGTTTATTATATATTATGGGTAGTCATGATAATTAGTTAAAATCACTGTTTTCGTATTTTATTTGATTATATTGCTTTATCTGTCATGGTGAATTTTTACGTATTGCATCCTCTGTGTGTGTGTGTGTTTTTTTCTCCTCTCTTTTTCTGTTTTTCCTGTTGTGTTCCTTCGCCGTGCACCGTAAATAGTCAAGGGCTCGTCAAGCTGTGTATGCAGCTTTTTCCCTTGGTCGCCGCCATCGAGTGTGATGGAAATAAAATATATTATTATTATTATTTGTCCGTTTTCGTATTGCGCCTAAAGTTCAAGCACTTTTGCCTTTTTTTTTTTTTTGAGTCTTTCAGCATATCACTTTTAATGTTTGTTTGTTTTTATTTTCAATAAAGTTTGTCATTTTAGAGATTAGGGCTAAGGTGTTTGAATCGGCATCCCGATTTCGAACGGAGGTCACGGTATCAAGAAAGGGAGGGGTTTTAGGCCTTGTCATTTGGTGAACTGCTTTCATGAGACAGTAGGTTGCGTGCAAGCACTGTGATCGAGCAATTTGACACCAGATGAGACATGTTTGCGTAGTATTTTGAGACTTTTTTTTTTTTTTGTGTATCTGAAGAACACTCGGCACGTTTCTGCTTTAGTTCAGGGGTCATGATGCAAAATCTTGAAAATGTTTAAGTTAGTCGCAATATGAAATCATTCCAAGCGGCTTAGTGCTCACCCTTTAAAGGAGCTGTGCAACGATGTTCAATTGGAATGTTTTTCTCTCTACACGAGCTTACTGGCACACCTCGGACTCAAGGATACTCACACGCAACGCCATTGGCCAAGAAACTCCTTTGTTGTGGTGTAATTTCAAGGACAAAAGCGATCATTTTCATTCAATCTCTCCTTTGCAAAATTTGATGACGTAACTCGGGGATCGCAGTACACCCAAGTGACGATATTTGAATGCGGTTAATAGATTGGACCCGAGCATTGCGTGGGCACTCGACTTGGGCTCGTGACAATTGCTAGCTCGAGAAGCATTCTGGTTGTGACCCGTGTCCAATCGGTGCAACGACGACAACAGGCGAGCCATAACAATGTCTGGAACTCAGCGCGTGTCCTGCGCTTTGCCAACCCCAGCGCGTGGCTATGATCAACACTGGCGGCATATAATCGGCTCCAGATCACGTGGCCGCTTGTTCTGGCTGCGAGTTGAGGGGGTGAACGGTGCTCGTTTTTCTTTAATTTTTTTCTGTCACTTCTAATCCGTGGGTTGAAAAACGAACGCGTGTTTCATAGGTCATTAACGTTAGGGATCCGTTTTAAGCAGTATTTGCGCAAAGTACAAAAACTGTTGCATTGCTCCTTTAAGGGTTTCAAGTAATTTAAAAATGACTTTTTTTTGTTTTTTTGTTTTCAGTTGAATTGGATAATGATCAGGAAGTTTGACGTCTGATAGCAGTGAACTGAATGCCTAAGTATACTAGGATTCTGTGTTTTTTAATAAACCCAGAAAAACGTCCACCCATAAAATTTTTGTCAATTTGGATTTATTCACTAAACTATATTTCAATCACCCAATGCAAAAAATATAAAAAAGAATGTAATATACAACTATAAGTTTGGTAATTGTTGAAGGTCAATAGTCCTAAAAAAAGTGGCCAGATCTCTACGTGGTGAATGATGTTGATTGGGGCGAAGCTCTTGTGGTGCTGATGATACTGATTTTATTGTTCATAGGTACTGCTGATGGTGCTGATATTTTTTTTATTGCTCATAGGTAGTGCCGAGCTCCGGGTAGCGTTTCGACTTCATTATTGCTGCTTTATGGTCAGTGACATGCAGAGCCAGTGGCTCTAGTGGATCAGCTTGGATCTGCTGGAAGCTTTGGGAACGCATCTCCAACGTTTCAGTCAACGGTCCACGTCAGAAAGAGAATGTGTGGTATGGATCGTGGTTATATATGCAGTTGAGCATTCGACCGTAGCACCCTCTCCTGTACAGACGTTGAGCGGCTACGTGCAACGTTGGAGTGTAGCATAGTGGTTAAGACGTCTGCCTCTTAAGCAAGCGGTCCCGAGTTGGAACCCCGTGCGGGCGTACGTTTTTTTTCTTAAAGTAGGCCGATCCCGGAGGCAGTGCAATCGATGTGAGCACGGACGCCGGACAAGGCTAGACCCTAAGGAGCTTCGCCTCTAAAATGCCATCCCAGTTTCCTTGCAAATCTCGGGTCATTCACAATCAATGTCTTACCGTTTAACTCATCAGCATTCAATCAGGGCAAGTCATTGTACTTCTGAGTCGGGATAAAAAACACTTCAGGTTTCTAGTCTGGACCGTATTATTTGTACTTGGAGTTGGAGTTGGATTTGTACTATTATTTTGTAACTGAAAGCTATGGGCCTCGCTTTCATTGTCCACGAGGGCAATGAAAGCGAGGTAGCTAGAGGAATTCCCCCTGAATGGATGGATGGGTGTAAATGGCTGTACCCTTTGTAACAAGTCGTAGCTTGCGCCACCTAACCTAATAGCCACGTCCCACTAGAGCGACAAAACAGCAACAAACGACAGCGACACTTGACAACGAGAGACAGCCTGTTTGTCAGAGTCCGCCGTCCCAACTGGCGGACACGACGCAGAACATGGGGACAAGGAAGCTTGTTTCCTAGTGGCACTGGAGTTGTCAACGAAACACTTTTCGTGCTTTGCTCTTTGAGCGTAAAACGTGGAGATAAACACGGTGAAAGTGGAGACGATTGCTCTATTTCTTGATTAAAGCTTCATCTAGTCTTCATTTGCCATTGGCAACTTTCCGCAAACAGTCATGACAATCAACATTAAACATTTTTCGAACTTAGAATTCTCAAATCGTTCCTTTTTTTTGGGTCGTTCGAGGAATTCTAGGTGAGCACCACGAAATTTTATGCCGATTTTGAGGATGTTTGTAACTTCATATCCAAGGCGTCTTATGGGGAATAATACGGCATCCCGATTATCGCAAAACGTGATGACAAGTTTCCCGTCTTCCGGAGTGGCTTGCCAAAACGTCATGTCCTACTTCGTGGCGAGCGGTCTTACATTGGTCAGTCCTCGAACCTCAGTGTATCCATCCTGATGCAGTGGCTTAGACCTCAGTGTTTCGAAGCACCACCTTGCACACCAGGTTTTCGCGAGCAAAACCAGTCGCAGCAAATTCTCTTTCGCAGAAAATTAGGTATACACCTGCTATGAATTCCTACTGTTGGTATGTTTAATTTTTCGGTCCCAATTGTGCATAATGTGTGATGCACTTTTCAGCGAGCAATTTTACATTTGTAAACAATTCTTAGTAAAAATTGGATAGAACCAATTAATCAATTGCCTGAATTTGCCGCGATGGGACAAACTTCTTTGCCGCGTATTCCATGCGGGAGGAGCTAATGCGTCAGCAACTGATGCATTGAGCTTGTTGATACCGACGTTTTTATCCAAGTTTGACTCGACAGTTGCTGAAGAGCATTTGCTCGTCAGCAACTGTCGAGTCACACTTGGATAGAAGCGTCGGTAGTGGCGAGCTCAGTGTAGCTAAATTAAGTGTGCGGCGCTTTGGAACACAATGTTGCATGCCTGCACAGCCAAGACAGCACGACATTTACTTTGGTGAACGCAGAACCTTTTTCTGCGGCAGCCTCTAAAGATCCGGAGAAAAAAAGAAAGGAATCGGAGAGGTGGTGAACAGCCCTGATGCACGCCGCCCAAGCTGTAATGTGAAGCTCCAAACTTGTTTTTGAATATTTTAGTTTTTTGTTTTTTTTAATATAAAAGGCAACTTTGAGCCACAGTTATTTTTTAAAAACATCACTCACAAAAACGTTGTGCTTGTTTTTTGTAACCCTTTGCGGTCATGGGTCGGCCTGACATCGAAGAAAAGCGCTTCCGGTTAGGAGTCGGGCGTCGCCTGACATGCGTTCCCGCTTCCTTTTAAACATGCTCCTTCGCTCTTTTTGCTGGATTGGTGGCACCATCTCTTGGAAAACACTTCAATCACATCACTTTTGAAAGGGTTTGAGTTTCTTCTCATGGAGGACAGGATTTGTCATAAAAAAAAAAAAGAAAAAATACATGTTCTACGTCACATGTTTTTTTTGCGCAACGGAGGAGTGCGCAAGTTTCAACTTCGCTGGCACGACGGTTATAGCCACATTCCAGCCACGCTCGTTTAATGTAACTCTCTGCGTGATGTAACTGAAAGTGACGACGATTTCAGTGAAGAAGACTATATCCCTCCATCAGATGATGGAAAGGCAATGTCTTTGACTTGAGTGAAAGAAGTGATGTATATGAAACGACTGCGCAAGACAGCGGCCGCGGAGCCGCTCCGGCACAAACATTGTTCGGGAGTTTGTACATAAACAATCTCCCGGACTTTCCTGTTCTTATGTTCAGTGCGAGACGTTACCTTTGTACGTCCAAAAAATTTTACTTTTTCGGGGCCCATGCGTCTAAAATAGTTCCTGACCAGAAAGGGCAACTCCGGTTTATACTTTCGATTTTGGGATTATGACTGTTTTTAGTGCCGTCAGCATCCCTGAATTGCAAGGTGTAATTTTTTTCTCGTTATTGTGCGTAGTTTTAAAGATATCAACCCTTTAAAGTTTTGTTTTGGGCGCGGCCAACAAAACCGAAACTAGCCGCTCGAGGCCCCGGCAACACTGGAAATCAGCCACTATGTGAATGTGACGTCAGGATCGTTCTCGTTCAACGAGTACGCAGGCCGAGCAGCACCTACCTCTGTTGCGCTAGCCGTCTAAAGATAGGAGGTAAGCTGATTTTGTTTTAATTCTGTATATGTGGTAGTTATCCAGCATATGTAGCAAGAGTTAGTGCGTATACCCAAAAGATAGCGACTGTTATAAAAGCCGACAAAAAACGTCAACGCACGCCGATTGCGATACTTTTATACGGCGTCAAATGAACGTAACGTAAGCGTTCATTTGACGCCGTGTCTAGATCTCCGTTGCACGAAAACTCGGTAATATTAACGATAGTCCTGTCCGTGCTCAACAGAGCAAGGCAGGGTATGAACGCGACTTTGTAAGCCGGTTGGACACTCGCGCAGAGCATGATGCCGATTAATGTTTCGTTTGCGTAGCTGCACGTTAGCTGAGGCTCACTTCGGCCGACGAAACCTTGATTGCCGAGCGCGGCCGATACATTTTATAGGAAGTTCGTTACGAAGGGCAGAACAAACGTATTGCCGTATAAAAGTATCGCAACCGGCATGTGTTGACGACGTTTTTTGTCGGCTTTTATAACAGTAGCTGCCTTTGCACCGCCAAGCGAAAGGCTCGATCGCGTTGCATCGCTTCGAGCAGCGCTGATGTGTACAGTCACCTGCGTTTTCTTCAACGACCTTGTAAAAACTTTTTCAATACCGGCGTAAAATAAAAGCGATCGTGCTCGCCATCGTCTGCTTCCAGTTTATTCGGGACTGTCTGGCACAGGAGAGGAAGCGGAAATTGCGTAGAAGCAGGTTTGGAGCCGCGGGTTATTTTGCCGTTCAGTAGGCGCTCCGATGACTCCGACTCGAGTCACTCCGTTTGGAGGCAAGGGAGGCGCTACTGAACGCGCCCATTGGAGCACGCATGTGAGTCGAGTGGTGGCCTGACAGGCGAATTCCTCGCCGGGTAAATCGAACGAGCCTCATGTTGGTATACCTATTGTGGTACCTACTGTATCAAAAGCATGAGCGGCAACGTATGAGCGGCAACCACAGCTGCTACCATAGAGATCACATGTAACAATAATTTTTGGCTAGATGGCGCAAGCTACCCCCCATTACATAACGCACAGCAATTACTGGTGATTACCATCGATTTATGCGGCTTCTATGACGTCATTAGAGCGCAAGTACAGTAGCGCAAGAATGCGACAATCGAAGAACAGTGTTGCCAGATTGGGCTATATATAGCCAAATTGGGCTACGCGTTTCTTCATTTGGCGTCAAAATTTAGTGGTTGGCTATGTGGCTATTTTGGGCTATTTCTAAGAATGCGGCGAACTTTTGTCGAACATCGGGTTCGACGCCAAACTTTGAGGTTCGGCTAGTTAATTTTCGAACTTTGAATCAGTTTCGGAAAAAAAATGTTTCTCATTTAGCTAGTTGAGAGGAGAGAGAGGAAGGAGAAAATGCTTTAAACTTCTACAAGTTCGGTGTTTTCACAATGCACAGTGGAGCAATCCAATTAGAATGCACTGTTATCACGGGCACGGTAGCGCGCCTTCAACTTGGACGCATATGGCTCGGCCCGGACGTAGACTGAACTCTCAAAATGCTGCTTTGGTGCCCATTGTGAGAATCCTTAGGCACCCAAGTTTGTAAAAATGACAAGTCCGCAGTTTCACCGCTAAACACAGGACTACCTTCCAGTCGTCAATCAGAAATAACGTGAACATGAATGGGTGACACTAATATTCTTCACAAAGAAAAAGAGACGGGTGGGATATTGGTAAGGACCTGAGATATCGGGGTTCTGGTTTGAAACACCCCGTGTTCTGACTGTTGTGTTTCTGTATTTTCGTTTTCTTCTGTATGATCACATCTCCCGGGCTTCACAATAAAGCTGTCTTCGTGTGTTTTGTACTTCTGAAAACCTACAAAGGAAGGGCCACTTTTGTATGGATTTTCATCCTTCCGAAGCTTTTTTTTTTTTCTTGAAAAATTCATAAGTAACATATTGTACACAAAAGTTGGTGCATCTGAGGGCTGAAACAGTTTGTAACGTGTATTGTATGAGTGTGAGAAATTGTGAATATAAGGCTTAAAAATCATTGTTTTTAATCTTGGCTATTTTGGGCTATAGTTTTTTTGCAGCTTTGGCTATTTTTGGGCTACCTCCCAGTCGTTTGGCGGTTTTCGGTGGGACCATCTGGCAACACTGTCGAAGAAACAAACCACTGAAACGAACGCACTCCACGGGCGACCAGCAGGGCGACGACTAGGGGTGTCGCGAACTTTTGTCGAACCGGATTTTTAGGTCGAACTTTCGGGGTTCGACTGGGTCGAACCGGTTCGACGAACCTTCGAAACTTTTCATCAGATTCGACCGGTTCGACTTTGCGGACAGTGTGGCCAGACCTTGATAGATGCATGTCTAGGTTTGGAGAATTTATTTTTATGCAAATGGTTATTTTATTTTATGAACAGTTGGAATTAAAAGAAACCACTTCTATTCACTAAAGACGTTAATAACTTAATTTTTTTGTACTGTATTAACTGAAATAACCAACCAGCGGTGCCCTTAATTCATCCATTAGCCATTACCATCCAATCCGAAGCCAACTGGCCAGCCTGTCGCGCATGCGCACACGAGTCGAACCTCAATACAAGGTTCGTCGAAATTTCCACGAAAAGTTCGAAAAAGTCGAACCAGGTCGAACTCGAACCTCGGCCGGTTCGCGACACCCCTAGCGACGACTAGGGGTGTCGCGAACTTTTGTCGAACCAGATTTTTAGATCGAACTTTCGGGGTTCGACTGGGTCGAACCGGTTCGACGAACCTTCGAACTTTTCACCAAATTCGACCGGTTCGACTTTGTGGACAGTGTGGCCAGACCTTGATACAAGCATGTCTAGGTTTGCAGAATTTTTTTTTTAAGAAAAGGGTTATTTTATTTTATAAACAGTTGCAATTTAAAGAAACTAATTCTAATCACTGAAGAGGTTAATAACTTAATTGTTTTGTACTGTATTAAGTGAAATAACCAATCAGCGCTGCCCTTAATTTATTTCTTAGCCACCACCATCCAATCCGAAGCCAACTGGCCAGCCTGTCGCGCATGCGCACATGAGTCGAACCTTAATACAAGGTTCGTCGAATTTTCTACCAAAAGGTCGAAAAAGTCGAACCTGGTCGAACTCGAACCTCGGCCGGTTCGCGACACCCCTATCTGCAATAATCTGCAATGGCAGTGGCTCCTCGGACGGCCGTCGCTGGAGCCACATCCACACAGACAAGGCTCCTTCGACACCGGAAGTGACGTATAAAACCACGTGACTCTTAAAACTAATATAAAATTACTTTAATATTATATATTCAGCAATATCATAAACTTATATAGCCCACAAATATATTTATAATGTATTTTTATGCACTTTTGAAATTAAAAGGTCACGTGGTATAAATAAAATAAGGCTATTGAGCTATTATTTTATGTAAAGAAGCGGTGCTATAAAGTCTAAGGCATTGTAGACATACTGTAAATTAGTTTGTCTCATTATATCAATATCCTATGACGTCGCTTGGCGGAAGCTGGGCGAGCCGCGCCTGCGGCTCTGCGGGCTCTGCGCGCCGGGCGCCGGTCTGGCGTCGGTGCGTTCGTGGCGTTGGCAAAGTCCGTCGAGCGTCAATTCGTCGAGTGCAGCTGGTGCTGGTGCAGCGCGGTGTCTGCGGCCAGACGCGTCGGTGAGGTGGTGGAACTCGAGCGGTGCGCAGGTCGTTCGATACCTCCAGCTGGTGTGGCGTAGAGTGGGTGGGCTGAGCTCAAGCATATGAGTTTGCAGCTCGCGTGCACGTGAAGGCTGTGCGTCGACTGGGTCGTTCGTTTCGCCTGCCTCGCCGTCACCCTCTTGACTGCGTTCAACTACGACGTGTATGACCGCGCCCCTGAGTGAAGGGTACTGGTGCTGCTGGTCGGGCGGTGAACGGAGGGGGGGGTGGAGCGAGGGGGGGGGGGGGGGGGGAGGGGGGGAGGGGCAAGAAGGGAGAGGGGGGGGGGGGGGTGCCCCGGTAAGTGAAGTAGCTCGATATGGGCTGACGGTAACTTAGGTGCTTGAGACGTTCGTATTTTACTATTGGTGATGTACTACATGGCCCTTTCTTGACTATTTATGAACGAAACTCAAATGAAAAAGTTGGCGTAGGGCGAACTCCTTGTTGAGCTTGACACAAAGCCCCACTCTGGTGCCCCCTCTCCTTCCATGGTAAAGTTAGTTTTACCCGGTGCCCCCCTCTCCTTCCATGCTAAAGTTAGTACCCGTCACCCTAGAATTGTTCCGAGGGTTTATTTCTGAGGATTACGTGTTTGACTCAGTAGACACATAGCTGGTCTAGGGTCTTTCCAGCTAGAGAGGGCGCATCTCATTCCACCACATTCCTTGGAACTTTAAAGGCAGGCTACATTCAGCATGGTGCCTAAAATCTGTTCGTGGGGCACAGAGGTGTCGAGCTGAAGCCTATGCCAAGTTCTACAGCTAGGAGCATGTTTACAGTGATAGTAGGTGAAAATGCACTGGCATACCATAACTACTTGAGAAACTTTTGCCTCATGCCAGCTGTTTTGAAAATGTTCATATCGGCCTTGTTGGACGTCTACTACCCTGCGAAGGCTATCGATACCTCCTCACTATTGTGGATCGGCTTACCTGCTGGCTGCAGGCGACACCTATATAAGACATCGTATGCAGCCGAGACCATTACATCAGCTTTCATTAACACCTGGTTCACACGATTCCGGCACGCCCATTGAGGTTGCAACAGAATGAGCAACAGTTTGAGGCGGTTTTTTTCTGACGCCTCTCTGTGCTGCTGGGAACCAGACACATGAGACTGCCTGTCATCTGCAAGCTAATGGTCTCGTTGAAAATTTTCACTGCCAACTAAAGGCTTCAATTATGACCAATCAAAATCCAAATCATTCATTGGATCCCCCCTGTCATCTTTCTTGTTCTTTAAGCAACTGTCGAAGAAGACTGTGCCTGTTCCTTAGCTCAACTTGTCTATGACACTTAGCTTCATTTGCCAGTTGAGTTGGCACCTCCCTGACACCCTGCAGCAACACTCGCCAAGACTGGGACCTACGTTGAAAGACGAGAGAGGATCTTTGAAGACAGCATGCCAGTACCGACCCCCACCGGAGCAACCACCAAATCATTCACTGCAAAACTTGTCTTTATGAGGAATAAGAAACATTTTACAAACAAAGTTAATGGACCAGAACTAGTTTCCACAGACCGCCTCAAACAGCCTATGTTGAAGCGAACCCAACATTGTGTGTCAAAGGTGAAAGTTGCCTGTTTCGATAAACAAGGTGTTTTACCTTGTTTATCGAAACAGGCAATTTTCACCTGCCCAACAACTTTTCCTCATGGTCTTCAACAAGAAACAATTCACTGGAGTGAATTTTGGGGGAGATGCCTGCCACTTTTATCCTCATTTCACTGTCGCCCCTGGCTACTGCTTGCCAAAAATAAACTTGCTAAAAAGGAAGACAGAAATGAATCAAAGTTCTCACTCAAGAAAACAGTTTGTGTAAATTGTTTTGCCGTGTCGTGGGCTATCGTTGAATTCATCCTTAAAATTATATAGAGCCTGTATCTGCATCAGGAAGGGGCATAAATTTCTAGGTGGTGCCTTTAATTTCATGATAAGCTTGACTTTATTTCTCATGCAAAGTAAACAAAAAGTGTCTTGGTACGGCAACCTTTCTCAAATTTTTAGCCATTCAACTTTTTTGCTATGGAATCAGAATAGTGGATCACCATTGCACTACAAGTGCAGTTGTCTGCAGTGCAATGAAGCGCTGGAATGAAGTTGGTCTTAAAGGTTGAAGCATCAAGAAGGCCTATAAGGGTTATTTATTTATTTATTTATTTCCAATACTACTAATCCCATTTGGGATTGTTTTAGGGTGGTACATCATACAAAAAGATTTTTGTTTTTTTTTGGTACGCATTTGAAGATAGTGGTATGCAAGCCTATATCGACAGGTGCGCATCCAAGTTACTGAGAAAATGCTCTACACTAGTGGAATGTACAATGTTTCACGGCAAGCGATTCCATTCGTTCATAACTTGGGGGGAAAAGAAATATTGGAAGCACTTATTGTGGGTTGGAAGTTCTTCATAAAGTTTACCATGGTTATATCTTGTTAGCCGTTTACCAGTAGGGGTAAGATGATTTCCTGTGGGAATGTTGAAGTTGCTGTTAGCTAATTCATATAGAAACTTGAGCTTTGCAATTTTTTCCCTGGCTGATAGTACTAATTTTTATGCATTCATTAAATGGGTGGGTGTAGGGAATCTATTAGTCATGTGCCAATAGCAGATTTTGAGTTTGAAGCAAATAGTGGTTTTGGCCAAATACTTTCAAATCAAATATTGAATGGTTTCTCAAAGCCCAGACTGTTGCACCATGTTTAAACAAAAATCCAGCTAAACTCGTGAAGGTTGTACCCAAGCTTCCACTTGTCCATTTATAAGCTAGTTTTAATCTAACTATATTTACAGACTGTGACCTCAGAAAGTTCCATGCCTTGGGATGACAACTAAATTACGTATTTAACATAAAATGAAAGCTATAGTATAGAGCTGCATCTATACCTGATTGAAATTGAGTGGATTTACAAGCCTCGCTATATGCGAATATTCTTTTTTCAATCTCAAATTAATTAAAAAGATATGTATCACGAACGTTAATGCAGGTTGTCTGGGCATATCTACCTATCATATAATCTTGCATTAGAGCCAGAGCTATTTTGAATACTTTACTACACGTACATATAAACATTCACAAAATTTTAGTTTAGTTTTAAACACCAGGCGCGCGGGTGTAGAAAGTGTGCTTTTCTTTCCCAAGCACGCCATTGCGATATTCATAATTTCCCAAGTGTTGATTGCAGCGGGTTGGCCGTTGAGTGCGCTTCTCACCGAGCACCGGTGCACTGCAGAGAAGAAACATCAGCGGAGGTCGTTTTTGTGTGTGTGTGTTGCTTCTCCGCAGTGCAACCACGCTCGACAAGAAGCGCACTTAACGGGACTTTGAAAAAAAACTAACATTTTTTTTTTTTTAAAAGCAATATTGACAATGAGTTACATGAAGACAACTTCATCACATTTGTACTGCACATGTTCATGCTAGCGAGATACAGCTGGGCCTCGCCATCATTGCTGCCCTACGGCAAAAACTCCTTGTTTAAGTGCGGGGAGGGAGGGGGGGAGGAGTTAGCGTTTTCCTGAAGATGTGCCTGTAGACTTGGCAGGTAGGTGACAGTGAAAGGAACATCAAGAAAATCTGGAAGATCTTGGGTGTATGGCCCCTAGGAAGGGGCACGTTTGGTGGAGTATCTCCACAACTGCCATCTCCTTCAGTGTCTTCGCCCTCATCGCTAAGTCAGAGTTGACTTCTTCACCTGATGGAAAAACATCTCCTTTTCACTGAAATTATGCAGACACGCGAAAGCATTGGGAAATAAGGTAGCCATGCTTTCTCAGCGACGTGCAATCATGGAACCAAGCCCCCCCCCCCCCCTTTTTTTTTTTTTTTGTAACGTATTGTGTTGCTTTTTATGAAAAGCAAAGGAAGGCAGCGGCCAATGGCTTCAGAAACTCTGCAGGAGATGGCGCCACGCGGCCCCTTAATAACCTTCATGTAGTATACCTTGATAAAGTCGTTTCTACTACCACCAACCATTGTTGTGGAAACGCGCAAGACACGTGCCACGACCCCACGACTCCCACGAGTGGGTGGTCCACCGCTAAAAATTGTGTTTGTGTGTATGTTTCTACAGCCTGAAGGTAGTCTACCTCAACTGGTGGCTGTCACTTGCAGAGCACTGCGCAATGCCTGCGCAGCCGTGGACGGGCGTGTCGTCCAGCGCGTCGTCTGGTGTGGACCCGGAGCCGCACGCTGTCTGATTTGCCGCCACAGGAAATTTACTCCCGCACTTCGAAGGTCGCTCGGCTTACCATATCTGAATCGATTATCGAGAACTGTCTACAATTGTTCGGGCACATACCAACAATCACGTAGCTGCTGCTGATTATGGTTCTCGCGCAACGTTATCTGGGCAAAAGTATTTTCATACAGCCACGCTGTGTTTCTTCGTTGTTATTGTTTTCTGTTTCGTGACTTTACGATAAAAATAAACGCCAAAAGGCGGCACCAACAGGTCCATCGCCTTATTTAAAGCAAGACACTGTCGTTTCCTGTTAAACAGGGCTGTCGAATAGCGCAGCATGATTCACGATATATCGGCTCTGTGTAGTGTTGAAGTTAGGAATGACAGTGCACAATTCGAATGGAAGCAGTGATCGCACACTCCTACTTTTACGAAGTGCGTGAGTGAATTTCCATTGACGGCAAACCTGGCAGCGCGTGGCTCCGTCCGTAGCAGACGACGCGCGGGACGCCACGCCCCTTCCACTTTGCGGCTGCGCAGCGGTTCCGCAGCCGGCCACTACTAGCCTAGGGCGGGTGCGGGGCCCATGCGCTCCCGTGTTCTCTTCAAGCGTCACAGTACGTACATGAGTTACTAAGAAGAAATCACAACTAAAACGCTTTATTAGCCAGCAACAAACAATTTTTGTAATCGTCCTTTATAAGATACACAGCTCCAAATTACCATATCTACTTGTCACTTGTCTTAATCCTTGAACCCTGGTCTGTTCCTTTCTTTTAATTTCTCGTTCCTTCCCTCCTTCTAAGAGCCCCTGGCAGGCGCCGTTTTCATTGTTTGTACGTATGGCGCCTGCTAGGCTTTGGAGTTGTACGTTGGGCTGTGGACTTGAGAACATTGGAAAGGTGTATACTAGGACAAAGCTAAATTGGTATGGGACAGGGGGAGGCTTATGGGGCTTCACTTCACCCCTGTGCTTCAGCCCCCCTTCGCAAAAGCATTTCATTCTTCTCTCTCTCTCTCCACCCCCGCCCCGAAAACAATTAATTCCTGTCTACGCCACTGATCTTGCTACAACCTTTAGATAAGTTGTTACAACGTTAGAGCACACTTGATAATCATGTTGCAGACCACGGGCCACCGTCTTTGAATCTCCCTTTATCCCAGTATGTCTCAGACGTCCTTTTATGCCATAGTTAGTTTGTTGTACATTTTATAGCTCTGGTCGCTTTTTCACCCCAATTCATCCGATATAAAACGATGTCGGAACGCGCTTCTCTTGGTATCGTTTAACGCGTGCAAGCGCGGAATGGCGTCATGTGCGACAGTGTGAAGCTCTTTTCGACCGATCACAGATGTTTACCAGCAGGATTTTGCGCTGAATTTATCCTTTATTACAGACCAGTGGTTCTCAAATGGGGGTCCGCGGAGGTATTCTAGGGGTCCGCGAAGCCCAGCCTCATCAGTCAAGCCCAGCAATAAAAAATGTCTTGTCTGAGATTCAGAAGACACTTAACAATTTTCGAGTGAGTTTTCTCGTATATATGTCACTAAAAGAAAGTCTACTCCACATTAGCCCTTAGTTATATCCATTATTAAATCATTTTTTGTAATTAAACCATAACTTTTCCTTCCCCTCACCACGAACAGGGTCCTCCATCATATCCGCCGATTCACAAGAGGTCCGCGAATCATCAATGCTTGAGAACCACGCTCCGGACAATTTTTCTGCCCTCGGCATGTATGCCCTGGTTGTTACCTTCATAATAAATAATTCACGGTATAAGTCGCACTTATCATGCATATTGTATTAGACACTGAATTGCCTGTGGATGAGACAACATTAATGTATAAGTAAATTAATTTATATTATCTTATTCCTTGATAACCACATTCGGTGCGTAGAAGTGCCGCACCCGTGGTATACTTCTGCGATCATACATCTGTCACTGATTTAGTGGTTTATGGTGGTATAGTTCTTGTCTCGTGTACAAGGAAGCGCTGAAAATGCCGAAAAGCTCGAAGAAAATTTCGAAATATGTAAAAAATTGGTATTATTCTTTAATAAGCAGCGACCAATTTATGGTTAAGTATGACTCTCATAACATACATTTGCAAACACTTTTTGCGTCAATTAAGTGTAAGCTTGTTTCGAATATAAGCTTTTGCTGGGACGATGTTTTCTGATTATTTATTATTATTATTTTGCCTAAGCAATTTGGGTCGAAGCCCGTGGTCGAAGCTACGGAGTGTGTTCGCATACCTTGGCCCATATCATAGTTTCGCTCCCTTCACTTTATTAAAGGACTTGCCCCAGAGAGTTGCAAGGGCGTACCAACCGGGGGGTGGAGGGAAGGGGCGCTTGCCCCCCCCCCCCCCCCCCCCCCCCCCCCAGTTTTCAGAGTGGGGGGGCAAAGCATGTGTTTTGACCCCCCCGCTCCCCCCTGAAACAGCCGCCACTGGCCAGGGCAAACACTTCGCTTTTCATCAGGAGTCGGATGTCTTTACTGGCATAGCTTGCATACTTTTCACTTTCTCTTGAAACTCCGTTCACTCATAAGGTGACAGTGCGAGTTGCCTGCTCACTTTGACCAGTTGTACGTCTTTCTTTCGCCACGTGATCACTCTCCCGCCCCGTATACCCACCCGCAGAGAGAGGGGTCAGGTGATCAAAAGGAAGCGGTCGATTGGCTTCGCGAGAGCGTTGCTCCCACCGCACTGTCATCTTAGGGGTCTTCGGGGAGAGGTCACCTTTACCTCCGGCCCTAGAGGTCGCTCATCTCCGCTCCTTTGGGATCGGGGAAACAGGGGGATCCATGGCCGAGTGGGCTAGCGCACACCAGCTCGGAGCACGTGGAGCGAAAGCTCGCCCTGCAGAACCCAGGGATCCTGGGCTCAATCCCCACCCCTGCCCGTTCCGATCTGGATGTATCCGCAGTATCACTACTGCGGCTAGAGGTTGTACTGCTAAATTGCTCATCTACAGTAAGTGACTCGTCGTTGTCGTTTGGCTAGGCTTTTCGCGTGGTTTCATAGCTGCTGCTGGCTTCACTTGGAGAAAGAATTTAAGGTGCCGTTTGGCACGGCTTCAAAGCTGATGACGTTGGCTCGCTCCATGGGACAGATAATGCTTTAGCATTAATAATTGGCGCACGTTCTTTCCATGAGCCAGCAGCCGCCGTTGTGAGCGAGCACACGCAGCTAAATTGACGTCATAGTCCCCCATTCGCGCTTAGGATGTCAGTGAAATGTATGGGCTTCGGGCCAAAGGAGAATAGAGACAGACTTTTCACCCCCACAAGTAAAAGCTACGTGATTGTTAGACCATGGAATTACGTAGCTTTCACTTTCGTTTACCTTTTACTACCAACTGTGGAGATAAAAAGCTTGTCTTTATTCTCTTTTTCCCCGGAGCCCACACATTTCATTGTCATGTGGAATGTTCATTGTCATGAAGAATGTTTTTTTTTTTTTGTTTTTTTTCACTTTACACGCGCTTACTGGCACTAGTGGGACTCAAGGATACTCGCACGCAACGCCACTGACCAAGAAACTCCTTTGTTGCGATGTCATTTCAAGGACAAAAGCGAGCGTTTTCTTTCAATCTCTCCTTCGCAAAACTTGATGACGTAGCTGGGGGATCGCAGTATCCCCCAATGCCGATATTTTAATGTGGCTCATAGATTGGACCCGAGCATTGCGTGAGCACTCGATTTGGGCTCGTGATAATAACTAGCTGGAGAAGCATTCGGGTAGTGGCCCGTGTCCAATCGCTGCAATGACGACAGTAGCCGAACCATAATAATATCTAGAACTCAGCGCGTGTCATGTGCTTCGGCTCCAGATCAGGTGGCCGCTTGTTCTGGCTAAGAAAATAAACGCTGCTTTTTTTCTGCCATTTTTTTTTTTGCGTGTGGTGAAAAACGAACGCGTGTTGCACAGGTCATCAGCATCTAAAATAAATGGTTGTGTGAATATTTATACAACGTGTATTTAGTCAGCCATTTTAGAGTTGCGACGAGTCACTCGCTGTAGATGAGCAACTTAGCCAGTGCAGAACAACCTCTAGCATGGGGTCTTTAACGTGCACCACGGAGTAGTGATACGCATCCGCACGCCGGTACGATGCTCATCCAGATCGAAGCGGGCACGGATTGAACCCAAGCCCTGGGTTCTGCAGCGCGAACTTTCGCTCCACGCGCTCCGAGCTGGTGTGCGCTAGCCCACCGATTCCCCAAAAGCAATGCAAGTCGGATGTTGTGCATGTTTATACAGTGAGATGTCATTATGGCCCCAAGGAATATGGCACGACATGAAGAATTCATGACAGCTAGGAGAGGAGAAAAAAGACGGTGGTTAGGAAAATAATTTGTAAGGGTCCAGGGGAGAAGAAGAAAAAAGGGGCAAGTGCACATTGCACTCAGTTTAATACACAAAATTCACGCACCGAGAGAACTTCAGAACAGCCCAACGTTCCATCAGATACATTGATCACAAACACCGCGGTATGTTCCGTGTTCTCCAAGAGTGTCTGAAGTTCGGCTCTGGCTTTCAGTAGTATGTAGTATCTGTTCTAGGATCCTATGCACCTTTTGTGATGCATCACATGAATGACATTACACACACCGTCCTGTCCGACCATGTAAACACAGCGCTCGTTCTACGTGCCTCTCAGTCTGCATTTTTTATTGTGCTGTGTCTATTCTTTACAATAATAAATAGTCGTATCAACCTCTTCCGTTCTGTGTCCAGTTAAGAGCAGAAATAGTACCGTATACTCTCTTCTGAAAGAGCACAACACAACGGGATTGCATTCAGTTGGTCGAACGTTTCAGCAAACAAACGACCGCCCCCAACTGTTCATTAAAAAACGCTTAAAAAAAAACAAAAAGTATGCCGGCCCGTTGTTTGTGCCCTTGCTCCCCTTTCCTTCCCCCCCCCCCCCCCCCCCCCCCACCACCACCACTGCCACCACCACCACCACCGTTTCCTTACGTCCGAAAATCGCACCCACTGTATTTCTGCAGTGGGCGTACACCCAGTACATCCTCAAAAAAGACAACGGGCCGCCATGACTCTACCGCCATGACTCTACCGCCATGTTGTTTGTGTTTCGCGGCATAGAGAAGAGCACGATACCACCGCACAGAATGATTTTCCAATTTTTGTTTCTTACCGCATGTCCATAAAAATATACAATAAAATAAAAACTAATGTTGTTAATTAAACAAGATCTATTAACTTTGCAAATACAAAACAAATTTGTTATGTTTACATTCAAACGTGTTTCAATTTCTGCGGATCTGTTGTGTCATGGCGCTCACCAGTCCTGTGCACAAGGTACACAAGGTACAAGGTGCAGGATGTGTGAGATATTTTACTTTTTGGCTCTTCTGCAAACATTATCAATGGTGACATTCCAATTGGTTCTTTGAAAGATCGATAAGCGCATCAGGAATGAAATAAATGTCATAACTATACTCTACTAGACGAAACTTCCTTGCTTTCACCCAGCGGCCCAAGCACGCAGAACGTTACATCGAACCTGCGTTGGTGAGTTGAAACTCTTGTGTTGCTTTATACATAATAAAATCATAGTTGTACCGAGCGAAGGGGTGTAATGAAATTTTTTTTCTCTGCTGTTATGAAATTCCTGTGATGTTGCCGGTTGCTGCGTCGTTCTCATGCCGTGTATTTTTGACCGCTCGTATGTGTCGAACCTGGGCTGCTGTTTTCAATCCGCGAAATAGTTACATTTGAAGTGTTATGCTTTTTTGACGAATGCATTATTTCGTAGCTAACACTTGGCAAAGTCAACGATCCCTACAAAAATTTAACTGTTTAAATCGAACTCTAATGCCATCCTTTTCCCTAAAGCATTCAAGTGCAGAAGAAAACTATTTAGAATTTACTAAGCTTGGCGAATTCGCAAAACTGTAATTGCGGATCGAAGCTAAAACGTGCTTTTCAGGCAACGAGGTATTTATAGTTTTAGTGTGTGGGGCATGTAATGTTCAGGCACTTAACTAGGGCATGCAATGCAAATGAAGCACCTTGTAAGGGCAAATCCCGATACAAAGTTTTTTCTTTTTCTTCGCTAAGCACTTTCGCCGCTTTTTGCTGATAAGGCCTGCAACATTGATTAGTATCAAACTGCAATTCACGGGGAAACACGTTTTTTTTTTTTTTTTTACATGTGAAGTTACATATTTTTTCTGCTTTGATATAGTGAATGTTTGTTCAAGCTGTTTAGTTGTCTTGCGTGAATAAATGAGGTGAAGCTGGACAGCATTTGACACCTTTACTTAAGTAGACAGTTCTGATGCTTAGAAAAAGTGTCGCATCAGTAATATTAAATACGTTTGTATGGGTCACAATATAAGATTTTAAATGTGCCATTGTGAGTTTCAAAGCAAGAAATTCCTTTCATGAAAAATGCATAGAGTTCGACAATTTTTTCACACAGTGTCTTAGCTTAAAACTTGATAAGAGGATGTCTTGCACTTCTTATCTATGTGACGTCGTGCCCAAACCGGCTTTCTTGACAGGCGTGCCATGCATCGAAATGGGTGGTACATGTAATTTCAGGTTGCTACCTTTTGTTTCCAGACGGTGGTTTAGACATTCTTGTTGTGCTCACTGGCATGCGTGCTCTCGTGCTCTTCTGCGACACGCCGGTCGTCCCAGCATCTGACACAAGGTGCTGTTTCGGTGGTTGCCTGATGAAAATCTGCTACTGACATTTAAGGGTACTATTATAGTGAGGGTGTACAACATCGTAAGAGGTCTGTTTGATTTGCCTGAAGTGGCTGAACTAGTTCAGCAGTGCAGGAACTGGCGCATTCGATTCACTCTGAAGTTGCACAGCCGCTGCACTGGCACATTCGATTCATCCCAGTTGTAAACGAGTTCAGACCCAGTTCCTTAAAAGCTTGCATTAGCTCCAGAGTCAGTTCAGCATCTGTGCAGAAGCAGACAAGAGCAGATGACACTCCTCGCCCATCTCTGCTTGTGGTGCCATTTCTCGGAGCTCTTGCTCAAATGTCTGCAATGTTTAACAATAACGCCTAGTGAGAGGTTACATTTCCTTTCACTTATGAAAATAATGCACCCATGGTGGACACAGAATCAAGATCCTAACCTAGGGGAGGAATGTGCTCAATTATGATATTCTGAAAGCGTTTTACGCACCTGCTTGCACCGGTTTGGCTCCCTGTGGTAAGCGTTGAAACATTGACTCAAGTAAATTGTTCCTTTTTGATGCTATGTGGTGCTATGTTCATATTCTTCTTAAAAGACACAGGAAAAGTATCACACTCTTGATAGCCCCCACCTTGAGTAGCTCTTGGATGCAGACTGACGATCCCAATACATTGCAGAGGTCTGGGATTAAATACAAGGGCACTTGCATGCCCCATAGCTGAGCATAATACTACATGCTTTGTCCGCTGGTATTTGTGGACGCCCACTAGTGGGCCTGGGAAAAACGCAGAGAATCGGCATTGGCATGCTAGTTCCACGCCAATCTTTCTTGAGAATCGGAATAAATGCTTCAACTTGACACCAAAGTGACGGTTGATAACTGTTTTTGCCAAAACGCTCTCGTCAGGCCTTCGTCTTCGAAGTGACCGCTCCTGGCCGTGCACAGCCGCCAGTAACTCCAGACGTGAAATCATCCTGATGCTGCGCATCTATCATCTAAATGCAAAATTCTAGAGACTTGGCCTGAATCTACTATTGCTAAATGAATGTGAAGGAATCTGGACAAATGCATTTCATCCATGAAACTTTTTAGTAGACTGGAGCAAGGAAACATCCACAGAAAAGACTTCGTTTTTATACATTAAAACTAAGGAAATGCGAATGGTCTCTTGAAACTGCGAATAATTACATGTAGCATACAACATGATGCGGTGAAACAAGAGCTAACAGATGCAGGCGACACCCTGTGCTTCCGCTCCGAAAGCCGATCATAGCGCCAGTCCTAACGCGGCGGCTGCACTGGTTCTGCGCCCTCATGGCAAAACAATGTTCATTTTGGGCACACGCGTTTTGTTGGGCATGATACATAGTCTTTATTGTTCTATAACTAAGTGGTTCAAGGGGGGTGACGTGTTTTTCTAGCGGCATAATGATAAATAAAGAGTTTGAGCAAAGGGGTAGTGCTTAAAATGACACAAAAAGAGGAGCACAAGCATAAATCACCATTCATATTCACCACGAATTATACCCTCCTCATGTAGCACCATTCGGGAACAAATGTATTTCTATAAGTATCTGCATTCCGGAATACTTTTTCGCCGTTTTGCAGAAGTATCTCAGGGATATCCCGTTACATAAAAGGCAAATTTATCTCAGTACCTGTATTTTGGGCCTCAAAACGGAAGTATCACAGTATTTGTATTCCCAAATACTTTTTGTAGTATCTCTGCCCAGCCCTGTCACATGCACACCTACATAATAGCTGCAGTTAATTTTTGCAATTTTGCTGCAAGGTTTTATTGTCAGATCAACATGTACCATCATATCCCAGATGTTTAATTTCTTAATACCCTGCTCATTAGGTAAGTCTTCCCCTAGTACGAAAGTGTGTTGCAGGGAAGCAAACCTGACAAAAACAAAACTGCCGTTTACAGTACGAGTGTCTTCTCCACAGTGCACCAAAGCCTATCGAGAAGTGCACTCACTAAAGCTAGTGTGGCCACCTCAACAAACTTAAAATAATGAGGACTATTAGGGAACCTAAGTGTACTGTCCCTGTTCGATACGAAGGTAAAATCAAATAGTGTGTTAGTCCAATCAAGTCTGTATTTTTGAGAACAGGCACCATCCTACCATAATGATCCAGCAAGGTACTAAGCTCCGAGTAAATCTCAAATAGCGAGCAAAAGTCGAGCTTTTCGTGCAGTGTTGGCACAAATTCATCAGAGTATTTTGGTTAATTTTAACGGCATATAGCAGGTTGAGGCCTTTGGTGCAACAGTCGCATCAGTGAGCCTTCCAAGAAGCATGAAGTTTAATATGCTAACTGTTTCAATTGTCGGTCCCTTTGACACATTTGCTTTGCTTCAATGTAACCTGTTCTGCAGCATTATCTTGAACGAATGTTGCTGCCGGTGTTTTTGCAACAAGAATAGCATGAATGAAATGGATGCAAAAAGTTTATTTCAGCAAAATAAGACCTACCACAAGCACAAAATAAGAAATGAACTAAATGCAAACTAAAAAGAAAAAAGAACATTAACAAAAAAAAAAATAAGAAGCTTGTTGATCCATGGGCATGAGTGCCTATCTTGTAGAAGGAAGTTGTTTTCACAACTTCCTAACAGAAGACATTTCTCTATACACCACCTGAGAGCATGCACTCTCTAGCAGTCTGGCTGCTCCAAAAGACCTAAATTAAAGAAAAGAAAGACATTAAAAGCAGCATACACCAAAGCATAAAAATTAAAACGAAGTGTCTAGCGTTACGTCCGACGTAACCCCTAGTTACGTACAAACCTCCGCCTTCCCTAAGTTCACGGGGGAGAGAGAGGAGGGCGGGGAGAGGGTTAGGTGTACGCGTTTCAGAGCTCCGTTCGGACGTAACGCTAGCCACAGCGAAATGTAAATTACTAAGCTGTTTTTGTCTTGTCCCCCATAGGAATAAGCAGCTGTACATAGTACTTTTCTTATGCTAAATATAAGTGAAAAAAGAGAGTATTTGAAATGGAAAAGCACACTGTTGCAGATGAAAAGGTGTGACCTGATAACCAGTTGCAAATTATTTCATTAAACTTGTGTCCCAACATTTATTGCGGTGTTGTGAGGAATCAGCAGACGCTGACAAGGTTTGACCAGAGGAAAATT
Organism: Ixodes scapularis; assembly: GCF_016920785.2. Classification (NCBI taxonomy): domain Eukaryota; kingdom Metazoa; phylum Arthropoda; class Arachnida; order Ixodida; family Ixodidae; genus Ixodes; species Ixodes scapularis. Next base: position 931,902 of record NW_024609878.1, read on the forward strand.
GGTGACTCCCTCGCCAGAGGGAGGAGGCAGTGGATGATGCTTTTAGTTTTTGTTAATGTTTTAGGCTAGGTGGTGGAAGCTGCCACCCATTATAAAGGGTACAGCTGTTATTATCCATATATTAGTCTCGAGAGCAAGTTTTTTTTTTTTTTTACAACAATTGTTATTGAAATTGTTGGCGACGATGAGTGTTTGTACCGAATTATAATAATAATTTGCAACTAATTACAGGGTCACATGCCTTTTTAAATATATCAGTCAGTTTTTTTCATATCAAACTCTAATAATGAAAAGAAAGAAATACGCAGGTGGAAACATAACAAAGGTAAAGAATAACAATAAACATAACAAGGGTAAATCATACCTGCCAAGTTACCCGTATTACCCGGGAGATTCCCGAATTTCGACCAATTTGTATGATTGCCAGAAAAATCTCCCAAGAAACCCCCCCTTCCCTCCTTGCACTTAAATAAGTAGTTTTTGCCGTCGTAACAAACGGCTGCTACGATAGCGAGGCGCAGCAGTCCTTCGCTAGCATGAGCAGTGCAATGTAAATATAATGAAGTTGTCTTCATTTACATTTGTTATCAATGTCTTTTTAAAAATCCTTTACCCCCCCCCACCCTTAGAAATTCTCTCGGATTTGGCTTTTCCGAACTTGGCGGGTATGGTAAAAAAAGTTCAAGGTCTTGAAAGTCATTTAGGATAACCTCTGCCTATTTTTCTGCATTCCAGTGACAATACATCCTCGACTGCATGAAAACTGTATGCCACAATTAGGTTTTCTGGCTAGACACTCCTCGTGAAAGAGGGATGGACAACCTGCACATTGAATAATGCCAACAGCACCGGCACAAAGCAGAGGCTGCCTGCACAAGCAATGAACAGCATAAGCGAAGTCTTTTGGTCGCACTTGAGAAACAATAAAATTTATTATGGGAAAGTCTCGTCATTCTCTTTAGAATGCAGTTTAGTAAGTGGGTCCTCATTGACTGTTGTCAGAAGCTTACAGAGGTAAGGTCTTTGCCGGATGCTATGTATTGCATGTTAGCTACTGTGAATAAGCCACAATCTAGAGTGCCGCCTTGACTTTGTGAGCCGCCTTGGTTGCTCCGAGGCAAGACCGCTGGCCTACGGATCCCCATGTGGCGGATTCGAATCCCGGCTGAGGTGCCCGCAATCTGACGGAGGCTTATTGCGGAGGAGGCGCCGTGTAACCGAGCTTTCGGTTGCACGTCAGAAGATCCCCAGGTGGTCCAAATTAATCCTCAGTCCTCCGCTGGGGCGTGCCAGATGCCCGTCGTTGGTATGGCACTTAAAACCCCCAAATTTAGCTATGACTTAGCCTCGACTTTGTGCAGGTTTTATAAAAAACAATTATAGTGGCCAATTGTAACTTCAGAATGCTGCACGGTTGCTTGACAAAATCAGGAAGAACATCGTCAATATAACCATATGCAAAGACAGAGTTTGGAGGTGACCCAATGTTTGATACTGAGAGCCAATGCAGTGACGTGATCGCTCAGTCGTTTTGGAGCAGCTCTTGGACCAGCCAAAAGAACTTTTGGAGCACAAGCGCACATTCCATTTTCATTCATAGCACTGCAAATATACATTAAGATTCATGTGTTGACCTGTCCAACTAGGCAGAGTCTACTTTACCTTCTCACTTATGAGCAACCTTTTGTTATCATCGATTGCACAGCAGGATTGATTTCCTCAAGCACAAAACTAGCAGTTTACTTGCGTGCAGACGCACCAGACACGGTGACAAGAAGATGACAGATGAAGGACAGCATGAATTGTGGTGAATTGTAAATTTAGGTATGGAATCCCAGTGACATAATGCTAGAATACAACAATTTTGAGTGCCTAAATTTGTTTCCTTCAAGTTCTAGAGATTGTAATGAAACTGCAGTTCTTAATACAGAAAAAAAAAAGCACTTGTCATTTGATTATGAAACATCAATTATATTTTATACCTAGAACTTCATAACAAAACAAAATGACCGCATCTCCACGTGGTGAATGATGTTGATTGGGGCGAAGCTCTCGGTGGTGCTGATGATACTAATTTTATTCATAGGTAGTGCTGGGCTTTGGGTTGCGTTGGTATGGAATATGTGGTAGGGAACGTGGTTATATATGCATTTGACAGCAGCGCCCTCTCCTGTATAGACGTTGAGCAGCTACATGCAACGTTTCATCCATGACATCCCCAGCTCTTGAGTTACTACCACATCTCAGAGCTCCCTACTCGTCCCGCAGTCGTGGCCGAGTGGTTGAGGCGATGGACTAGAAATCCATTGGGTCTCCCCGCACAGGTTTGAATCCTGTTGACTGCACAAACATCTTTTCTTTTTTTTTAAGAAGACATGGAATGGCAATTGATGTGAGCACGGACGCCGGACAAGGCTGGACCCTCAGGAGTTTCGCCCCTAAAATGGGCCTGTAAATGATAAATATGCCTTCTTATAAACAACTCCGCCGAACTCGTTAAGGTTCTTCTCAAGCTTGCATTCTCTACTTCTGGTAATTTAACTGCTAATTCACTCACACCTAGATAAGAGTGACAACTAAACAAAAAAAGTTGGCATAAAACATTAACTTAAAGAAGAGTCCACATAAATATATTTGCTATACTGAAGTATCCTTGCTAAATCTAGAATTGGAAAAAGATACCTCCACGATACTGCAGTCAGTCTATCATACATACAAGCCAAATTTTATTCAAAAATCGTCCAGTCTCGCTCTGGAGGCATGCTTTCCCCTTAGCACACAGGTGCGCTGCAGCAAAGCAAGACACAAAATCGCGATGCCTACTCCGCGGTTGTCGCTTCACTGCAGTACACCAGTGAGCGGTGAGAAGCGCACTCCACGAAACTAACCCGCCAGAACAGAATGCGAAAATTATTGCGGAACTTCCGAGTGTTAGAAATAGTCTCAAATAAAATATATTCTAGAAAATAAATGAGGTCTTGACAACTAAGCTTTTGGCAATTAAAAAAACACTGGGTTTAATATAGTCGAAAGTACAAATTTAGGCCATAGTTCCCAAATTTACAAATTTGGGAACTATGGTGGTTGCATACCACCATCGCACAATGCTCTTGCTCAGAGTCTTGCAGGTAGACTGCTGTATAGTTCTTCTCTCGCGGTGCTTGGTCTCGCCTGGCTGGCAGATGCCGCATCCGGTCCGACGCCAGCCAGTTGCATCTTCATAGCGCTGGAACCCACGTTTGAGACCCCTGATGCCGAAGAGTGGGTGTTAACACATGCCTTTAAGAACACAACATTCGTGCCCTCTGAGCTTCGTAGGCGACTTCAGGGATGCGCCCGGCAAAATAGAAGAAAAAGGGAAAAACACAATGGCACTCGCTTACACGAGTAATGTCTGTGTTTGATGCGAAATCAGACCGAGTTAGTATGTTATATGACGTAATATTCTAAAGATCTGCCAACTTGCACAATCCTATTGTTCCAGCCAAATTGCGAGTTGTTAAAATTAAGTTTTGGCGCAATGTTGGCCAGAGTTCCTCAGATTTTGGTCAAATGCAGCAAGATGTAGCCCTTTGGCACAAGTATCACATCACTGCCAATGGTCTGGAACTTTTGTACGCAATAGCTGAATGAAAGCATCTCTCACCTGTTTGAATTTTAGTCCCTCAGCTAACAGAACAGCTTGAAAACCACCCCAATGTGGAAATGTTTTACGTGTTAAGTACCGCACAATATTCATAACACTATCAGACAGAGAACTGTTGGATCTTACACATGTCAGTTCTTTTTCAGTAAGTGAATAACTTTTGTAGAGAGGAATTAAGTCTGCCCCTATCATACTAAGGTGAAGTGCCTTGTTGTGGAACATTCCAGAAAGTGCATGCTTTCTTATAACTGTCACATTTCGTGGTCTGCCTCCTGCGTTTAATCAAACTAATGCACAGTTTTTCGGAAAAAGTTGCCCCACCGATTGTTGTCTATTAGCTGCTGCTGAGATACATCCTCTCGAGCTGCACAGGGTGCAACAGACTATGGCAAGAGCTGCACCTGGTTGCTAGGGAAGGTTGTAAGACTGCTAAGGAATGCCTGAATATCGACCAATTTTTCATTTAGCTCTCGTTCACCGCATTGAGCCAAGGAGTTAGCTGTTGGTTTGACTAGATGAACTCAACCATGGAGTACTTAAATTCATCAGATTGAACTAGTAAACATGTCTTTGACAAAAATAATCCCTGGACCTTCTTTTTTTTTTTTTTCGAAGATACATGCAACCCTTTTTTGGTCGTCTTCAAATGCTGCTAGATAGGTTGGATAGTTCCTAAACTTGGCCTGCAGGAAAATGGTTCTACAGCAAAGCTGTGGCGGGATGCTTGCCTCCAGTGGCCCTGCTCTTTGTCGCACATGCTGGGCTGTCCTCCCCCAAGCCAGAAAATGGATTATCAGACACATGCAAAGAACAGTGGCACCCTATGCAAGGTCTCCTCCATCCCAAGCAATGGTGGGGGATGCAATGGTGGCAGTATGGTTTAGTGCCTTACACTGCCTGCGAGACCCTTGCTTCATGCTCAATGTACTTCACCCACGCTGCTTCCCTCCTCTCACCGTGCTTCGGAAAGGGCACACCACCTTGCTCCCCGAGGAAGTGACTTGTAGGCACTTCTCTGCACTAGCTTTCCCACCTGAAGCATTGCCAGTGGCACCGGCTGCTTGCTCCCATGTCTTTACAGGAGCTGTGCTCCCCGAAGAAGAGGCTTTCGGGCACTCCTCTACACTAGCTTCATGCTCACCTTTCTCTGCAAAAGCTACGACTTCCAAGAAAGTGGTTTTAGGCATTCTGCACTAGATTTTCTACCCGAAGCATCAGCAGTGACAAGGGCTGCTTGCTCGCAAGCCTTTACAGAAGCTGTGCTTCCCAAGGAAGTGGCTTTTGGGCACTCCTCTGCACTAGCTTCACACTCACCATTCCCTCCAAAAGCTGTGCTTCCAAAGGGAGTGGTTTTCGGGCACTCCTCTGCACTATACTCCGTTTCACCTTCAGTCCGAGCGCAGTGGACGCTATAGGAGCCATCCCAGCCAATCCAGCGTTGAGAGGGTGGCATGTGACCTCGAGCTCCAGGTGTCGCTCTGCCCAACAGGCAGGTCACGCAATTTTCTCCTGGCGCTGGATCGGCTGGAATGGCTTATGGCGTCCACTGCGCTCGGAACAAAGGTGGAACGGAGTATAGCTTTTCTACTCAAAAAAGCTGTGCTCCTTGAAGATGTGGCTTTCAGGCACTCTTCTACACTAGCAAGAGGCATGCTCTCCCAGGTTTGCCCTACCTGACTATCCTTGCTGTGGACTCAAACACCACCAACCAGCCTGAACCCAGCACCATGGCTCTACTTCACTGGCACATCAGACGGCTTGCCTCGTGTGTGCCTCCGCTCAGCCTTTCCATATGTGACAACTGGTTGGCTTCTGTCCAAAACGAGCTCAGAGGCCATGCAGGCACCTGGTACAGGAGAGCCTGCAGATTTTGACATCTCTGCACGTGATCAGCAGCTGCTTCACAAGGTGCACAGGTACTCTCAGGGGAGGAAGCAGCAGAAGCAAGTGGCAGAGGTGGTGCGGAAGCAGCAGGAGAGCAAAGTGGAGGAAACTCAACCTCACAGAGCATGGCTGGTGGAACACTTTTGATGGTCCAGCCAGCACTTGAGGAAGCCTTCATTGCATCCCCTAGTACTCCTGCTGAATCCTGGCCCTGGCCACCTTCTGCACGATGTTCTGCACCTGCTGGTCCATGAACTTGGCAAGAACCTGCCCACATAGTTGAGAGTGCCCAACTATTAACCTCTACACTAGAGCACCAAACCTGACTGTCAGCCTAACTTAATTGTCTGAGTTAGTGTCCATTTAAAATTTTAAGCAGTGTTTCATAAAGTAAAGCATACCTAAAAACTACTTGAAGTAAAGTTAGAGTAATTATGTACATCAAGTTGAGTAGTAAGTATACAAGGCGTGATGCAGTTGAAGTAAAGTACAATAAATGCAGTCTTTTTTTTTAAATAAAGTAAACTGTGGTCCACTTCATTCCCACTCTGAGTGTCTTTCAAATCATGGTATGCATAGGTACTCAAGTGTGTTGTAATATGGGAATTATTCGCGGTACTAGCGGCAAATATCAGACATAGCCAAGAGGCCACCCAGTACTTTTTTTCTTTCCCCGATGAGCTACACATGGCTTGCATTTTCGTTACATCAGCAGTCATTACTCCGTACCATGCTCCTACCTTCTGTAGCATAAATTTCACACCTTCAAACTTGTACTTCTTGGCCAGAACAAGTAGGAATGACATTGCATGCACTTATAACTGCCAGTCCTCTGAGAGGAATGGCCAGAAGAGGTTTTGAAAGAAATCAACACTTTTGTATGATAACAACCTACCACTTGGTTGTTAGGTTGGTGCAAAATTATACTCTACCTCAGAAGTCGTAGGTACTATTTGGAAAGCCAAGGACATCGGCACGAGTTTTGAAAGAGCCTAGATTTTCCTGAGCCCTCACGAAACAAACCAGTGCCCAGATCAATGCATTTGTCCCTGTGTGTTTCCCAGAGCTGTACGAAACATCCAAGACGAAGTATGGTTAAGAGAGTTCAAAGGAACCATTTTCCAGCTCCAGTAACAATATGACATGCAGATGCACACATTCTATGTGCAGTTAATACCAGCGGAACCAATGATATCGAAATCAGAGTTGAAAAATGGTTCTCTAAAACTCTGTTGTCTTCTAAGAACTATGAAAAAGACATTGTTCTCAAAGACAATATGAAGCAATGCATCGTCTGCTTATGCACCTCCCTAGGTAAAAATATACCTCGCAGTATTTCTCCAGAGTTAACCTAGCACCGTTTAGCGATGCAAATTTAGTAAGACCAGGTTTGGAGAATGTACTTGAGGTAGGGAGTTGTAGTTTCCTTGCAAAGTACTAAAAACAAATACTTCAAGTTAAGTTCTTGTGAACACTAAGTATAAGGGTGATTGTAATTTTCATACACCCTCAAAAGTAAAATTTTTGAAAAACTTTTTTTTAGGTTTACGTGCTAAACGCAACGGAGGGCACAGGAATATTTAGACCACCGGGGGATTTTTTGTTGAGCAACCGAAAGCTCACATTACCACGGTGCCTTTTCTGCAATAAGCCTCCTTCACATTGTAAACACCTCAGTCAACATTTTTTCTTAAGTGCATTGCAAGTAAATATGCACAGATGCCTACTTGTACGGCTACTACTGTAGCCATCCTTGCGATCGATGTCTCTATATTTGTGCTCGTCGGCACAGACGCCATACCTTATTGCCCATCTGGCTTGGGTGGATGCCGTCGCAATAGTGGGCGCTACTAGGGTGATGGTGTTTTTCTTGTTGCTCGCCAGAGAACACCATTTATAAAGTGCTTATATAAGAACCGGCGCGATGCATCGAAGTAAAAGGGCTTTTTCTTCTTTTTAGGTGTGGTCACGAGCTGGGCTGCTGTTACTTGGCCGTCGTCCGTTCCGAACATGGTGTCAGAAGCTAGCTAACACCGTCACTATGGCGGAAGGTGACCTCCGTATCCAAGTGGTTTGCGTCGGAGCGTCGAGACTTCATCCTTTAGCACCATTCACTTTCACCAGCCCGGCGGAATGGCCGACTTGGATTGCAACGAGGACAGTCAGCAATGGATCAGAGTTCTTTGCAAACAAGTCTTTCACGGTATGCACCATGCGCTCTACTTCACCGTTACTCTGGGGGTATCACGGGCTGCTGTCTCTTCGTCATCGTCCATTCCGAATGTTCCTGCTAAAAGGATGTGACTATGTTCTGATTGTAGACTACTATACTCTGTTTCACCTTGTGTTGTACCGTAGGAAAGGCTACAAGCGCGAGCTCCTTGCTCTAGGGCACATCTCGGCGGCACAAGCTCTCAAGCGTCAAGGGCAGCTGCCAACGCTAATAGCTCACGCTTCTAGCCTTCGCTGCGGTACAGCATAAGGTGAAACAGAGTATACTCAAGGTTTCCTGAGGTCATCTCTCTCTGATCTACATCTGCGCAAGCAGCCATCTCGGCTGTCAAGAGTTGCATGGCTTGCTATGGAATCCCGAACGTCGTGCGGACAGATATTGGATCGCAGTTTGCATCTCACGAGTTTGCAGACTTTGCTCAGGCGCAGATTTCGCCACGAGACTAGGAGCCAGCGATACCCCTAGAATAACGGCAAAGTAGAACGCATGGTGCGTATCGTGAAGAACTTGTTTGCAAAGAGCACCGATCAATACCTGGCTCTCCTATCGTACCGAGACACACCCGGTGTCAATGGTGTTTCTCCTGCCCAGCTGTTAATGGGAAAAAACTAACTCGACTTCCTGGTCTACCAGAACAACTTCAGCCATCACTGCCAAGCCATCAGAACTTCAAGGCAAGAGATGCCGCAAACATGTCACAACAGGCAAACAACCACAATCGCCGGCATACTTCAGGACGTGTGGGTTAAGGACGTCAATTGCCGAGGCAGTATCCTCAGCTCCGCTCAGTGACCACAGTCATATGTGGTGGAAACGCCCAGGGGAACTCTGCATTGAAACCGTCCGCATCTAATACCCTTCTCAAAAGGCCAGTCAACAAAGGAACTGCCAGCCAGTGAACAAAATCAAGGACCAAACTTACAGCAGTCTACGCCTGGTGAGGGTCAACCAGCATCATCGCCAGAGCCTCAGCAAGGGCTTCGGCTGAGACGCAGACTTTGCGATCGTGTGAATGGACCGCCAAGGCGACTGACTTATAGATCTTAAGGGGAGATGTATGGGCACTACTAAGGTGATGGTGTTTATCTTATTGCTCGCTAGAGGACACCATCATTTATAGAGCGCTTATATAAGGAGCGGCGCGTGGAAATAAAAAGGGCTTTCTTTTTTTTGGTTGTGGTCACGAGCTGGGCTGCTGTCACTTGGCTGTCGTCCGTTCCGAGCAGTCGCGACCAATCCACTGCTGCTACTCGTTGGCCAAGCCGCCGCGGAACTCGAACCCCTCTTCGCGACAAAACTCGCGCTGCAGGGAGCTTACCTCCCGGTAGTAGTCATTCATAACCTGCATCTCGGCAGCGTGACTACATTCCAATGACCAGATTTGTTGTTGCACACGCTAGCACTAACGCTGGTGGTGTTAGTGCCGACGTGCACGATGGCAACGTCAAAATCGGCAAGCCTGTCAGACCGTGAAAACAAGTTCTCAATCCTAATCCCACTAGATGCGGCGACCTCAGTAGCCCTCCGGTCAATCGACGAGAAGTACTGGTTCGAGTAAGGATCACCGGCTACCAAAACACACGAGGCACGTGGGGAGTGCGACCACGCTCGTTTACAACCCGATACAACATCCAAATTAACGCGTTCAAAGCGCAAAATACAGAAAATGGCAGTAAATACTAATGAATATGGTTAAACAAATAAGTAATCAGGCAAATGACAAATGGAACGCTTCAAATGAGTGCAAAAAGCTTGCGTGAAACCAACCCAGAACTTGACCAGTCGCAGACTCGGGAAGGGCAGTGACAGCGGTGACAGTCGCACGAGGCTGCGACACCAGAAGTGATGTCACCCTCAACTACCGGTGTCGAAGGAGCTATGCCCAGACAGGGCAAGCTACTTTGACACCGGAAATGACGTTTTACTACTTCCGGTGTCGAAGGAGCCGTCTCCGTGTGGACATGGCTCGAGCGACGGCCGTCGGAGCAGACACTCCCATCTGCAATCAACACGGAGGCGCACCAAGCGGGAGCGTATGAACTACCTTCGGTGGGAAGTTGTGCGCATGCGCTAGGCATCGCACCAGCCTCTTGGCAGTGATTTCTTAAAATTCAAACTCGGTGGCCACACTTTCCCGCTTACTACCTATGGGCTCCAAGATTACCGATACCACGCACGCGCAGACCCTTCTCGAAGAAAAACGATTGTGTACGACTCTAGGTGGCGCAGGCTACCGCCCATCCAGCGCTGGTAATTGATTGTCACAGTTTATTGCAAGATAAGCCTTATCTCCCGTGTCTCCATCCATCACAGCCGGTCGTGTTGTCCATTGGTTCATGTATTCGGCACTTCCAACATGGCTACCGGCAGCATCGACATACATCGCATGAATTGGGAAGGTTCGTGCCCGTTAATTCAGAACTATTTATCTTCTTTCGCAATTCCTTGGAAATATCGATAGACCTAAACATTCTGTAAAAATCCGGAGCATCTCCGACTCCTGGTTCATGCAGTACGGTACAACAGCGTATTTCCCTACTCAGCCTTGAACGGGAAAAAAACGCGACAAAAATTAAATATGTCCTCACCGGTAAAATTAATTTCCGTTGTTTGAGCGTCGCGGAAACTGTCGTCGACTCGGGGCGGTCTCCGGATAGCCACAACAAAATCAGAACATCACGGTCCACATCGTACTACTGCCATAATGCCGAGTTGATTCTGGTATCAATCGCGAATCATTGAATAACGCTTGGAAAATATTCTGCGCTTCCAGATGAACTTGAACGTAAGTACGGTCTATATACACCACGGCTGCACGTACTACCTTTTACACGCTGCACCGTAAACTCGAGCCTGCGGCGGTTTTTATGACGTGGTGTGACTGGCGTTTGTATGCATGTTTATGACATTGGTTCCATGTAAAGAGGGAGCTTCCGTTAAAATTCAGAACGACGTGTCGACGTTTCACTAAAGTTTCTTCAGCCTGGAGAAGCTAGGTCTCCTCGTGAAGCGTCGGCACGCCGTTCCGAGGTTTACCTCTTCGCGTTCTTCTGCCGGCTTCGCTCCCCTTTTTACATTGGTTCCATGCAATTTACGGGATTCCAGGTGCTCGGGAGACTCTGCGCCAGTGGAGGGACGAGAATGACCGCCGATCGGAAGAAACCGTCGAGATCTGGTACAACGTAATCGCGAAACACGTCAACAAGCTTGGCGACGAAAGTAAGCTACCTCCACCCACACACGCGCATACTACATCCACATATGCAGTCCCAACACGGGTGGTCACTGAACCGTGCTCATTGCTTGCATCCCCCCTTTTGCAGAGTGGGTGGTCTATGAACAAGTATGCACGGCGGCGCTGGACTGCCATGAAATGAAACTTGCGAAGGTGACCGATTTGTTCAAACCTCACATTTTGTCCTCTCAGATGCCAGAGTCTCCAACTTTAAGCTCTGGCGTCTCCCAAGCCTCCAGCGCGCATGCGCAGCCTTAGCATGAGGAAGGGCAATAAGCGCCCGCTGGCAGCGGGTCATCCAAAAGGGATGCCCTGCCACTCTCACCCTGCCAGTAGCTGTGTGGAGTGAAAGTATGTCTGCTTCTTGCGCAGGGGTTGCGGTAACGTCAGAATGCCGAGCTCTGATTGGCTAATAAGAATAATACTTACTTTATTCCTACTTTGAAGGGTTTGATCCAGGTGCACAGGTTGAAAAGATAGTGGGTGGTCCTCGAGGCAGCTAGCCTCGAGGTCTACCCACTATCCCTCCAATCGGAGCCAATGAGAGCTCGGTGTTCTGATGTCACCGCAACCCCTGTGCAAGAAACAGAAAAACTTGCGCTTTGTATATCATCGAGACTGGTCGCAGTCCGTTCTGACCGGGTCTTCGATCAGCGATGTCGCAGAACGTTGCTCGTTATCATCTTCTAGTGTTTAGCTCCAAATCTTTATCTATGTTCTTAACTTGCTGAAACTGTGCGAGCAATGTGTTGGAGGACAACAGAAAAAAAAAACCTCACATTTTCTGGCTTCTAGGTTACATTAGCAACCCATGTTGTCGGACACTAAAAATGTTCTGCTAATAACAGGATGCCCCTCCTTCACTCGGGCAATTTTTTATGAACTCTAGTGACCAGCTACGGCCATAATTTACCACCAAGTATATATGTGCATTTTGACATCTATGTGCTTTTGCTCCATCTTGCTTCGTGCAGGAGTGCCTGTCCAAACTCAACGAGGAGTTCCCGGGAAGCTTACGGGTGAAGAAGCTGGAAGCAATGCAGCTGGAGGCCTTGGAAAAGTAAGAGCACCATGGGAAAGCTGGAAAAGCCGTGATGAAAACTGTACACCTGTCTCTGCTGCAAACCACCCGATACTGAGGCACAACTCATGAGTCGTAAATATTGGACATTGAAGACTCCGAAGTGATGTGCCAACTTGCAAGATGGCTCATGTCAATTTGATCGCTTAGCTTGCACATTGATGGCATAAGTTCAGTATACTAGCGATGGACCCGTCAACTAATGGACCCACTGACTGATAGACCCGTCAACTGATTCACTAGTTATCTGATGGACCCGTCAGTGATGGAGCCAATAACTAGTATACCCATCAACTAAGCTACCCAGTCACCCGATAGATCAACCGATGGACTTATCAGTTGACAGGTCTGCAAGTTTACGGGTTGATAGCATCTGCTAAATCCACCAATGTTTGATTACAACAGGTCGCATCTGTTTTCTCCAAATGCGCAGGTACGAGGAGGCTGCACAGTGCTACGAGTCCCTGCTGGGGCAGGAGGAGGCCAATGCAGTGGTGCACAAGCGGCGGGTGGCCCTGCTGCTGTCCCAGAACCAGGTGGCGGAGGCCATCCGGGAGTTGAGTGACTACCTCAAGCGCTTCATGGGCGACCAGGAGGCCTGGCTGCAGCTGAGCGGGCTCTACCTGCGCGAGCAGGACCTGCCCCGGGCCGCCTTCTGCCTCGAGGAGCTCATCCTGTGCAACCCCCACAACCACCTCTACTACCAGCGCTATGCCGAGGTGCGCCCCTCTCTCTCAAGATGTGTGGGGAGGAGCACAAGGCGAGAGGGGAATTGTATTGCTGCTCCTCTACTTTCTTGCAACGCACAGTCGGTTTCCTCGTAAGCGACGGAGAAAAGGCAAAAACAGCGTGCAAAGATTGAGGACGGAGAATAAGTTAAACAAGACGGAGCTTGCCTGTTTAGCTCTTTATCCTGTTTTCAGTATGAAGAACTAAACAAGAAAAGTGCTGTCCTGTTTAAACAAGACAATGGCACTTGTCCTCTTTAGTTTTTTTATTCTCTGCCTGTATTCTTGTTTGTTTTGTTTTTGTGATGAACCAGCTTGCCCGCACTGCCGCCTTGATACACAGGAAGAAGGGCTACGATGTAGGCAAACTATTAACCTGAGAGCACCAACTTACGGCCTTACCAACTAATGGGGTTTTAAGTTAATTGAGTCTAAGTTGATGGTTTTACAAGTTAAAGGGTCTGTGGTTGAAGGGCCTGTTAGTTGACACGTCTGCAAGTTGATGGCTTCAGCAGTTGATAGGGGCATTGAATTCTTTATCTAGAGCGAGGACGACAAGCGAGATACATTGTGGCACTACCTGCATATGTAGACCTACTCTCAGTGCTCGTATTCAGGTCAAATATACAAACTGGTAGAAATATTTCGGTTTTTGTCACACTTGACTGACCCCAAAACCTAGACAAGGATTAGTACTCTAACAGGAGCTTACTGCCTGCACACATGCATTGCAGGTCCAGTACACAATAGGCAACTTTGAAACGATGGAACTGGCAAGGGCATACTTTGCACAGGCCGTGAAACTCAACCCCAACAACATCCGAGCACTCTACGGACTTTTCCTGGTAAGTAAATTTCATGGGTCCTGACCACTGTACAAGAACTTTCCAACACATTTTTTCTGAGGAAAGCCTAACAATTCATGTAATTCTTGGGTTTTACAGTGATGTTCGCATGATTAGAAGAAAGAAAAGAAAAAAGATGCTAGATTACAGTTGCATTGCCTCTGCACAAGCAGGAATTTTAAATTTAAGAAGGAACCTAAACACTCCTAGCTCATGCTTAATACCTGGTGTTTGTAGGACATGTCACTGTGTGCTTTGATTCACAAGTAGCGCAGTGCCTGACAAGGTTATGATTTGTTGTAAACTCTTGTTACAAGCTGTAACAAGCCCCACCATTTATAAACAAATTTTTTTAGTTTAGAACAAAACATGCCCCACCACGTGTAAACAAATTATTTTAGTTCGCAACAAAAAACTCAGCGAAAGTCACAAAACAGAGATGCCGGTTAGGAAGGAGGGTCCCACTGTACTTCTAGTCAACGTGTCTTCAAAACCAGCGGAAGACACTTCTAGCGACTGTCTAGCAATAAAAGGTTGTCGCTTCTCGGGCCTAGGGAGCTCGTAAAGATGCAAAACAAGAGGCGGTCGTCGGCACCTACGACACTATGCACATCGCTCGTTCCAGGCGTCCAGCCACATTGCCTCCCTGCCCAAGTGCAGCGTACAAAAGAAGAAAGACAACCAGCGGTATGCGGCTTGGGCCTCTCAGCAGATCACCCGAAAATACCAGGTGCGCACCGTTGCCTTCAGTTTGATTTCTATCGCTTGTTTACCGCCAAGCTCGCTCGTTCTCCTTTAGCCATTACAAGCCTCATCCGTATTGCCCCTCGCGAACAAGACTGATTTTGTGCCGCACCTCGTTGGAGATGTGGCGCGTGCTCCGCTTCTCCAACGTTTTCAGTGCGTGGCCGATATAAGACGCTTAAGCAGGGTATAAATTTTTTATTTTTTTTTAAATAGTAAGTACAGACCATTTGCTGAATCCCCCAAGTGCCCCGGCCCACACTCGAGGAATCATGGGAGCGATGTTCCTTCAGCTCCCTGGTGATTGGTAATTTCAACCAATTCTATGGTTAAGGGGGGACACTACCCAGAAAAAACAATTTCTGCAAAAAAAAGTTGATTTTGAAAAATGTCATATTTACATCCACCAACATATAAAGTGTATTCCCAGAAAGTTTCATTAGTTTACACTGCATAGTTAATTTTTTATAAATTATTTTCGGTCCACCAATGCTAAAGAAAAGGTAGAGGTTGGAGCATTTTGAACGCAATTTTCTCTATTCCACTTTTTGGCATAAATTTCACTTTAGGAAAACTATCGTTTTGTTATTATGCAACTTGGATTCATTTTTATGAGTTTTTCTGGGGTGAAATTTTAAGGGGAAGATAACTATGAGCTTGTATTTTTTATTTTTGTCATTTTTCATGTTCAAGAACTAAAGGTTTGGACAAAGGATGGAAATCTAAAAAACTGTATTTGTGTTTATGTGGCTTTTTTGTCATGAAAGATGGTATAACATAGAAATATAGCTCCATAGTTATCTGCTCTGAACTGTCCTAATGCAATATAACATATGAAAACGACAAATTTATAAGTGATTTCAAAACAATAGTTTTCCTACGCAGACGTGCCCACTTTCGTCTTTGAACGTTTGTAATTTTTTTTGTACTTCACCCAGGTTAACAAAAATTGGCAGAAATGTTCTCAACATCAACAGAAACAAGCCCTGTTAATATAATTTAAATCGGACAAGTGGTTCGAAAATTTACTTTTTTGGGTAGTGTCCCCCCTTAAACAGTTTTGAGTGTAATTCGACCAGTCATATCGCTTTTAAAATTTCTCGTCAGTGTCAGCGTTTTCGATACTGTACATGCTGTCCACCCTTCAACCTGGATGAGCTGCAGAAATCCCTTACATTATTCTCTTACATTATTATCATTCTCACGCAGCTTCAAAGACGCCGATATTAAGTTAGAAACACTAAAAATACTATAAACAGCCCCGCTGACTCCGAGCTAAATCCTGGTTTTTGTTGTTGTGAATTCTCGGCTTTTTTAAGCAATTTCTGCTAAAACTACAATCACGAGAATGATAATAGTGTAAGATTTCTGCAGCTCAGCCAGGTTGAAAGGTGGATCACATGCACAGTGTCAAAAATGCTGACATTGGCGAGAAATTTTAAAAGTGATATGACAAGTCCTTGGGCTATAAAGCGCTTGTTCAGGGTGACTGAATTACGCTAAAAACTCGGGAACCATAGAATTTGTCGAAATTACCAATCACTAGGGAGCTCAAGGAACACGATTCCCATGATTCCTTGAGTGCGGGCCAGGGCGCTTGGGAATATTGCAAATGGTCCATTAGATTTATTTGACTTAAATCAGATTATTTTGATTTAACTCACTATAGCTAGAAACAAATTATTTTTTACCACCAGATGTATTTTTCGACTTGGCAAATTGACTGATGAATCCGTCCCACCACTAATAACAATGCGGAAGAAAGGATTTCTGTAAAGTTCCTTTGACTTTTTATTTCTGTAATGTCATACTAAAACAAAAAACAACCCCTTTTTTTTAATTTAGTGAAAAAACTTTTTTCTTTTTCTTTTGAGGTTTGAGTTTATTGCAATAGGACAATATTGTCCTGGTTTTTGTTTCTTTTGCGTTCTGATTTGGTTGCAATGGGACATTACATAATGACGAACGGAATGGAAGGGAGATATCAAGCTCGACGCTGTAAAGAGTGTTTCTTTTTGTTCATGTTCAGCCCTGTATAAACCTTCAATGATTTTGATTTAAATATAAAACAAATGCACGTCGAAAGCATCGAGTGATAGACAAACAGTAAACAAAAAGTATGTTTCGGGGAATATTCTTGAGGGAAAGATTCAATTTAAATCATCAAAATAAAACTGGTCAGATTTAAATCATCATAATAAAACTGGTCAGATTTAAACCACAATCTAAATCACGAGTTAGATTGTATCATTGATTTTTATTTTCTACCCTGTTCTAAACACACCAGTGTTCAAGACGCGTTGCAGGTGCCACAATTAAAATGAAACGAGCCTACATGAATTTATATTGTCGCGAGAAAGTTTAAAAGAAAGTCGTAACGATTTTGTTGCCCGTCTGGACTGTTGACGAGCAAAGATGGTTGAAGTGGATTCTGTTGCGTCAGAGTATGTACAGTCTTTGCCAGTACGAAAGACCCAATCGAAGCAAATGGCCGAGATGGCGGATGGTTAGAGCACTTCAGCCGATTTCATGTCGCTCGGAGAGAAGGGAAGTTGTTTCGTCAGTGTGTACCTATTCGGTTTGGCTGCATCAAGTTTCGCTCCCCTTGGAGCGATATAGAATTGTCGACAACACACTCTGCCAGCCACTGTCTCAGCGACGGCCCGAAGAGGGTCGCAGCTTTGGGGTGGTGCCCCGAAGTCATTGAAAGGAACCCGGCAATGACCCGGGGAAGGCTCCCGACCACCGAAGGGGAAAGCTGACCTCGGCACCGACTCAACGGCGCCGAGGTTTTGCTCTTCTGTTAGCTCCGTCTTTGCTAACTCAGCAAGGCTTATCACCAGTCCTTCAAACCTAAACCCTCGAGTCCAACGGCTTTACCCATTTTAAATACTTCACTAAGTTTCAATTCGTTACCAAGCGCTAAGCTAGTCATTGCAGGGTAGTATCATTTGCGAAGGAAGAATGAGCCCGAGTTGTCACGACAAGAATATCCAGTGCAGAATGCCAATGCACTTATAGTCCGTTGCAACCTAAGAACGAAGGGCGAGGGTAAGACGGGCCGGGGAGGAGGAAGCAGACGGAACGCTGGAGAAGAGAGGAGGAAACCTCCTTCTCTCATTAGCGTTCCGTCTGCTTCCTCCTC
The DNA here is from genome assembly GCF_016920785.2 of Ixodes scapularis. Lineage (NCBI taxonomy): Eukaryota > Metazoa > Arthropoda > Arachnida > Ixodida > Ixodidae > Ixodes > Ixodes scapularis. The sequence continues at coordinate 949,443 of NW_024609878.1, forward strand.
CCCGGCCCGTCTTACCCTCGCCCTTTGTTCTTAGGTTGCAACGGACTATAGAAACAAAATTTGTGCGGACAGTACACCTATCCACCAACATTTACCGAAGTTCTTCCACGTCGTGAACAATCTCTCAGTATCCATATTGTTATTCTCATCTCCACCAATTTATGTGCGCCCCGGCCAATTTGATCAGATGTTATCGACATCTGATCAAGAGATCCTGGCAGACTTGCCAAATGCCACGTTTCAGGGTCTAACCGTTGGAGAAGAAAAAGGGTGCACGGTGTTGGGAGAAATGAAGCTATATTACACAAAGGGAGAAGAAAGAAGAGTGCTAAGAAACTAACATACAAATGTACAAAAGTTATCGATAGTCTCGAACGTTCGTTTGCACGTGACGATCTGACGCTCGGTCTCTGCTGTTGATGGTCGGTACAGTCCACGTCTCGAACTACTCGGTTGTGGGCTCGTTTCGAGCCACTGCGTGGAGTTGCTGCCACTGGTTTAGGTCATCGCCGAATCTGTCGCTCAAAGCTTCATCGGCACCCTTGCGTCCATCTTCGGGTCGTCGCCGAAATCTGGGCTCCGCTACTTCGAATGATGCTTCTCCTTGTGCCTCTTGCCCGCTTCTCTCTTCTTTAGCTCGGCCGTGGAATGCGACACTCGGCCACGCGCTACGAGTGGGTCTTTCATAACGGTGGAGACTGTGTAGACTGCACCTTGAGGGTACACCAGCCGTTGTCAAACCCTCCGTTTTGTCGTTGCAGGAACGGCAGTGTGAAGACTCTCAAGTAAAGCTTCTGGAGGGCATGCTAACCTCCCTCCAGATAAACTGACAGCAGCACCCTAGGTGTCCGCCCCAAGTGGCTTGTAACTTTGTATTTATACGAAAACAAAACGACGCAACATTTCGTTGCCTGGCGAGGTGCTGCTTCTGTGATTCCGATGTCGCGTGTGGCATTCACCTTTGGTTGATGTACAGATATCTACCTTTTTTTTTTTTACCCCTAGTATTTCTGTGACAGAGTTCATTATGGGACTGTGACAGTATGGTTTGGTTAAGAGTTCAGAGGAAAATCCTCCCGCCTCTTTTTACTTTAGCGGAGCGAATGGTGGAAAGGAGGCAACCTTCTTTCCAGCATTTGCTCCGCTAATGTGGAAAAGGGTGAAATGAGCTTCTCCTGAATTCTTAGCCTGTCACAAACTAAAGTAATCTTACTGGTTGGCAGAATTTGGTCTTTATTCAATCAAATTCGTGCCTGTTTTATAGCCAGCTTCAGCTAGTATCACCATGAAGTACTGCTAATACTTTATTTGCATTCAGTACACTTAACAGCCAAGTTTTAGATTGCGAGCAAGTGGCCCAGTTGTCCAATACTGTCAATAATATATTATAATAAGCGTTAACATTCCTTTGTACGTCATCCAAAAATGGCTACAGTGTGCTTTGGATACAACGGTTGAGGGACACTCATTTTGTGAAAGGTTGTAGTACATTGATTTCGTTTGAATTTAACTCAACATACTAATACAAACTAAAACTGGGAGAACATGACTAATAATACTGAGAATAAAACACCGTGCTGCAAAACATTCTTTCAATATTGAATGTTGGCTTCGATCAAGCTCCGGGAACCCCGGCCGAATGAACCGTAAAATACCGGGCAAGCGCCCACTCAAACTTTGCAGATGATCGCAAAAAAATGGGGGATGGGCGCTTGTCCAGTCATCAATTTTACATATAAATGTACCGTGCGTATTCACTCAGATCTTAGAAATGTGGTAATGGGCGCTTAAAGGGATACTTCAACGAAATTTGAAATATTCCCGTCGTGTTCAAAAATAAGTTGAATATGATCCACAATATCCGTAAATGACAATCGGACGTTTGTAGTATTTTGAGCCTGGTGGCTGTATTTTTCGTTATAAACGGCCCCCCTCTGGCAAGTGCTCGGAGAAGGCCCAGCGGAGACTACGTGACATCCAACGCAATCGTGGCGCAGGTCGTCTCGGGACGAGCAAAGCTATGGCGAGGCTGACGTTGAGAGGATGGCCTAGTCGTTCCAGCCACCGAAGCGGCTGCTTTTGTACGAATTTTGAGTGTTGGGTTAATCTTCTATAATCTTGTAGGGGGACAATAGCGACTTCTGCGACACACAAAAAGCATTCTCGGGAAGAGGGGAGTTCCTCCTGCCCCTCTTCTCTCGTAATGGCCGGAGGCGAGACAACCTCCGTCACTAGCTGTCAAGGTTCCTAGACGGGCATTACAAGCGAGGCGTTAGTGACATCCACCAGGTGCTCTTTGCTAATCGTTTTTGTTTTAAAATTCCTTTTTAAAACTTTTTTAACAAGATATTGGTACGTCTTGTTAACCAAAAACCAAAAATGTAACCAAAAAATGAGTGCGGAAATTTCGTTGTAGTATCCTCTTAATGTGGAATGGGTGGATACACTGTATTCTACGGTAGATGCTTCAATGCAACAATGCCTCAGATGTTTCGGCAGTAATGAGAGGACAACAACTCAACGAAGACCCCCCGAAACAACAATTTGAGACAACTGCTGTCCCCAGCGCCAGAGTCCTTCGGTGGACTACTGCCGTCACGAAACTTCGGCCAAAGTTTGGTACAGGATCAAAAACTGCTGCTAGGAGCGCCACAGTCACGGAGGGGGCATCACCGTTTGACCACCCCCACTTTCGGCGAGCCACCTCTAATTTGCGATTACAGGTAGTTTTTAAACAATTTCTCGTACTCCAACAATTTTTGACGTCTAATTAATTCCCGTATGCGAGCATCGGTCATTCTTTAGATATCTTTAATAACAAAAATTGGAAATGAGCTTACCTCGTTCGTTTTCAGACAAAAAAAGGTGTTTTTGCAGGTGAAAAAGAGCCAGACAGTCGAGCCTACAGGTTCGCGGCGCCCCTACTTGATGGCACCGAACCTTGACAGCAATGGCGGCTTCGACAGTTCGTTTTGAGGCACGAAGAAGAATGAGCAATATTTTGGAGAACATTCTAGAAAAGTAAGTTTGATCAGTTGACTGAGTGTGCGGAGTTGAAGACGCTTGCTTTAACGAGAAATGCTCTTGGTGCGATGATGTGTCGCAGCGATTTATTGGTGGCTCGTTCAGGGCGGCTTTGAACTCCCGGCTAAGCTGGCTAGACCAGCAGCACTTAGACCCCTTGTCACCGACATTGCCACGTACGGCCGCGTACCAAGCTCTGCTGTAGCGTTGCGGAGAAATTTCGTTACCAGTAGCGCGTCGAAATACTCTGCTGACGCCGACTGCCGCTGAATCTGAAATGTCGTAAAAAAAAACGTCGCGTCGTGCTACGGTCACCGACGGGACGAGAACGGCTTCTCTCTCGAATGCCCCGCTTCCGGCCCCTGCTCGTTGTCTTTCGCCGTGCTCTGGCTACGTGTGCACGCTCGTGCGGGAGGAGGTACAACTCGAGGGTCATTCTCGTCGGTGACCATAGCACCGACAACAAAGTGGCTACAAAGAAGACCGCTTCTTCTGTGCACAACAACAAAAACAGGCCGCAACAGCACCCGTGCATTCCCTCGAAAGTCGCCCGTAACCGTCTCCGACGTGACTTTAACCGGCATCCGAGCGTCATCTGCTCTGGCCGGACCTCCCTTTCCCTCCGGTGAAGTAGCGGTCTCGGAAGCTGTCCGCTGCAGAAGATATCTGGGCGCTCGCAGTTTCCTGAAACGGAACAGTCGACCGATTCAAGGTGCCGCAAGTACCGAGGGAAAGTACGCCATGCGATGCCGTTGGCCCGAACGAGCAATCGTCGCGCTTGTGGACCCCGAGATGGGGAAGACGAAAGAAAACGGACAAAACAATGCAGAGCCTCGACTGATCAATCCTACCGATAAATAGACTTTCAAACAGAGGAGAAAAAAAGCAAAAAGGGACCCAAAATGCATAAATGGGATGCCCACCGACCTCTGGCGGACAGACTAAGCCACTCCCAAGGCTAAACACCTGGACAGGAAATGCACCTTCTCCTGAACAGAACCTCCTCTCGCAAGGTCAACCATTCGGGTCAAGCTCGAAAGCCCTCAAAACCTTACCTCCCCAATCTTCGTACAGCAATTCGCTTTTGCCCCAACCAAAGACAGCACTCCACATCACAAAAGCAAAAACTCCTTCATCCAATCACTTGTAACTAGAGGTGGTTGGCTCACACACTTACCCGTGCTCGCCTACACATAAAGTCTGCTTGAATTAGTCTTCTAAACACAGTGTTCTCGTTGCAAAAAACAAGTTTTATCATAAAGAGGGTGACATGAATATACGAGCCCACATGGTTAGCAAGTTCCAAATTCTGCGACTTATTTTCTACATTTCTTTTGTGTTCAGTGAGGCGGTCACTGACACAACGCCCCGTCTGCCGAAAATAACGCAACCCGCAGTCCAAGGCAACCCTGTACACCACCTTTGTGGCATAGCTCACCGAAGGGTCTCTATGTTTTTCGCCGCAACACCTTTCAGGCTAGAAAGTAAAAGGTGCGAGTTTGTTTAATTGAGAGTCCAACCGAAAAACCACATTTACATTGAATTTCACACCTAGAGCCTTTAAGCAATGCAAGAGGCCAGAGAAATAATGAGCTACCGCAATAATTTACTTTTTAACCTGTTCAATGCTCTCAAAGGCACCTAGGAGTTGTCCACACACACTTGAGCCAATAAACTCCACACTATACCCAGTCAATTATAGGTGTTTGATTTGAATGCAAAGGTCATTTCCAACACAATGAAAGCAAGATTTCTTCAGTCCATTACCAATTAGTGGCCTCACTACTCCCACTTTTACGAGCTTCGACTGAGCTCCACTCCACCTGGACAGAACCCTCCTAAGCAGCTTCCTTCCCATACGACCAGCGACGCCCTCCACAATTCAATAGCTGCAAGTCTAAAAACCGTAAGCTTCCATTCTTCACCGACTCAGAAGTGAATCGTCATTTTTTTTTTTTCCTTTTCTCTCGTAGAATTGTGAGGTCATCACAAAACTGCAAGTGTGATGGAAAGTGCTCATTTGGAGCACTAACAAACGAAGATTAGTGCCTGCAAAACACCTTTCAAACGTAAAATTTGAAAAAGTGCCAATGTCATGTTTGCGCCAACGGTGTCGCTCAATGTACGGCTAACCTGCGGCTCATAATTGCTGCATAAACACGCCGACAAAAAAAAAAAATGCTTTCTTTTAAAATGCGACGTGAGAACGCTACGTACGTCCGGCTCCGTCGTCTTCTCCATCGTGAGCAGAAGACGAGAAGAGTGCTTGGACAGTGGCTGCTGGCTGCAGTCGATGCGCTTCAGGCAAGGGTGCTCTGGAAGACTGTCTTCTCTGAAGCTGGGGATAAGAGCGAAGCAGACATCTTGACGCGAGTCGAGTTTCCGACATGGGAAACGTGCGGAGCGAGGCGTCGAGATTGCGAGCTTCCCAAAAACGTGTGCTACCGTGCTGCTAAAGGGAAGCACACTCACTCATCGTTGTAGAAGGGCATCCAGAAGACCAGCCTGCCGCCCAGGTTCAGGTGGTGGGCGCCGAAGTTGAGCAAGTCCGAGAGGACGTCCTTCAGCCCGTAGGTGACCTTGGACGGGACGTGTTGAGCTGCCCTGCGCACGAGCGAGAGACGAGAGTTGCCGTCGCACCGCATCTCGTGCCCAAACTCGCATCTCAGCAAATGTTGTGTAGCCTTACTGTAAAGAATACATACTATCACATGGCACGCCGTCCATTCATTAATTTGGTAACCGTTAAAACTAGATCCTTCTTTGGGCTTAAAAAGGAGCCTAGGAGTGTCAGCTTACGTTTTGCCAAAAGACTTGGCTTCTCAAGAAGTTGTCTCGGCAAAACGACGGCTGCCCTTCCAGCAGGCTCTTTTCGAAATTCTGCCTACCAGCTTCAGTCGCGTTCGCATTTTGTCTCCGGACTTCTCCCTCGAGTGGAGCAGCGAAGTGCACACAAAGTAAAGAGATGTCTTTAAATTGGTGGAAAAACAAATCTACAGCTAAGGGGTCTTCATTTTTATCGTCTGTGCCCAGATTAAAAAGTTATCTGCTCTTATTCAAGAGCTACGGTAGGCCTAACAGACCCACTGTATTTCGTTTCGTCGTAAGTCCGAGCGGTCGTGGGTTTCAACACGCGTAAGCGCGACCGAACAAACAAAAACTGCAAGGTCACGGCACATTCCCCGTACTCAATTCGTTTATCCAATGATGACGCAAGAACGTAAGAATAAGGAACGCCGCAAGATTGCGCTTTGGACGCTGCTCGACTAGCTCTTTCGGTTTGTACTGTCGGCTGCGTTCAGACGAGGTGAAACGAAGCATGGCGTGCGTTCCCATTAGATGCTATCGCTGTGTGGGGGTTGTGTTTACACAGCCAAGATGCACTCCGAAACCACGGGTGCAGCAGGGTTGGACTCGTCAGCGAGGCATGAAAGAGGTAGGCCTAAATCTTGCTTACAGGTGTCCCGGGATGGTGTACCGCTTGTGGGAGCCAATCCTCTCTGTCGCCTCCCGAATGCCGTAGGGTGCTGCGAGGCATACGCATCACATGAGCACCGCGAGCAACACGTGCACGAGCATTTGTCCACGTTTGATGACGTGGGAAGGTTGCAAGATGGAGACTAGTTTCCAGAAAAAAGTAGAATGTACTTTTTGAAAAAAACATAGAACACACAAACACACCATTACACTTGCTGCTGTGGCAAGACCCATAACTAGGGTTGCAGTTTTTCAGCATTTGTAGATAGAAAACAGTTGTAGATGTGTGCTAAGAGTTGTATAGGTGGACCGCTGAGAAAAAATAGTCGTCGAAAATAATTCGACAGGAGCTTTGTTCTTTATGCCTCTTTGTTCCTGGTATGTTGAATGTAAACAATACTGACGTTAGCTTACTTGGTTACACTAAAGCTCTGCCTTCCTGCTCCCACACACTCAGAAGGGCTCAAGGAACAAAGAGAAAGCGACTTGATTATTAATTTTCACCAAATTTTTCCCCTTTCGTGCACCACTGTATACTTCATGGTACCTGACCAATGTTATGTAGTTTGTTAGCACCTACACAGAGTGGATAGGGACAAATGTTGTCACAACTTTTGAGTGAAGTGTGTGGTAGTTCTATTCTTAGACCTTACCCACGACTCACTAACGAAGATGTGAGAAACTGAGGTGCTTACGATCTGTGATGATGGCATCAAAGCGTGCTCCGTCTCTCCACAAAGGCATCGATGCGTCTGCGATGACGACGTCGACAAACTGTTTTTCACATCCGTACTGCCGGAGGTTGGCCAAGATGCTCTCATCCTCCGCTCGCAGCTTCTCATTGCAGCGGCTTGGCTTGGCTGAAATGTGGATGCCAGAAAACCAAACACACTTTCCGTATCCAATGGAGAGTCGGATATCTTGCCAAATAATTGTCTTAGTGTACATTGGGCGTTTTGGCGAAGACTTTCGAAATCCCTTAAAATAGGCTGTTGATGTAAAGAAACACCTCTTTCTTGGAATAAACTGCCAGCCACAGCAAAGATTGCGAAAACCATACCAATTAAATAATTAACTAAAAGTTACTAATTAACTATTTTAAATTAGTGACGATAAACAGATGGGTCTGATTAGAAATCTGCTGAGCATCACCGTAAACCAGTAAATCAATTTGTTTTGGAAATATATAACGACATTCCTAAACAAAACAAAGAGTTTCAACAAGTGATTTTATGATGATGTAAGCCAAAGGTTGAATCATGATTTCATCCTTTGATTTAGAGTCTTTTGATCACAAAAAGTTCATGTTAGTGCAGCATAACCAGAAGCGGCAGTCTTTTTCTTTTTTGTACGTAGTGGAGTGTGACGGCCACCCCCCTTTTCACCTGAATGCACACACTTCAGTTCGCAAAAGTTTTCGTCAAAAAGAATTTTCTGCCAGAGCAACGAAATCAAAACTGATTCTGAAAACCTATTTTCTAGGCTAACCACTAGGTGACATCAGCGGCCTGAGAAATAACTTTAACACGCTGAAATCACCGGTGATCAATCTGAATAGACGTGGTAATGAAAGAGTTAAGCAAGGGGACACGTGAGCAATGAAAACGGGCATTGCGCGGCAGTTTTCATTGCAATGACGTGGACCTATGCTATGCTGCCACGTCGCAGCGTCCGCGCAAGTTGCTATGGAAATGATTGCGTGGTGCCCGTTTTCATTAGCTCATGTGTGCTCTCCTTGAGCACCGTCGAGTGCGCTTCTCACCGAGCACCAGTGCACCGCAGAGAAGCAACACTTGCGGAAGCAAGCTCAGTGGGTGTTGCCTCCCTGCAGCGCACCGGTGCTCGAAAAGAAGCGCACTCAATGGGGCAGCGAGAACAAAAAGTATGAAGTACACGAAAATTCCGTCCAAATTAACCCTATAAGTGCCTTGGACGAGCTGAGCTTGTCGGCCACTTTCTGGCTAAAAATGCCATGGACGAGCTCGGCTCGTCCAGAGGTGAGCTCGGCTCGTCCAGAGGTTAATTTGGTAGCCCTCAATTTCACGAACAAGCTAGGCTTGTCCGAGTAGTTTGCGGCGCTGATCATAGATGGCAGCACATTTTCTTTCGCCGCCGCTGCATTTCCGTAATAAACTTCTGAAATTTTATCTGTAATACTAAAGGAATAAAACTTGTAAATAAAAAAAATGGCACTTTTAGGTTACTTTAAAGGGATGCTGAACCGAAATCTGGATTCCCCAAAATACGTGGCAAAAGCGTGCAACGGGATGCTACAAACACCAAAACATCACTCATACAGCGATATCTCGAACGGATGACCGTATTTTTAAAAAAAAGAGGCGCAGTTGGCAGGAATGTTGACGTCATGTTTCTCCGCGAAGGAGAGGGAACGGCCTCGCGGCAGCGAAGAGGAGGAAACTAGGTATCTTGACGGTCACGCGCCTCGTCGGCCTGGTTCAATCTCGACTTCTTTTTTCTAAAAATACGGCTGTCCATTTGAGATATCGCCTTACTAGTAGTGTTGTAGGGATTGCAGCGTCCCGCCTACATCTCCAGCATTGTTTTTTTTTAAATCCAAATTACGGTTAACCATCTCTTTACGAAAAAAAAAATAAGGGGTTAAGCGGTTTACGAATACATTAAAAACATAGCTGGACAACCAAAATTCTGAAATTTGTTTGAATTAACCAGAAATATAAAATATCAGTTTCAATTATTGCGAGCGTACTGTAGCTAGTAAATTTTAGGTGATTATTTATTGAATTAGAATGCTTTTTGCTATCCCCGACGTCTGCTGTGGCTGGCAGCTTGTTTCTGAAGAGTTTTCTTTTTCTCAGTCGCACTACTATTCTTAGCGATTTTTGAGTCTTTGCTGAAACACCTGGTGTAGACAGATATCCCCGTGCAATAATTTTCCCAGCTTCTAACCTTGCTAACGAGCAGGGTTGTAAAGTACCTAGGTACAGGTAACTGGAAATCGGTATCTAGGTACTTTTGTTGTACCTGGGGTACAAACTTAGGTACTTTAATTTCTCGGTATCTGTACGGTGGCTTAAATGGGGCAGTGTAACGAACGAAACCGGAGAAGCGGCACAGCGTTGGAAGACGGCCGCGGGTGGCGCTGGCGCTTGCAGCACCGTCGTTCCGGCTATGGCTCCGGCTTGGCCGCTTGGTCGGCTTGGCTCCGGCTGATTCGCAGCTGTCGACTACACTGTCGTCTGCTAGTTTCACATTTTCATTCACCTTCAAACACAAATCATGTCGTTAAAGGTTCACTGGAAACAAATCATTGTTTTTGAGGTATTTATATTAGTTATGAAGCGTGTTAGGGTGCCTCTATCTGCCGGCCAATTGAGGCACCCAACGGAGCTGCGGATCGAAGAGCCACCTACACCGTCTTCCAAGGAGCGGCCGTTCCCGATGCGTGGTGGAGGCTACACGGTAACTACACTACCCCCTTTAAGCCACTGTAGCATCTGTATTTGTATCTTAGGTACATTTTCCAATAACTTGTAACTAAGTGAATTACAGGTACTTTTCTATTCACTTCGTCAAAATGGTAGAAACTATAAATCTTGAAGTATTAACACACTAACATGCGCCGTGATTAACGTTGAGTTGGGTATGACATCGGAGGCACTGACTTGATCGAACGACGTTCTAGCAAACGAAGCCCCGTCTACGATGTTTCATTGAACGACACACTTTAGTGAATGTAGGTGTTCAATTGAGCGAACGGTGAATTAGCGATGCTGTTCTAGCGACACCAATTTATTTAATCGCTTCGGAACTCTGTTTAGGGAAAATAGCGACCTGCTTCCTTCATCTCAAACCAAAATCGACTTCATTGCGTGTTTGAAGTTCCTCTGACAGCTACACAAAGAAGGAGATAACTTTAACGATGTGCGCAGTTTCTGTTGCCCGTCTTGTCCTGGTGGTGGCACTGTTTTGCCATAAATACAATATAAAATATAATTGCAAATAAATTATAATTACAATCGTAAAGCAATGTAACATCGCGTATATGATACAGTTTCCATACAATAAATCTGACTCAAATTTTGCAGTTATCAGAAGTGAAAAAGTTGCGAAAGAAAAAAAACAACTAATTTTTCTTGTGACTAACGAAAGAAAAAACAAAACGAGGAAGCTTAAAGTTTTTCGCTCGTCGCCACGAAGGTTAAGTGCATATGCACTCGACTCATGCGTTTCTTCATGCGGCCAACGTCTTCTGGGCCCGTCAGCACCGGCTCTGAGGGCAAGAACGTCAATAAGCGAGTTTCGGCGGTTCGGTGTAACATGGTAAACAGTGGAAGCTGTGGCCTCAGTGAACCAATTGGAGCGTGGGGACAAGGCACATGAAGACTCAACACCGATGTGGACATCGCATTGACACCAATAAAGCACATTTATCAAACTCGCTTTTGAGTGTATCCTTAGTATAAAAAGCTCTACTTCCAATATATTTTGACAAATTTGGGGAAAATAAATAAGGACAGTATCTTTAAAGTAACTGTACCTGTACCTAGATACATTTTAAGCAAGTACCTAGGTGCGTACCTAAGTACCTTTTCGTATGAGTAACTGTATCTTAGGTACATTTTCTAAGTAACTTTTACAACCCTGCTAACGAGTATAGTGGGTGTCTCTCTTAAAGAAACAGGTCAAGCAATACTAAGCTTTGTTTGGCATTTGGCTGGGTAAAGAAATACACAGACATAATGTGAAGCTTAACCTCTGTTAATGACTCACACCAAAACAAAGTTGGTAATGACTGAAAAAAAAAAAAAAAAAAAAACAGTGACAAAACATGTGTACTTAAAGACACCACGGTGTCTAAACCATAAACGCCCAATGTAAACAAGAAAACATGCAATGCACGCAATTCTTTTGTTTCGCACCAGAGCCAACCACTATCTAAGTCCAGATGAGGGCACATCCGCAAGTGCTGCAAAGAGACTTAAATATTACGCACACTGCAGGATGCCAGGCTGTTGCTGTACTCTGTCACAGAAACGTCTGCAATGCTGGCAAGAGGTACAACCGTGTGACTTTTTGAAAAATTCCTTCTGTGCACGTTTCTCACACATACAAAGTGTTCTGCCGAGCTGGGCTCGCACGCCGGTACCTCTCTCGGCACTGCAGGCCTTCGTGAGATGGAGTACGGCTGTTTAAGTCAAGAATGGACCCACAGCTCACCTTTACCGTGCAGCAACAAATAATCGAGGTCTGTACCCGCAACGTATGCTCCAAAGTGTGCTGCAGGAACCAACAGGCTGCCTTGAACATCCCATAAAATGAGAAACAAAATATATAACTCATCTTTATTTATCTACCACTGCTCCTGACTGAAAGCAGTAGTGGCACGTTAAAACACAAAGAGAAAAATAATTATTATAAGATATCATTAATGACAATAATCTCCCAATAACACATTTCAAAAGAATCTTTCAACTCCTGTCGTTCTACTTTCTTTCTGGGCTTCTCCTAGTGCCTTTCTTTGCAACTGTCATGACAATGTGGCCACAAATGTCAATAAAAAAAAATGTTGGAAGTAAGCTGGAACTTTCATAAATCACCGTCAAAATTATTTCCACCGACTTGACAAAGAGAACTTGACTCCGAAAACAAAATATCTTGGCTTGACCAGAGCAAAAATTCCCACCGATACAAGGTTACATAGCCCACAGAAATCCTACTCACACTTTTCTACACCACTTCGTAGTGTATGTTGCACCTACTAAAAACTATAGTAAAAACTGTCAGTGCACGGCGAAAAATATATGAAATGAAGAAAGCGGGGATAAGGATGACGGAGTTGCAATTAAAAGATAAACCCCAAATTAAGCCGACAAACTCGAGAGAAAAAAATTCCTGAGCAGCACAACATGAAGAAAAAAAAAAAAAACTTGGACTCACCGGAGCCAACGAACGGGTCAAGCACCAGATGATTCTTCTGAACCTGTGCCATGTTGGCCATGATTACGGACAGCGTCGGGTCCATGGACGTGTTGGCAATGAACTTGCGTGTTTTGAGCGACAGCTGGAACTTCAGAAACCTCTGGCCGTCACAGACCTGCGGAACAGGGATATGTCCTTTAACCGAAACATGGTTGACACCTGAGCAACAAGTGTCCCGGTGACAAGGATGGGAGACAAGTTCATTACTACCGTAATGTTTCGTTAATATGCATATCCTGCTTTATAGACCACATTTTGAGGGATGGGTAAATATGTGCATGTTTGTCTAATTATTCTAGTCAACTTGCATTACTATAAACAATTTTGGGGGAACGTGTGCATACCAAACATAGTGTACAATGCTGTCAAAGCTACTGGGCACAGGTGCATGACTTCATCTGGCATCTTGTTTGCACGAGAGTGCTTGTAAAGCCATACTCGCCCGCGCCAACAGCTTTGGTAGCATTATACGCTATGTTAGAAACAAAGTACTACAGCTTTTGTCGCCATAATTTGATTTAGCTCAGAAGGCACAAACCGCTCAGTCTTAAAACCAGTTAGGAAAAGGCACCTGAAAGTATGAGCTGGAAAATGTGTTTAGCAGTGGCAGGAATCTCAACGAATGAAAGTAATTTTGCCATCTCTCTATATAGGACCAGTTTGTTTCGTAACATATTACACTGTTCGGTGAAAAGTTTTGAGTACAAAAACACTACGACATTGGCTACTCTGCAGAAAATACTAAAATGTCTTCCTCCTAGCTACAGATGAGAGAGAATCAAACATGAGTCAAAGCGAGAGCTTACCCAGCGGCCAAAAAAGACCATCAGCGGATTTTCGGGCATGGAGTTGGGAACGACGCCATAGTACTCGATCAGGTGGTACGTGTGGTCCGGGTTGTTCATCTTGATCGGCCCGTTCAAAGGTAGGAAGTCAAATTTCTGCAGAATGAGAGTCAAAAATGTTAGAACCAATAAATGCAAGAATTACGACACACCATAGGAAGGACGTGCGTTGAAACCAAGAACGCCGGGTCGTTCACCTTTGCATCCCTCGGCAAAAAGATTTCTTCCCACCCCCAAAAACACAAAAGCGTTCGCTTTGTTTCCATGCGGCTTCTTTCCGATTTTTGCACCTCACGTGGAATCACATTTACCCGGTTCATGTACCATTCTTGTTTTGTCTTCTGTTCTTTGCTTCTTATTTATAAATTCGAGCCGCATACCTTTTCACCATCCGTCGGCTTACACAATACTGATTCCAAAGAGCTGGCATGTGCCATTTTATGTCAAAAAATAGTGGAAAAAAAATTACTTGCCTTTTCTGGCAGATATAAGGATTAAATTGACCGAACTAGAGTGACTTGAAGGCTATGCTCATAGTATCGGCACTCTTTTGCCCCACTGTCTGATGCCATTGAGACGGTCATTCGTGCATTTCTGTCACTTAACATTTGATTACATGCCAACGGCTAGTCGGCACTGCCATCTTGGCACTAGGAGCCGCACGAGCGCCGTTTGCGACAGCTACGGTTCTGAAATGCAACCTTTTGAGAAATAGATACAGAGTTCGGAGACCGTCGCGGTATGGTTTTGTTCTGTTGTGAACTGTTTTGGCAAGTGGGACGACAGAAAGCAGCATTTGTATCTTTACGTCGGGCACGTCGGCAAAAGACGGCGACAACTGGAAACATTGATTCCACGCACCGATGTGGTTTTAGTAGTGATGGACCGAATCTGCCGAACTTCAGATTCGGCAAAGTTTGGCACATGCCGAGCAGAACTTCGGCTTTGCCAAATCCTAAGATTTGGCGCCGAATTTTCGATTCGTTAAAAGTTCGGCCCATCACTAGTTCTTAGGCTAGGTGGCACAAGCTACCACCACCCGTTATAAAGGGTACGGCCATTATTATCCATCCATCCGTGGCTGAAGTGCCATTACTCGAAAGCATAGCTTACTCGGCCCTAGATCGAACGATTCCGGACAAATCAAACCTACCTCAATCTTCTCGACCTTGACCTCACGCGGAACTTTCCGTTTGCCGAAAATCTCCACGTTAACCTTGAAGGACTGGTCCTCCCCAGAGTATGGGTCCTGCATAGATTGAGCGTGTTAAGTTTGTGCTCCTTTACTCCTATTTCAACGCTCAGAGTTTCATACTCTGAGTGCAGTAACTAAACAGAGAGCGACACACCAAAATCAACACTGAGTCGCACGCCATTTCCGGCTGTAAGGTTATGATGCAAGCACAAAACGTCAAGGATGTCAGCAACGGACGTTCTAATTCTTCCGCAAATAAATCGAGACAGCCCATAAGACAGCGTAAAAAAACAAACAAATGAAGCTATGCAGTGTCATTTTAGTACTCGTGCAAGGTTTAGCACAGAGGCAGTATGTTGCCGTGACTGGTCTATTTATTGCCTATCCTGCTCGAATTTAAAAATAGATGTCATTCTTGGACTGGCTTGTCAACTCGAGAAACTGGAAAATTTATCAAGTTTGTTCAGAAGGGTTCCATCTTGCAGCATGCTAATTCATTTTCAGGCAAGATACATAAGCAAACCTTTTCCGGAAGGATAACTGATATTTCGGCTTTCCGGTCAAAATGTTTTTAGACACTGGGCTTAGCATTATTCAACTCAAAAGGGACAGCATTCCAGTTGCACTCTTCATTGCGATAATGGTCCTGTCGGCGCAGCCACCTTGTTTAGGAGAAGTAACGCCACGGAGCGCAAAGAAGTCACACGTGTTCACAGAAAAAACTGTACACGAGAAGCACTCTCGAGTGCCAGTCTCCAGTAGTATCCCTATCCGCTCTGTGTACTTAACGCACCAATCGTAAAGCTCCCGGTTAGCGTATAAATAACGGCCCAGCCCACAAAATTCGCTTCGGAAGATCTTACAGTGCAGGTCTGTAGCCCAGACGGAAACAGCACTGTACTTTACGGCTTCTGCAGCACACCACTTACCCAAAAGTTGGCGGGAAATTGCTTGAGTTGGTTGCAGACGTCATCTATTTTTGGACCGTGTGCCCACAACTCTACAACAGACCTGCAAAGAAATGAAGGAGGTATATATAATGAATGGGAAAGGATTGCACGGTAGAAAGTTGAGGATAGGGCAAATGGCATACCGCATTCGTAGCAACGGCATTGAAAGCACTCGGAATCACTCGTCTAATTTATTTTACTTCTTGTATTACAAATCTGTGGCGTTAGATGATCGATATACTTCATTATTGCATGTAGGGTGAACATATAATACGAGACATCAACATACCATGGCATCCGGCCACTGCATGTGTCACTGACCAGGCTCGGAAGCTCACGGCCCATACACGCTCCCGGACTCCAACAATGTGATTTTATGCAACTTTATCATCGCCCAACTATTAACTTCGGAGCGCATAGCCAAATACAAATTCTACGGAAATGTTGAGTAATATGTTCACAATTCGAAGATTTGTAAAGTGCAAAAAGTCTTGTTCTCGCTAGGAACTAGGGTTTTAGATACAAGCAGGCATCTAAATGTGTTTCGGTGTAGTAAATTAATAAAAAGAAAACACGAAAAAAACTATGTTACCGAATGAGCATGCTCCTGGAAGCCAGCTTCCTTGCATCTGCCTCGGTGAGTTCCGCTATCGCGTACGGCTTTTCAGGCAAGAAATACATGTAAGTATATATTGTTAGAACAAAAACAATGCATAGATATGGAGAATTTTTAAACTACCTCGCCTTCGGGCTGTGCCAGGAATGCCATGGATATTCCAAACATAGCCGCAATGGACTGAATCTCCTGAAATGAAAGGTGGGTTTTCGTATGGGGGATCTCCTGCGCGATGACATAGTTTTGTTCGGAGCTGAGATTAAAACAGGTTGAATTTACCGCCATCCTGAAAGGTATATGTTCGTGAGCGAACCACAGAAGGAACTTTTTGGTGCATTCTAACATTGTGCTGCGAGCACATGGAAATGCGCCACGAGCATTTGTACAAAAGATCGCTAAATCTACAAATTGCGAACCAACTACCAGACTTAGCTTGGCACGAAGTACGAAGAGCCCATGCAAGCCGATTGAAGCCGGTATTATTACCTCTTTTTAACTAGTTTATTGTTTCAGACGTCAGGTTTATACGTAGTGTTTGTCTTTCATTTTGCAAATATTAGTTATTTGCGTATTTTATTTTTTTCCCGCTTTATTTCGCAAATTGTTAGTTTCAAACGGTTTGAAAACTATCAGTCAACGCCGAGTTCAAAATGGCGGCCCCCACGTTGAAGATTGCACAGGAGCGCGGGCAGCGTATGTAGACGAGGAAAAACTATGAGAAAACGTGGAAAACAAGCATGACATTAATTCTTGAGCATTTATTTGTAGGGTGAAACATCGGTAAAATGAGTGACTCCGACCGAACTATCGACTCTGACGAGCTAGAAGATGTCATTGCCCGCAAGCGTGGATCGCTAGATCGCCTCAAGCAACCGCCACCTAAACAAGTACGGAGATCTACAAAACTTCACGAAGTCTCCGACTCCGACAGTAGCAGCAGCGGCGGCGACGACGACGATAAAAATAACAAACAAACCAAGAAAACTTTCACCAGCCTGCACCCCCATAAACGAGCCACTTTGACAACACCACCCCCGCGCCTGTCAAAACCGGCAAAACCGTTAGAAGCGCCCCAGAAACCGGCTCCCTCGCTCGTGGCTACTAAACTCGTCAAACCTCCAGCACCACAAGTTGTCGTGGCAAGAACTCCAGCCAAAAACGATCAGTCTAATAAACCAGACGGCCGTCCGCTCTGTCCGTACGGTTCGGGGTGCTACCGCAAAAACCCGGAGCACACGCGCGAATACCGCCACGACGCCAAACCAAAGCCTCAAAACCTCGCGAGTCACGACCACGAGCTCTTCGGTCTCTACTTCACGACCGTCAAAGGGATCCCGGCAATCTACAATGCCCCGTCCATCGCGCGTTCGATCGAAGACATCCTATCCCCAAACATGGGCGAGCTGGTGCGCTCGGCCCAGTTCAACTACTGCTTCGACATCCCATGGCTGGTCGAAAGGTACCCTGCCGAATTCCGAAACCTGCCCCTCCTGATCGTCCACGGCGAGCAACGGGACGCGAAACGCGAGCTCGAGGCGTCCGCCTCGTCGTTCAAGCACGTCTCCTTCGCGCAGGCGAAACTTGAAATCGTGTACGGCACCCACCACACCAAGATGATGCTGCTGCTGTACAAGGAAGGCATGAGGGTGGTCATACACACTTCCAACCTCGTGGAATCCGACTGGGCGCAGAAGACGCAGGCCGCATGGATCGGTCCGCTGTGTCCCAAGGCGAGCGGTGGCGCCGGAGGCGGCGACTCGGCGACAGGGTTCAGGGCGGACTTGCTCGAGTACCTGGGATCGTACGGGGACCCCAAGATAAACGAGTGGTGTCACTACCTCCGCGCGCACGACTTCTCGGCCGTCAAGGTGTTCCTCGTCGGGTGAGAATCGTCAATTTCTCGGCGACCTTAGACACTTTGCGCGAGAAGGGAGTACCATAGAGTTTTGAATGAGTGCCCACCCACGTTGAAGAGATAAGTGGGGACAAATATTGAGTGGGTAGTCTTTAGGGGGTGGGCGTTCATTCGGGATTTTACCATATGTAAGAACCAAATTTTGAGGGAAACATAGTTTTGTCACAACAGCAGACTCACATTTTCACTTATTCACTACTTATCTAGAGATATAAAAAATCATGTTGTCCCGTGTTCTTTTGCAACTTAATAAAATTTTATTTACCATCATTGCATTGCAAAACGCTAGAAAGGAAGCCGCAATAGTGTGGCGTGACGAAGTTCCTTCGTTCGTGCCCCAAAACAAATTTAAGAGTAGGGGCAAAAACAAAACGCCATAACTACAAGAAAACAAGACTGCAAAATATTACATGTGGTAGTGGCAAACAACAAAACTACAAGGAAGGACTGGTACAATACAAAACGTCTCGTTTTTTGTAGACATCCTTTGAGAAGTAGTCAATAAATGTTGTTTACACTTACGAACATAATTTCAGATTTATTTCGTAACCCAGGAACATGCCTGATGTCATAAAGTAGCACATGTTCATTGCGCTCCAGAATCAACTGTTTTTATTTTTGTCAGACTTTTTTTTTTAACCTTTGTTTGAAACGTAATGTGATATCGGTCGTCCTCCAATAACTTACTCACCCTTCTTTTAAAACGGAGAACAAGCAAAACACATTGTTTGTCTCCAGGTCCGTCCCGGGCAGACATACCGGCGCCCGCAAGTCCAGCTTCGGCCACCTGAAGCTGCGCAAGCTCCTTTCCCTCCACGGCCCTCCAAAAGAGCTTGTCTCCAGCTACTGGCCGGCCGTTGCCCAGTTCTCCAGCATCGGCTCGCTGGGCACCGGCCCTGACAACTGGCTCCGCGCCGAGTTCCTTACGAGCCTCGCAGCCGTCAAGGGCGGACCGCCCTTAACCCCGTCCTCAACCGTACCCGTCAAACTCGTCTTCCCGTCGGTCGACGACGTGCGGTGCAGCCTTGAGGGCTACCCCGCCGGCGCGTCCATTCCGTACAGCATCTCGACGGCGAACAAGCAGCGGTGGCTCGACGCATACTTCTTCCGGTGGCGGAGCGGCCGCTTTGGGCGCACCCACGCGTCCCCGCACGTCAAGAGCTACGCGAGGCTGTCACCGAGCGGAAAGCAGACGGCCTGGCTGCTCGTGACCAGCGCCAACCTGTCCAAGGCGGCGTGGGGCGCCTTCGAGAAGAGCGGCAGCCAGCTGATGATACGGTCATACGAACTTGGGGTGCTCTTCTTTCCGGGGCAGTTTGGGGACGCACGCACGTTCACGGTGGGGGGCGACAGCATGGCGGGCAAGGGCTGCCTGCCGCTGTTCGTGCCATTCGACGTCCCGCTGACACCGTACGGACAGGACGACGTGCCCTGGACGTGGGACAGTCAGCACCGGGAGGCGCCCGACCGGTTTGGGAACATGTGGTGTCCGCCGGTCAATAGGCGCGGGCGGTAGCACAGGCTTGGAATGTGTTCTGCTTTGAGTTTGACTTCTGAGACTGGATGATTTTTTTTTTATACAGAGAGTTCCTCGACGGAACGATGGCTTCTATCGATGCGTGGTAGCCCACTATGTTTACCCCTAAGCTGACAGTGCGGTAGAAGCTACGTGCTCATTGAGTCAGTCATAAATCTACCCTTCGCCACACGATCGCATTCCTGCAGAGAGCAGGGTCAGGCGACGAAATGGAGTGCATTGTTTGGTCCAGCAAGCACATTGTTTTTACCACACGTCGGCTTGGGGATGAACGAATTATAGTGACGCTAGATTTTGATGGAGGCTGTTTTTGCGTTTTTAAATACTTTATCTGAAAGTATGTTTGAAATACACGATGTTCATTTTTTGTGCGAAGTACTTCCCTTTGAAGAGGTTAGAAACCACTTGCTGCAAATAAACCACTCTGTTTGTGTATCACTTTGAGGAAGCAATGTTTGTGAACAGCGGTGCAAAAAATATGATGTAAGTGAGTAGGAACGCCAAAATCCAAATTAAATCTTTACTGCTTTTAATTTGCTCTGCTCTTGCAGCAATTCCTACAGCATGTGCACACTATACTTGTCTTTTTTTTTTTTTTTTCTTGTGATTACCACGCGTACGAGTCGAGAAAATATAACTGTCTTGTAAGAAACAGTAAAATGTACTGTTTATTACGAAGTGTCATAACTTCGTAATAAACACTTCCGTATAAAACAGGTTTGCTTTATTCTTCCACCAAATACTCCAATAGCGCAAGTTTCCAGCACGGCAGCTTCTCCGCATCTCGGCTACGTCGTGTGGTGAAGTAGAGAGTGCAGGGCGTTCAAAGAATTGCAGATTCAATCGTTGGTGCCTGCGTTAATCAGAAAGCTCCGAATAAAATGCCTGCGTTAGTCAGAAAGCTCCGAATAAAATGTCTGCGTTAATCAGAAAGCTCCGAATAAAAACATAGATTTAGAGTGGATTTGATTAATTTCGCTGTCGCTGTTTTAATACCGTGAAACTTGTGGGCAGACGTTGCTAATTTCTAGCTCCCGAAAATCGCATTATGACTTTCCATGTTTTATATTTACTGTTCCTTTCGGTTTTATATTTTACGTATTTCCCTGGCAAAAATTCACCTCTACCGAAGTACTTCTGCCTACCTTTAGATTAACAACGCGTACAGTAAAAATCTCGCTTTTTTTTTTTTTTTTTTTTTAATCTGGCTAAAACCGAAACCAAACTATCGGTGGCGTCGCCACCGTCGGCTTTCGGTTTCCGCTTTTGAGTTTTTAGCTACGTAACTTCCGCTTTCTCCTCTCATTCCGTGTGTTCACCATTATTTACGGTACGTACGGCCTTCCTCGTAAATCCGGATAAATCTGTGTTAATTTGTCGCGGATGATGGGTATTTTATGCATAGGATTAAAGTGAATGATCGACTAACCGCCTCAGTTATAGCAGATATTGATTATTATTATTATTATTTTTTTTTTTTAAACTTTGGTCTTGCATTGTAATGTTCAGCCCGTTCAGCCTGCGGTTGGGCACGCTTTATTGCCGACAACGTGAAACGAAGTCGCAAAAGCATAATAAGCTATACAGTGATAATGCTATTTTATATGTTCGCATGTTTAGATATAACATTCGAATTCGTTATTAAAGTTGATCTCCTAAAAGGCTGAGCACTGTACCGGGTTGACTCGTAAAGCGATGATACTCGCCTCTAGTCATTAACTTTATAAGATTTATTATGATTGTAACAGCTAAAGCACACTCATAAATTACGTTATATCACGAATGATTTGTGGTGGAATTGGCAAGCATAGTATACGTCACACGTGGCTTGGTAGTATGCGTCGGAAAAAACCGGGCGAATAGCACACATCTTCACAGACGGAAGTATAGTTGTACGAAATTAGAAAGCTTGTCATTTAGACCGATGATTGCGTTGTGCGTGGCACCTTACTTGATTAAGTTGAAATATCTCGCTGCATCAAGTTGTTTCAGCAAACCATATTGGACAATAACCATATCAGGCACGGGTCGGCTCGAATAACCTAGCGATTCTCTTGACAGCTTCCTATGCCTGTTGGCCACCTGGTGGCATGCTCTACAATTCTACATAACGACGCGAAGAGGGAACCTCTGGAGACGCAAGACACTGATAGAACATGTGGAAAAGTACAAATATCTGGGCGTATTAAATGAGAGAAGAAAATATGAACATGAAGATAATGTAATAAAGAATGGGAAAAGAAATTCGACTGTTATGAAACAAAAAGCGCTGTGGAACTTTAATAAATAGGAAGTTGTGAGGGGGTATAAAAAGGAGTAATGGTACCAGGGTTGACTTTCAGTAATGCAGTCTTGTGTATGAAATCTGAATTACTAGAGTGTGTAGGTAGGTTACCTATTGGGGAGGAGGACAGACCGTGACACCCCAAGTAATTAACTTTAGAACTACACGGATGGGGACAATGAATACAATGACTCGGCGCTCAGCCGACATAACCGAACGCGGCGTCACCATTCGGCTGGAGTTTGTGTTCTCCTGTGAGGGGGAGGAGGGGCTCTTTTGTAACCACTTCGGCCTGCATGCACGGTGCCCAGCTCAGCACAAAAGCCTAAGGGGGTCAAGCTCGCATTCTCTGATGACTGCTTTCAGGATAGATCAAGCACTTAACGTCACTTCGTCGATTGTTGGTATTTTTTACATTACACTGTGCCCCGCACTCTATTGTAGAAGATGACATGGACATGCCCATAAGGCCTGTGGGCATGTGCACAGGCCTTGTGTTGAGTAAACACAGAGGTGTGGGGAAACAAACGGGTCAAGGCGCCCCCTGTAGTTCGATCTTTTGCCCAATAGAGGCACTTGGTAACGCACCAAATGAAGTGGTACAGGGGGAGATATGGGTTGGGCATCCTTTGAGAGCAGAGAGGCAACAAGTACAGTAAAGTTTTACTAAAGGCTACGTGGCTCCGGCCCAAAGTCTCAGCCCTGACTCTCAGTGGGTCTGGGTTATGGAAAGAAGCCCCAACAGGGTTAACCAGAGGAAAATTGGCGACTTCGTCGCCGGGAAGGAAAGGGGGGAGTGTGTTTTCCTTTTTATTTTGTGTTTGCCCAATTCCCCAAAGGTCAGCCTGGACGTTCATCCCCCCAGCCCGGTGATAGTTGCAGGGATGTCGAAGGAAAGAAATTGGGTATTTAAGTGCGGGAGAAAGGCATTTTCTCTGCCCAGGTGGCACAAACTACCGCCCGTTACAAAGGTTATAGCCAATATCATCCATCCATGCTAACAAGTGTTAATTTTTAATATTATTATCTGTTCCCTTGTCTTCTGTATTGTTGTATTGATGTAGTATTAAGAAAGAAACAAAAATACTGCCGGGTGATTGAAGCAAACATGGTGGACCATTTTCGGAAATCGCCGATTCAGAAGTTCTGGTATGAAAATATGTGAGCACGTGTTCAGGCGAGCGCTAGCACTGCCTCGGCTAAGGAAGCTAGATCCTGCTGGCTCCATTGACCTGCAGGGACCTAGGTTGGGCTTCCCCGAAGTGTATTTCATGCCTATGTGCCCCCAAGTTCATTCTAAGGCGTGGAGCTTCCTTCTCCTTCCTAGTGCACACATTTTTTAATCCTGGTGGCTCCAGTTATTTCCAAGGTAATAAATTGTCTCCCTTACCCTTTTCCTTTTGTTTCTCCTCGCAGTCCTTAAACTCCGTGCGAGACATCCTTAACTGGCAAGATGGTTAGGGAGGACAAGACCGCCTGGAAGAGCAACTACTTCCTGCGGCTGGTGCAGCTGCTCGACGAGTACCCCAAGTGCTTCATCGTGGGCGTGGACAATGTCGGCTCCAAGCAGATGCAGACGATCCGTGTCTCACTCCGCAAGCACGCCGTCCTCCTCATGGGCAAGAACACCATGATCCGCAAGGCCATCCGCGGACACCTGGACAACAACCCAGCCCTGGAGAAGCTCCTGCCCCACATCAAGGGCAACGTGGGCTTCGTCTTCACCAAGGAGGACCTCGGGGAGGTCCGTGAGAAGATCATCGAAAACAAGGTCAAGGCCCCGGCCCGTGCCGGAGCGCTGGCCCCGCTGGACGTCATGATCCCCGCCCAGAACACGGGTCTGGGACCCGAGAAGACGTCCTTCTTCCAGGCGCTGCAGATCCCCACCAAGATCTCCAAGGGTACCATTGAAATCCTCAATGAGATCCACCTGATTAAGAAGGACGACCGCGTGGGAGCTTCCGAGGCAACGCTGCTCAACATGCTGAACATCTCGCCCTTCTCGTACGGGCTCAAGATCCTTCAGGTGGGTGTTGAGAGCATCGGAGACCTGCCGTGTTCGAATTTTTTCTGTACGGCTTGTTTTTTTTTCAAGAAAGCCTCAGGATCTGCAATAATGATGGTGTGCTTTGTTTTTTTTTTTTTTTTGGTTCTGAAGGTTTTAAGGTAAACTTGTAATTTTGCTAAGCGATGCTGGCAATGGATTCCAACAGTGCAGGAGGAAAGAGTGCATTTTCTATGATATGCTTCAAAATCTTTCTTACAATGATTTGTTAACTGGGTTGTTACCAAGTCACGTGTCCTGCCCTTTTCAATCTAAGTAAGTGGCAGTACTGGCGTGCAGTCGAGTATCACTACTGCTGCACTGTGAACCACTTTATGACAGGCTGTACTATATCAGGGGTGGCCAAGCTGCGGCTCCCGAGCCGCATGCGGCTCTTTGCGTGTCAAAGTGCGACTCGCGGATCCCCCCTACCCCCCCCCTCCCCCCCGCGCCACCCTCCCGATCACACGAGCACTTCCTCCAAAAGAAAAATGGAACCCGTTTTAAGTCGAAAGACAGTTAGCGGTTTGGTACTCTTGTGCTACTGCTACCTCACGTGGAGTTGGACTGTTTTTGACTCGGATAGTTTGAAAGTAGTTCGAGTTTCGTTTATTGCTCTAAACACGAGATTGCCCCCCCCACCGGCTTTTGGAGGTTTTTTGGTTTTGTTTGCGGCCCTCAAGTGGGGTCAGCCTGGCCACCCATGTACTATATAAACATCTAATTTGGTTTTACTTTTTGCATTCTGATAACTTGGATTATTCAAGGCAACACACTGCAAACAAGGTGTTCCCTTAAATCCACATGACTGGATTCAAGGCAACACCCTGTTTGCAGTTGTCAGTGTATGCATAGATGTAATTCAGCGTGTGTATTTCTCTGAATCGTGTTCAGCACCGTTGCGCAAATTTACAGAGCGTGCGGCAAGGACACTGCATCTACAACTACAAACCGCTTGACCCCCATGCAGGTGTACGACTCTGGCACGGTGTTCTCCCCCGAGATCCTGGATATCACCCCGGAAGACCTGAGGTCTGCCTTTGTGGAGGGCGTGCGCAATGTGGCCTCTGTGTCCCTGGCCATTGGCTACCCCACGGTGGCCTCGGCCCCACACTCCATCGTGAACGGACTCAAGAACCTTATTGCCGTGGCCCTGGAGACCGACATCACCTTCAAAGAGGCAGAGATGGTCTGTGTCTCTCCACACTCAACTCCAGAGTTGCCAGAGGTGGCTTTGAAGGGGCTGACCAAACTGACACGCATCATATGCATGAGCATGTGGATGTGCAGTTTTCAGGCACATTGGTCATTTTCTCAGCCTTTTCGGCCTCTCAAGATTTTGTTTCATCTGCCTCTAGAAGCAGTTTGCAAAAAGTAAACTTTAGTTGCTCACAGGTGCTTGAAAACCTTGGAAAGTGGCTGAAAAATGTAATGTCCGGCAAAGCACGTCTCATTTTGTGAGAGTTTTATACAGCTCCACCGTCCACAGATCGGGTTGGTGGAATAATGGTTCATCAACTCCAGAATACTGAACTTGTTTTTCAGCATTTCAAGTTTTCTGTCTTTAGTCGGAAGTTTTGAACCCGTTGTGTCAACAGCTGCATGCCATTTCCCTTACACTTATGTTTCACGCTTGTTTTCTTAGTTCAGCTTTCTGGGCAGACATGAGAAGCAGTGGGTGTCAGCAGGTGGTTGCTCTTTTTGAGAATTCTATTGAAGGTTTATGACTGCCATTGTGAATATTGCATGAAAAGCCCGAGGCCATTTTTACTCACACAGAAATAGTGTACAGCTGTATCCTATCGCCAGGCAGTTGTACTTCGTTTCACTCTACAACGGACCGCAGATGACACCAAGAGCAATCGAAGCCAATCCAACGCCGTGCAAGTGTTACATGGCATTTGGGACGGGAGCAGCCGCATGCGAGACACATGTTGTGGTCCATCTTCATCTGAAACCGAGTGTAGGTCAGCATGGACTGTGACTAACCAGCATTGCCTGACTTTCCCACAGGCCAAGGAGTACCTCAAGGACCCGTCGAAGTTTGTGGCTGCAGCTGCGGCTGCGGCTCCGGCCGCAGGAGGTGGTGCAGCGGCCAAGCCGGACGCCAAGAAGGAGGAGGCTAAGAAAGAAGAATCCGAGGAGGAAGACGACGACATGGGATTCGGCCTCTTTGACTAGGCGCTTCCAAGTGGCTGGCCGCCCACATTTGGCAGCCCAAGGCTGTCGTCTGTGGTTGCACCCGCACATTAAAAGTTGCTCTGAAAGGTCATCCTGCCATTCCTGATCCATTCCTTCAGCTGGAATAGATTCTGATGCATTAGCGTTAGAATGCCCGTTTTTACAAAAACCTGATGGCGTCTTTCGTTTGTCAGCGCCGGGAAGAGAGGGTGATGCTCCCTTCGGTCCGAAGCACTGACGTCGGCATGTGTCAATCTCCCCTTCTGTGCTGACGAAGCCAGCACCGGCTTAGTCAGCCGGTGCGCCGGGTTTTTGTCAAAACAAGCCCTTTCGTTTTCATTTAAGTCCCACGCACAGCTTGAGCGGAGCCAGAGAAAGGCGCCGTGCAACACCTAGATAAAGCCGTAGTGCTGAAGGCGTCGTCGGAGAAGGCCAACGCTGGGCACAGATTGGAAAGAGTGCTGCATTGGCGCTAGGTTTTGAGTCGAGCTTGAGCCAAATGTTGACGCGTGTCCAATGTGCCCAGCGTAGGCCTTCTCTGATGATGCCATCTCGTTGAGCACTATGGCTTTGTGATCTAGTTGTTGTGCCACAGCACGGTGGAATGCCGGTGTGCTCAGTTGTTGCTCTGCCCGTCACAGTACGTCAATGCCCCTATCCAAGGGCGTTGACGTACTGTGACTGGCAGCGTACTGAAAAGGGGTGAAAAAAAAAAAAACACATCTCCACGTGGTGAATGATGTTGATTGGAGCGAAGCTCTGGCGGTGCTTGTCTGCGTAGACGCTGAGCCGCAGCATGCCGAGTCTTTCGTTCATTTTCACCCATGTCGCGCTGCGGTCAAATGCTCAAATGCGTATATAACCATGTTCCATACCTCACATTCTCTTTCTGACATGGATAAAAACGAACTAAAGGCTCGGCATGCTGCGGCTCAGCGTCTGCGCAGACAAGCACCACCAGAGCTTCGCCCCAATCAACATCATTCACCACATGGAGGTTGGTTTTTTTTTTTTTTTGCCTTACCCGAGCACGGGAGCACGTGCTCACGTACTTGTGAGCTCACGAGCAGGAGCACGTGCACCTTACAGCGGATGGACATACGGACATGGCTAGCCCCAACGAGCTTTGCCCCTAAAAATTACAGGAACATCCATTGGTGGATTCTTAGGGAACCTGTTAGCATGACCCTTGGGAAACTCTAATGCTGACCCCGTAATGAGGCCGAAATGAAGCAAAAGAAAGAGAAGTGAAAGGGGTCCCAGAGGACGTGTGGCGTTTTCAAGGGTTATGCTAACACATTCCTTAAGGATCAACTAATGGAGCTTCCTGTAATTTTTTTAGTAAGATCTATGTCATAGAAGGCATGCAAATTATGTATATGCCATGCCGAGCCTTTCTTTCGTTTTCATCCATGTCATGCTCACCACAGCGCAGTCGAAGTTGTGAGCCAATGGGACAAATCAAGCAGTGTGAATGTGCTAAGTCGCAACATTCGACATATTTCCATGCCAATCAAGCACAGTGAATGCACCATGGTGTGCTTGTAAGTCTGTGTGTGTGTGCATGTTCTAGCCTTGACCTATGGTGAAACTAAGTATAGCTTTTGTAGGTATAAATGGAGCTGGTTCTATCTTCACCATGTAGTGATCAGTGATAAAAAAGAAATTGTAATCCTAACATTGTTTGAATAGAACAGCTTTTGAATACTAATGCACTTATCCCATGGCAGAGGTAATGCGACCGAACAACTTTCGCAGTGGAGGTGTGGGTGCCACTTTCCTGCAGTGAAGTAGCACACAAAAACAATAAGCTCTTTCAGGTGGGTTTGTGTGTGTGCATTTTGGTAAAGCCTGTTTTGCTTCTGCAAATTTGCCCCAAAGAGTAAACTATGTCGGCAATTATGAAAGTTTCCCATATTACATTACACCATAAAGTGAACAATATTTAGATATTAATGAAATTAAGACTGGCATTTTTTTCTAGCACGACCGCTACAATGCATTGCAACTGTAACACATTATCTGGAATTCTGCAATTAGATTTGATATTATTTGACCGGCAGGACTACTCGATTCTATAAAAATTGCTGTTTGCACGTACTTAGAAATTAGACTTTTTCCACAATCATCTCCTCCAGTCTTTCATAGTTTGATAAATAAATTGCCATGATACTTACAAACTTGTTTTGCATGCAGTGAAGAGAGTGCCTAAGGGTAAAGTATGGTCATTAAATGAACATCCACACTTACTGATTTCATGGGTGTTGAGTTAATGGTAAACCACAATATATGGCATCAACCTTTTCCAAGGACTGGAAGTACAGGCGTATGAAGGCCTGAACCACACATCTTTTGTAGCTTTATGATCCAGCAAATTCTCATCATCTCTGCAGGCTACACCAAATATGACATTTGTTCTATTTTCTACACGACAGCATATTATACATTATAGTAAAAATACAAATCCAGCTTAGATTAATCTAGAACACCTGAATTTAAAAAAAAGATGTAGTAAAATGGTATCTTGGGTTAAAAATATGCAACAATTCAACAACGGCCAAGATGTCGGCAAAACCACCATGACTCAAATTGTGTATTTGGTTTCCATAAAAAAATTTATTCCATGTGCAGCCACCCTTTCTCACATCCAACGATAGCACCCAGAAAACGTACATTATGTAAAAAAAAAAAACTGTGGAAAAAAAAAAGAGAAAAACCCACACGCACACTTGGCAGACTTTCAGACGACGCTCAAACAAATGCCGCCAGAGCAGCCCCCCAGCGGCAGCACTTTTACCAGGGAGTCGATCGAGGGGGAGAATGAAACATGGCCGAGAGAAGAGGCGTCGTCCAACATGACGTGACGACGTGAAGTCAATGCGACGCGACGGGGGTGACGTGTCGTCGATGAAAGGTTCGGGATTTGAGCGCTTCAGACTCCCCTGTTTGGTAGATCCTTGACCTTGTAGATTCGAACCAGCCAGTGCTCCGTCGTGTACGCTTCTTCCAAGACGTCCAGCTCGAAGTCCTTGTTGCCGATCTCGGCATTGCGCACCCGGTCGTAGCCAGGTGGCTTACCTGCGACACAAGGTGGCATTAACGTAAACAACTTATTTCAACAATCAAATATGAGGCACTGCTCAACCTAGCCACCATTCAGGAGCAAAGTAGTGTATTTATTCAAAGAGTCTGTGCACTGTTTATGAATAAAGCTCCTTGCACATATCTTCCAACAGAACATAACCAATGATTACTATCTACAGAGTGTGCTTAGAGAAAGACAAGATCCACAAAGTGCTTGTTTCAAAAGGCAAAATCTGCTGGACTCTGCACATGCAAAACATCATGCTAATTCATCGCACTGCAGATACCATTTTCGAGTTAGTATGTTATGTCTGCTTCCTTCAATAGATTGCAATAATCAGCAGGTCATTGGGGATGAGCAGGCCATTGCAATTAGCTCCCCAGAATGATTGGCTCTTCTATCACTGCAGGGAACCAAATGCAGTGGTCGGCTCTCAAATAATTTCAAAACCAATCCCAATGATTTACTCACCAATCATTGTGGAGTACCAATCCCAATGATTTACTAACCAATCACTTCAAAAAGCCAATCACAATTATGGGCTTCAATCAATATGAAGTGCCAGTTATAATTATATGCCCACATGCCATTGCAGAGAGCCAATCACAATGATATGCCCATGTGCTATTTCAGAAAGCCAATCAGAATGATTGGCTTGATCATTTCTGCACCAGTCACAACTATCATCTTTCCAATCAATGTGGAGTGCCAATTACAACGACTGCCTTTCCGGTTGCTGTGGAGTGCCTATCACAATGGCCGACACGCAAGTCATTGCAGAGAGCCAATCACCCTCACACATCAACATTGGTGAAGTGAATGCACATGCTTCACTTGTAACCAGCATGCTCCAAAATCAAGCGCACATGGTTGGCACGGCGTGTTCCCACTCACCGGCCTCTGTGTAGACGGAGCCGAAGCGGTAGTAGCACATCTTGTACATGAGGCAGTTGAGGAGCACGGGGGAGCCCTCGCGGTCCACACTAAACTCTCCCGACGAGGTGTAGTAGTCCTGCTCCTTGATGTGCTGGCCCCGCTCCGTGCTGCCTCCAATGCGCACCATCCACAGGAACTTGTTGATGTCTGCTCACGTGCAAGGTCATGTCGCAACGGAAGAATGGTCGATTGTGAGCAGCAAAATCGGTCGTAGCAAAAGTGGTTTTTATAGTGCCTCTTCCGCAGTAATTATTAAAGGGGCACTAAAATGGATTCAGAAATCATATTTTTATGACACAAATTCGACCTCCATGCTGTAAGCATCCCAGAAAACCGAAATTACAGTCGTGCATGGCCCTTCTACATAAAAAACGTAGCCGAACATTGCAACACGCCCTTTTTTTAGATGCATCTCGGAACAAGGGGGCACACTGATATTTCGTCGCAGTTTTAATAGGAAAAACGGCCATGCATGATTGTAATTTTGGGTTTTTTTCTGGATGCTTAGGGCAAAGGGGCAATGCTCAGTTGCATTTTTAATGAGAGAAAATGCACCGCATGACTCCAATTTTAAATTTTCTGGGATGCTTAGGGCAGGTAGGTCAAAAATGCACCGTAAAAAGATGATTTCAAAATCTATTTTAGTGCCCCTTTAAGCTCTCACCATAAACACAGTACTATGACCAAGAAGTTTTAGTCTAGAGGTGATCCTAAAAATTTTAGAGGTGACAAAGACAACAACAAGGTAACAAAATGTTACTCCTGAGAGCACCATAGATTTTAGTGTTGCCTTTAAACCACAATCAAGCGTTTCAATGGTAATAAAACAAAAAGATGTTTCTGAGAAAGTCAGTAGAGTTCTGCATTTCTTCTAGTTTTGAATGCCTTATTTCGCCAAAAGCACTTCTATCAAAACCAAACAAGTAATGAGCATCTATGAAATCTTCCAAAACACATTTTCATCCGAATTTGTTCCAAAGACTCACATTTTTTTTCTTGCATGCACTTTGACTGGTAGTGTCAATGCACAGTGGCTAATTTTGTTCCCCTACAGTCAAACCCAATTATATCGAACCCAGTTAATTCTAACTACCCTTTCTATCAAACTATTTCTGAACAGAACAGTAGCTGAAATGAAAATGCATATAGAAAAATCATGAGCCATTCCACTCTGAGAAGGAGGATGACCAGCGAAGCTGTTTATCACATGACACAGATGTGACACAGAATTTTGAACAAAGGTACAAACACATTTGTTGTCTTAATCGGTGGTCATTGTGATGAAAGGTATGCACACACGTCGAGGACTATTGCCGCCCCGAGAAGCAGGCGGAAACTAGACACGTGCGACGGGACCGTTACCCGGCGAAAGGAAAGGAAACTAGGCACGCAAGCGCTTGGATTGATGACAAAGAGAGGGCAGTGCGAGCGTAGACATGGCCGACACGAGTCGCACAGCGAAAAATCTATGAGAAACCTTTACTATCTACCTGAGAGTCTACTGATCTTGAAAATGGTGTCTATCGATAACTAATCTACTGAAAATGCATATCCAAGTGATGAGACGTATAAGCTTTTGCACAGAATGAAGCGATTTTGCATCAAATTCGGGACCCGAGTTTTTGTTGACGCACACGAAAAATCCACGTAGCCCTAGCCATAAACAGCTTTGGTGTAAAATGCGGTTACATTGAACGAAAATTGCAGCATCTCCCTATACACGAACTCATCTCTGTTACGTCACGGCGTGGTGGTGGCGCGTCGGACGCACTTCCGGTCCGGGGCTGTGGGCGGAAGTGCCCATTTGAGACGTGTATTCCTGCGTTGTTTTGAAAGGAACTAGACAAAAATTTGCCTTCTCGTCAAAATGCTGCGACTGGGGCTGTACTAAGAGTATCGAGAAAGGTTTGTAGGTCAGGTTTCATGCGCTCGGTTCGTCCGAGAACGCGGATATGTCCAGTGAAAAGGGAAAACCAGAAGCCGTCGGACCACGATTGCTTGGGCGTGAAGCATTTTGGGTTAAATTCACGGATACTACTGGCCATCAAACTTATTTGTTTTGTTCCAAAATGAACGCCGGAAAACCGTCAAGTTGTACGGACCACCTGCGAACTACGTTCAGTGCGTCTTCAAGTTCAAACGGTCGCCTAGTCGTTCGAACTGTCGTCTGCTCTTTCAAACGTTTCTGCTTGTCGTCTGCTCTTTTAGAGGACACCGGCCCGTAGACCAAACGTGGGCCCGGTACTTGCGATAAGAATTAAGTGCAGGCCTCAAAAGACTTAAGTTTGAAGGTTGGTAAGCAGGCTCGACGTAAACAGTAGATACAAGAAGATGTTGATCCTTGCTACCACTGGCCATCACCGACTTGTTATGCCTGATTCACTTGGTTAGATTCTGCTTGCGATTTTCAGTATCGACGTCGACCATCTCAGCTACGGTTCACGCTTTTGCAGTCCGAGCGACGTCGCTACTGAAAATTGCGAGCGAAATCTCATCATGTGAATCAGGCTTTAGCGTACGTTCTGCGGCGTCCACGCGGAATGAATCGCCGCATATCAGAATATTCACGCGAAGTTTTGCGGTGTAACGAGCCTCGTTAATTTCGCTGACGCTGCTCAAGTAGTCAGACATCGTTAGGAGGACGTAGAATCAACAATTCCAACGCGAAAAAGAGTGCGGGGACTCACACCGGCGCCGACAACATCGCATTTCAATGGTTTGTTTATGGGCGACGGCGAGCTTTTTGCCCACACCCCCTTTGCGCATGCGCGGCGCCGGTGGCGTCCGCTAGGGGCGCTCGGGGCGCTCCGGTTTGTTTGCAAACATGAGTTGGTGTATAGATTGAACTGCCAAGAACGCCGTTTTGCTCTGCAAGCTGGCTTTTCCCCAATGCGAGCGGTTGCGTTGGGAAAAAACCAGCTTGCAGAACAAGCTGGCTTTTTTTTTTCTTTTTGACAGCCACGTCTTAAGTTTTTGTTTTTTTTATAAAATTCACGCTTTCAAGTACCGCCAACCATTGTTGTAGGAACGCGCAAGACACGTGCCACGAGCGGGTGCTCCGCCGCCATTCGCTTCCAAGGGCCGCTCGAGACATGGACCTCGTGCACTGACTCATTTGACGCCACTTGCAAGACAAGCGGAAACAGATTGAGGGACTCTAACCACGTCAACTGCCAAAAAAAAAAAAAAAACA
This sequence comes from Ixodes scapularis, assembly GCF_016920785.2. NCBI lineage: Eukaryota > Metazoa > Arthropoda > Arachnida > Ixodida > Ixodidae > Ixodes > Ixodes scapularis. The sequence goes on from NW_024609878.1 coordinate 982,686, forward strand.
TTTTTTTTTTTTTTTTTTTTGTGGAAGCGGGGAGAGGGTGAGCTGGTGACACCTTGAAAAACAAAGAAGAGGCCACTGAACAGCCGCATGGCACCTCCCTCATGACATACAGACGCTCTTTTGAGAGTAAACAACTTTTCTAAATGTGTCGTGCTTGTTTGTTGTCAAATTCATTAAAACTTTTATATTGAATTACTTGCTACATCGAACTGGTAGACGGTCGATTGCAAGTTCGATATAAATGGGTTTGACTATCTGCAGCTCAATAGCCGTGAAGAAAAAATACTACCTTAACATTCCCAGAGACGCCAAACCCCCAAAAGATAACCCACCCCAATGGTTGGCATGATTGCTATCTTTTTTTTCAAGAATACAAAAAGATAGCCCACTTCTAGTAAATGCAAGGCCCTGTCCATGGGTGACCTCGGCAGAAATAGTGTTACTTCGCCACGGCAGGGGATAAGCAAACGTCGCCGACTGGGAACGACAGTCGTCTTTGGTTATAGCAGGTCACAACATCGAAAACTAGCATTTCCTTCATTTTTTTATGGCATGCCGAAAGTCGGCTTACTTCTTATTTTCACCCGATTCACTTACGATTCTAGGTGGGCAATCTCTCGAAATGTTACGGTACGTGAAAGAATGTAAAGAGGCTGAAAAAATAAATGGCTACCGTCAGAGGAGTATCCCGAGAGGCCGCCAAAGATGACGAGCACGTAGTTGACGTCCAGCTCGCGCATGATCTGGTAGGCGCGGTCCTCCGACGAGGCCATGGCCTGTCCGACCCTCGAGATGTGCGTGTTGTTCCACGTGTTGTTGTCCACCAAAATCGTGCGGTTCGCCATGGCCGTGATCTGGTAGCCATAGTCCCACCACGACATCACCTTGGCGTCCTGCAGTCACGCATCGCCGAGAACGTTGCACCAGTTGCGCTAGTAGCGTGCAGCTTACCAAGCACTCGCAAAACCACTAGACGAAATGCGCCAGTGTTCCTTAAAGGGGCACTAAAGTGCTTTTCGAGATTCTCGTTTTATTGCCATAATTCGATCTATGAGCTCTAAGCATCCTAAAAACCCAAAATTACATTCATGCGCGGCCAATTTGCACATTAAAAGAGTGATAAAAAATCTCGACACTTACTGTTGGCACAGAACGACAGATGGCGCCACCGAACCTTGCTGAATACGGTCGAACGACAGACAGCGCTTGTCGGCCACTCGCGAGCGATAGGTTCGTGCGTGGGCGAGAGGGGCTGGTCGGCCGCTCGTCCACGCGGGAACCCATCGCTCGTGAGTGGCTAGAAAGCACTGTCTGTCGTTTGACCATATTCACCAAAGCTTGGTGGCACTATCTTTCGTTCTGCGCCAACAGTAAGTGTCGGAAGCTTTGATCACTTTTTTAATAAACAAAATCGGCCACGCGTGAATGTAATTTCGGGCTTTCTAAGATGCTTAGAGCTCGTAATTTGAGCTATGACCAGAAAACAAGGACCTCAAAAAAACAACCGCATCTCCACGTGGTGAATGATGTTGATTGGGGCGAAGCTCTGGTGGTGCTTGTCTGCGTAGACGGTGAGCCGCAGCATGCTGAGCCTTTCGTTCGTTTTCATCCATGTCACGCTGCGGTCAAATGCTCAAATGCGTATATAACCACGTTCCACACCACACATTCTCTTTCTGACATGGATGGAAACGAACGAAAGGTTCGGCATGCTGTGGCTCACCATCAACGCAGACAAGCACCACCAGAGCTTCGCCCCAATCAACATCATTCGCCACGTGGAGATGCGGTTTTTTTTTGCCCTACACGAGCACGGGAGCACGTGGTCATGTGCTCGTGAGCACGTGAGCTCACGAGCAGGAGCACGTGCACCCGACGGCGGACGGACATACGGACATGGCTAGCCCCTAAGGAGCTTCGCCCCTAAAAGAACTTTAGTGCTCTTTTCATGGGCACTGATGGCATGCAATTTGCCAAGCACTCACGAAACCACTAAACAAGCCGGACTACCAAACTCCGAACAGTATTCGTCATAATGAAAGTTGCTGCAACGATTGTCGCACCCTTTTCCAAGAGGCTACGAGGACCTTTAGAAAATTTCTAGAGACCAGACAGTCCTAAAGAAAAGCCTCATAGCACAGCCAGCAAGGCCAAACTGCAACCTGATGACGAACCGCAGCAGACGCTGTAAATCAGCGAAGCCAATACTAGGCTGTACAAGAGTCACGTAACCTTCGGCAGGGGTTACGTGACGCGTGGGACGTGATCCGTCCGAAACGCTAAACTTGCCAGGATGGCTCGTAGCGTCCACCGCAGTCCGTCGTCGGGTGAAACAGAGCGTTACGAAAGCCCCTTCCCTTCCCCCTGCACCTCTGGCGTGTTGTGGCGCAGCCAGTAGTAGGCCTCCCTGAAGTCGTCGAAGATGATGCGCGAGCCGTCGTGGCCCCTGGCCGAGAGCACGATGGAGGGAGAGGAGTAGGCCTCCGAGGTCACCCACGTGCAGTGCATCGTGTACGACACCAGCAGGATGGACATCATGGCCACAAAGCCCTGCGCAACCTGGAAAGGACAAGGTCCCACACAGCGGTCATGCAACTTCTGGCACAACTTCGCGCATTTGAAAGGGCAAAATCTACAACTTGTTATACCATACTTTTGGACTATGGTCCATTGACTATACATGTTTTATCTGGTGCGGAGTACAGTAGGCTCTCATTAATGAAAACTCCAGGAAGCCAGAAATTGTTTGAATTGTCAGAAGCTTGAAATATCAAAAACTTGTCTAACATGGACTATTAAGCGGGGGAAACACGAGTGATGATAACAGGCACCGCGCAGCAGTTTTCGTAGCAACTTGCGTGGACCCTGTGACGTGGACCTATGCCATGCAACCACGTCACAGCGACCGTGCAAGTTGCTGCGGAAATTTCCGCGTGGTGCCCGTGTGCTTTGTTTAAAAGACACATGCAAAGGGAAAAACATTTTTTTAAAACAATTTGGACAAGAAAAGGATGCCATAAAATGAATTTACGACAAGCGAACAAAATATTTAGAACTATATTTACGGTGCGAATTGAAGTTTTAGTTGACACCCACGAGAGCTGTCACTGGTCACGTGGTAGACCTGTGCCGGTCAGAAATTTCTGATTGGCACAGGCCTATCACATGGTGCTTGCACTCTTTCAGGAGCTCCCTTGGGGCTCCAAAAGTTACTTAATAATCTTCGTTTTTTTGTTGCACTTCAAACGAAGATTAATGAGTAACTTTTAGAGCCCATATGAATCTCCCAAAAGGGTGCAAGCATCACGTCACCATAGCGGCCACTTTTCCAGGGGCTCCCGTAGGCGCCAACTATAAATTTGTTTTGCACCGTAAATATAGCTCCACAAAAAAAAATTTTTCAATGTAAATTTTGTTTTATGACACTCTTTTTCCAGCTAGGCTGTTTAAAAAAATTAATTTTTCCTCTGATTGTGTCTTCTCAGCCCCGTTGAATGCACTTCTCACCCAGACCCGGTGCACTGCGAAAAAGCAACACCCGCGGAAGCAAGCTCCGCGGGTGTTGCCTCTCTGCAGTGCACCGGTGCATGGAAAGAAGCGCACTCAAAGAGGCCAGAAAGACACAAAGTATTTATTTATTTATTGACACAAATTACCTACTGGCATTATGCGGGGGGGTACATGGATTGCATACACACAATGAATATATTGAAAATTCGTGCACACACATAATGAACATATTCAAAATTCATGAACACACACACACACAAAAAGAACCTCTTATGCATGAATGTATGTAAAGTATGAATTGTATGAAAACGCCTTTCGAATTAAGCGGCTTATGAATACATTAAATACATAGCGAAACAACAAAAAATTTTGAAATTTGTTTCAAGCGCCCAGAAGTATGAAATATCAGAGTTATAATTATCACGAGCCCACTTTATCTACAGCTGCAGACTATGCAAGGATTCATTTTACGAGATTGGTCACTGTGACAAAATGTGGTGGATTTTATGAGCGACAGATTGCATTATTGATGACTTCTGTACGGTACAAGCTCCTCCGTGCGCTAATAAAACGTGAATTTTTCAAGATGTGCGGCACGCAACTCTGTTACGTGTGGAACATGCACAAGGTGCAGACTACTCAAGGAAAATTGTTTTATCGACCTTAATTTGCCCTTGCAGACTATGCGCCGGGTACAAACGATAGTCCGGAAAATAAGATAGTAACTCCAGCGAAGGACTTCCTCTTTTTCTACAGTCGCATGGATACCTTTCATGTGTCAAAGATGAACTCCCAAGAATGACACAGCACTTTCATCTACACTCTAAAAACATTCGGTACTCGAGGAACGTTCGCGAGACTAAAGCTTTTGTTTGCGTCATACAAATTCGCAAGGGCCATTTCATATAGTGTTTTTTGCACAAAACTGTGCAAGTGCAGTGATGGCGATAATGATGATGGCAGTGGTGGTGCTGATGATAGAGAATAATGGCAGTGGTAATGATGACGGTGATATCACAATAATGATGCACACATGGTTTCGCAAAATAAACTGCACTGTGTAAAATGGCTTTGCCGCTGCAACGAGAGCGGAGAGCCATGCAGCGTTGCACCGAACATTGGCCGATCCCCTCCCGCTTCGAAGGTTTATAAAGAGCAACGTAAAGAACGCTTGACTAGAAATAGACGAGGCGTTTTCAAGCTCCACCAGGGGGGACACGCACCTCGCTGCGCATGAAGTAGTTCCCCTCGTGCTTGCGCCCCTTCTTGTCCACGGGCACCGCATCCATCTGCTTCGAGTAGGTGGTGAGCATCGCGGACACACCGATGCCGGCCAGGATGCACATGACGGGGGCAAGGACCAGCATTAGACGCACCATGACGCCCTGAAAGCGCATTGGCAAAGCCCCAGGCCCAGACTCGTCAATGAGGACACTCGTTCGCCCCACTTTAAGCGAAGAAAACGAAATTGAATATGTTGGAAAAAGTGTGCGCAACAAATTGGGACTAGAGAAGAAGCATGCGAGACAAACGAGCATTTGTTTGTCTCCCGCATTTCTTTTCTTGTCTCGTGTTTTGCACACTGTTTGCATGCATTTGATGCCGTACCAACTAACCCTGCTTTCTACCCTTTCGAAAAAAAATTTATTATGATTACAATTAATACTGCAAAGCCTACCTAATCCGTTTCACTGTACTCACTCGAAGAAAGTGTTTGATCACACTGCACTTGGCAATTACTCAGACCTCGAAAAAAAACGAAAAATTTATATAAAACCACTTGGTAAGCCTTCGATCTCCCAGTCTGCGCACATGCCACGGACACAGGCACTTCTTTTTTGTCTTGCCTAAAGAAAACCTTGTTTGCACCTACCTATATATCAGGTCAACGAACCAGTAAGAAAATTAGATTTGACTTGTCGTAACTCCAGCTTTAAAAAGGCGCAGATGGCATGGCTGTGAGGCGGCGTACTGCGGCGTGCGGAGCAAAAAAAAATTATAGCACGGCGACGTGCCGTGCGTGCGCTGTCGTTTCTTTCCTGTTTCTCTCTGTGCCCTTGGTAGAATGTAGCAGCCGACGAAAACGTCATTCCTTCGCGAACCGCAGCTGCGCAGACGTGGGCAACGAGATCGTCATACTTGTTTTCTGCTTCCCAGACTTTGGAAGCGTATTTTAAAACGTCACTCAGGTTATAAAAAAATGTGATTATACCGTACCCAGTGGCTACACAAAATATTCAATGGTCGAGGAACCTTGCAGTTCATTAAATTGTAGTGTAGGATGTATATTTCGCAAACGCAAAGCGAGAAACGTGCTCAATCCGAAACTCAGTGCTTGCAAGGTCGCTTTCCCGCGTGAAGGTTGGATCCAGCTCAGCGCATGTGACCACTTGTCCACCACTACGGAGTTGGCGGCGAGAGGAAAAGGAACGCAATACTCTGGCTCCGCAAGCAGAGCCTAAACAGTTACTCTACGTAGCGACGAGAGGCGCTGAAACTCACGGCAAAGTAGATGCTGGTGATGCCGTAGAGTATGATGAAGATGTTGGCGTCGGTCAACTTGCTGAAGCAGAAGTACAGCCCCACGGGGAACATGAAGACGAGCAGTTGCAGGTCGAAGTAGAAGGAGGACCACGAGGTGGGCTGGTGCTCCGACACCGAGGCGATGATGGGGATGTTGTTCTTGGCGTACGACGGGTCCAGCAGCGAGTAGAAGCGCCCCGTCCATGGCGAGATCTCTGCCGGACGTCGCGAGCTCAGGAAGACGGGGCGCAACGGGACGAAGTCGCGACTGCGAGCACCCGCCTAACCTTAGTCAGGCGGGTGCCCGCAGTACACTGCCCAAAACAGTTTGGTTTTCCTTTTTTGAATGAGGCAAGTTCATTCCTCGACACTTTCGCTCTATATTTCCACCACCTAGCTGCTCCTCCGTAGTGAATCGCAGCACGACACGTCAAGAAATTGATTTTTGCGGTCCGTCAAGAGTGGGCTTGTAACGCGAGTGTACGTGCTGTGGATTAGAAACAAGAAAAATCAATCTGGGAAAGACGTGAGAAAAGTAATGGGAAGGGAGTCTGCCGACGCAACTGTCAGGTTTGTGCAAATAGTTCAGAACAAGGTGGTGACCTACTGGTAATAGCAGCTTGTTAGCTATGAGTCTAATTACCTTAAACCTCCACTTACCTCAAAGGTTTTTCACATCACCGAAGAATTCTCCATGGGCACCGACGCATTTCTCTATTCATTATTACGGAGGGATTTCGTATCGCACCTTGGATGTCTCGAAATTCCCTCGCAAGTTTCATTCTCTTTAACCCAGGGAAAAATAGTGTCAAGCTCCTAACGCCTTGCAACCCGGCTCCGAGGACGAGCGAAAGGATACTGCCGAGGACGGTGAGGACTCCACCCACGGCCAGGGTGACCCCCGCCGTGGCCAGCACCACGGTGCGGAAGAGCAGCTCAAACTGCTCCCGGGGCAGCTTCGAGCGCACATAGTCCACAAAGGCGTGCAGCTGGCACAGCCCGAACACGCCCAGGGCCTGCAACAACAGCGACGCGACATAGGCCACGAGGTTACGTATCGTAATCACCTCTTCACTGTGATCGGTGACACACTAAGAAGCCGGTAGACGCTCCGTCTTCAGCGCATGCCCGTTGCCTTTCCGCCAAGCTTTGGCTGCACGTGCGACGCTACCGAAGGCAGAAAGCTCACGCTTGGGGCGGAGCATCTAAAGGGCTGTCATCCTGTCGCCGACCAAACAAGCGGCACCGCAGGCCTTTGTAATGAGGGCTTGCTGCCTTTCTGCGATGCCGCGGCTCTCCCGAGCCAGTAAAGGTCGTTTTCATTATTACTATTAACGGGACCATGAAACCAAACTATACTACTCGGAATAAACACTTCACATTCACAATGAATGGGACAGAAATACCGGTTTTCGTTTACACGCGCTGGTTCCCTCGAAAAATGCATTCACGAGGTTCCCGGACGGTCTTACCTCCTGACAAAACAAACAATGGGGATTCATCTCCCGGCAAAAAACGATACGGTCGGTGACAGTACCCGAGGGTTGAACGAAAAGGTGCCAAAAGCCCCACTAGCAGCCAAGTCAGAAAAAAGTCATACAGTCGAACCTCGATATAACGAACTTCAATGTAACGAAATCCTCGATTTAACGAAGTATTTTATTTTTCATAATTTCTTGCCCGTAGACCCCATGTATTTTTAGCCCCTATATAACGAACTCTATTTTGCTGCTATTTCAATATAACGAAGCGCCATTGCCATAGAAGGCAATAAATAAATCAACTCTAAAAAACAACTTCGCAAAAAAATTGTGGTTAAAAAAAAAAATTATGCGCAAACGCGAGCGCTTGATAGGTTACTTCACGGGGACAGGCCTTCCAACGTTCCTAGGCTGCCCGAGGATGCGGCGCCGGTAGCGCCGGCGAGGCATGCGGCAAAGCGGATTCCGCGAGGCTGGCCAGAAAATGCCGAGCAAAAAGTTAACACGGCATAACAGCATCACCACTGACATTCACTGATCATCATAGTCCACTGTACCGCGGGTAGCGCGGGAGCCAACTTCAGCGGGGGAGCGACGTGATGGCGCGACCGCGCGATCCGCGCGACGGCACGGGCAGTGCCATCTAGGAGAAGACCGAAAAGACCGATTAAAAGCAAAGGCGCAAGCACACTGTGGGCGCAAGGGGGCAAGTAAACTGTGCGGTCAAGAGTGCTGTGTAGGTTGGAAACATTGGCACCGCCTAAACGCCTAAACTAAACAGCTTTATTTTTTAACCGGGTGGTTCACTTACGTGCTTGCTGCCATAAGGAAACGTAAAGTTCTTTCTTTGGATGAGAAAGCAAACGTTTTGGACGCCATCCTGAAGAAACTGCCGAGATCACGAGCACTCGGGAAGTGCTCGACGCAATGGACGTACTGAGGAGATACACGGCGTCGCATGGGCAGCAAGATGCCGTGCAAGCGCTCTGGGCGCTCGAACGCCGTATGACGCCGCCGACGCCGCTGCTACTGTCGGACAAGGCGCAAGCAAAACTCGCGGACTACTTTGCCCCTAAATAAATGTCATTTTCGGTGAGTTTTCATACCCGTAAAATGTTTCGGAATTTTTTTTTTTTTCGCATGCTAAAGCCAAATTTCGATTTAGCGAAATTTCGATGTAACGAAGTAAATTGCGAATTTTACCGACTTCGTTACATCGAGGTTCAACTGTACAGGCTCAATCGTGCTGACAAAGACCAGGAGCACAGGATGTGTCCCGCACAAATCATGCTCCGTGTGCCCTCGGTGCTACCTTTTTCATTCTTTTTATTATCCCTTTTTCATTTCATTATTTTTCTTTACGTTTTATATATTTTTATTATTTTATTTTCATATTTCATTCCTTTTTATCTATTCCACTGTTTTGCTCCAGAACCTGCCACTCTAGCCAGTGTGTTTGCATTTAAATTAAATCCCCATCCAGACCAGCTGCGCCAAAAGGTCGGTGGCTACAGCATCCGATTGCCGCCACATCGACCCAGGTCCAAGCTCTACCAGGGCTTGGAATTTATATATAGGGTCCTTCATTTTCGGCTTAAACCCTATATTTCCCGATTATTTGCACCCCGAACATGTTTCTTGAAAATCGGGTTCAACTAGATTTTTCCCCCAACTCAGAAATTGAATTTCACCATTTTCTAAATTACTCTGCTACGAAAACCCTGCCCCGAACAGCAGATATTTTGTTCCTGTCTAACTGAAGTGATATTGTTGTGCATTGCAATTCTACGCGTAAGCTATGATGTTGAGAGAATGTTCTCTCAATTCATATTTGTCCAAAGGCCAGACAGGCCAAGGACAGACACAGAGGTGCTGTGCGTGCAGAAGAGTATGTGAGCGACACGGATTATTAAAAACTGAAAAGCCCAAGTGAGCTCTTGTACCATGTTTCAATGCTATCTTAAATACTTCAATAACTGGGCAATAAAAAAGTGAAAGCCGTTTACAACTTCCTGTAACGCCGAATTGGAGCGCAGCTCTTGAGGAGGAGGAGTGGAGGGTATATTCCTCCTCCTCCCTCGTGATCATGCCTGCTAGTCCTCCTCCCCTCCTGCTCCCCCTCCCTCTCCTTTACCACCTCCTCGTCCTTCAAGCTCCTCCCCTCCCCTCGCCTCCGCCTCCTCGTCTCTCCTCCCCCCCTCCTCCACCTTCGTACTGCTTTCCTCCTTGCCGCTCAAGCCGGACAATGAGGGGAGGAGGAGGAGGAGGGGGAGGAGGAGGAGGAAGGGCGGAGGAGGGGAGGAGGAGAAGGGGGAGGAGGAGGAGGGGGAGGAGGAGGGGGAGAAAGAGAGGGAGGAGGAGGAGAGGGAGGGGCGCGGTTACGCCGACGCCGACGCCGACGGCGACGGCGACGCCGACGCCAACGGCGACGCCGCTCAGGCTGGAAACGGGCCCCTAAGAGCTGCGCTCTAAAAAGTGAAAGCCGCTTACAACTCCATGTAACGCCGAATTAGAGCGCAGCTCTTGAGGAGGAGGAGGGAAGGGTACTGGGGGAAGGGGGGTTCAACTAACCAGGGGGGTCACGTGACCTTGGGGGGTCACGTGACCCCCCCCAATGACGAAGATGTCAACACTGACGTCACTGATGACGTCATCAGTGACGATGACGATGCGGATACCGATGACGTCATTAGTGACGTCACTGATGACTTCACCAGTGATGATGACGATGCGAAAGTCGGTGACGTCATCAGTGACGTCACTGATGACGGCATCAGTGATGATGACGATGACGATGCGGATGCCGGTGACGACATCAGTGACGTCACTGATGACGATGACGATGCGGATGTCAGTAACGTCATCAGTGATGATGACGATGACAATGTGGATGCCGGTGACGTCATCAGTGATGATGACGATGACGATGTGGATGCCGGTGACGTCATCAGTGACGATGACGTCATCGGTGACCCGACATCGGCGGGGGTCACGTGACCCCCCTCGAGGTCACGTGACCTCGGGGGGGGGGGGGGGGTCACGTGCCCCCCACGAGGTCACGTGACCCCGGTGGGGGGGCTCGCGCGGTGCATTATGGGACACTTCCCATAATGCACCGCGCGGTTACGTTGACGGCGACGGCGACGCCGCTCAAGCCGGAAACGGGCCCCTAAGAGCTGCGCTCTAAAAAAAAAATCTATATATTGAATATGAATGCCTTTTATTGTTCAGTACACATGTATTATTAAAGATTACCTGTAAAGCCCGGATTTCAAAATAATTTATTGAAAAACCCGATTAGTACCATTTTGGAACAGAGCACCCGATTGTTACCCCCGTTTTTTTTAAAATATAAGCTCAAAAACGAAAGATTCTATTCATACATAATTTTAACATCTGCAATGTTCCCAGTGTGTCACTCGTTCACGGCACTCGCTATGACGCCCGTTCATGGCAATTTTCTCGTAAAAAACGACCCATAAAACACATTCTGCGTTAAAAAAATCACTACATGTAATAATGTCGCTTTGTAAAAGAATGCATTGCACTGGTTAGCACATACAAGGCTCGTTACGGTGAACTCCCTTCCCAACAACAGAACGGTGTCTGGCAACCTTAACAAGCACAACTTTTGCAGAGAAAACAAATGGTAGAAAATGCCCTGCACCATTTTTCTGCTGAAAATTTTTAGAAGGTAGCATCGAGCACACACTATAAAATACTAAGCACCCGTCTCAGGTGGCGCACGTTTCATATCCCGTAAAATTCCTAAGTGGCTTGGTACGTGACGGCTTGCTACGCAATTTCGACCAACTGAGCAATCATTGGTCTGGCAACGAAGCATACTCAAATAACAAATGAAAGCGTAAACCGCTGGGAACTCTTAAGTTCTAAAAGAAAAGAGCAAAGCTTGCACTCACAGCCATGTGCTCAGAGGACTGGACGGGCTGGAAGCCCACAAAAGAGATCTGCATTGACAGCAGTGTCCCCAGCACATACAACTGCAACAGAAACAAAACAGAGAGAAATCAGAACACTAGATTACAACATGTACCTTCGATGCAAACCCAGTCAGAAGTGTGCATACGCTCGTATCTCGGTAATGCAAGCCTCATTATTATAGATGCCCCGCTTTGTAGGCACCATTTTCAGGGACGGATTGGGTAAAGGTAAATGCATACATTTTCGTCTTTATTACGGACAACACACATTACGGGCACGTTATGGGGGGAACACAGGTGTCCATATTAACGAGACATCACTGCATTATACTCCTAAAGGATGTCACTAACATGTTAAGAAAATATTTCACCTTAGTCTTAAAAAAATAAAGCATGAAGAAATGATAGTTTTCAAAAATATGTGCTCTTCTACAACCCAGAGGAGTGGTCAGTGATGTCACAGATTTCTTACTTGTCCTACACTTTCACAAAAGTTTCTGCAGTTTCACTTCACCAGACGGCAGAAATTGCAAACTTTGATAGAAAAAAGCCAACAGCAACAACTCCACCGCACAAACAAGTCATAAAGCATAACTGTGAATTAGTGTTATAAAAGCAGAGTTGGGAAGTACTTCAAATACATTGTACTTAAAGTACTACTTCGAGTAGGATTAGAAAACTTGTACTTTACTTGAAGTACATTCTCTGAGTATGTACTTGTACTTTACTTTTTTATTTTTTCTGGTACTTTCCGAGGAAAGCACATCAACTTCAAACTGCATTCCCCAAATTCGGTCTTCTTAAATTTGTATCACCAAATTATGATTTTTCAACAAATAAGTGCTTTATAGGTTGACTCTGTACTTTACTTCAAGTACTTTCTAGATGTACTTTATCCAACACTGTATGAACGGTAACAGTAACAGAGAACATGCACACGAATTGGTGAACTTTCACAGTCAAGTAAACACGAGACCAAGGAACAGAAAGGGGAACAACACACACACACACAGGTCACACAAGCGCAGAGCCTGCACAAGACGAAATTCTCACCGTGCTGTACGCAGTGTAGATGCGGTGGGAGAAACGTCCGGTAGCCATCAGGGCCAGCACGTGCAGAGGGATCAAGTTGATGAGGAAGACGTAGCCTCCCCACGACGACACCTGCAGAGGGAGGTCGGTCAGGCAATCGGCCCGGAGCTGGAATTCTCCGACTACGAACAACGGCAGCTTAGTTCAATAGATCAGTGGTTCTCAACCACAGATATTTAGAAGACCCCTTTTGAATCGGCGGAAGTGATGGGGGAACCCATCCACTGGGGGCCGGGGCAGCACTGAACAATTGCAATGACGAACGGGTAAAAAAAAAAAGTTGTAAAATTAACTTTTCTATTTAGGCACATCTTGTAATGAAAATTACTGTCTATGTGTTTTGTCACCCTCTTTTCAAGTGTGCAATTGGATTTGACGTCTGAATTACTTTTCGAGTTACATAAAGAATTATGAAGCCTAATTAGTTAATTTGTTATGGGGCTTTAAAGGGATGGTGAACCGAAATTTGGATTTAAAAAAAACAATGCTGGAGATGTAGGCGGGATGCTACCAACCCTACAACACTACTAGTAAGGCAATATCTCAAATGGACGGCCGTATTTTTGGAAAAAGAGCTCGAGGTTGAACCAGGCCGACGAGGCGCATGACGTCAAGACACTTAGTTTCCTCCTCTCTTCGCTTCGCTCCCTCAAGGCCGCGAGGCGGAGAAGACGCGAGGCCGTTCCCTCTCCTTCTCGGAAAAACATGACGTCAATATTCCTTCCAAATGCGCCTCTTTCTTTAAAAAAATACGGTCATCCGTTCGAGATATCGCTGTATGAGTGATGTTTTGGTGCTTGTAGCATCCCGTTGCATGCTTTTGCCGCACGTTTTGGGGAATCCAGATTTCGGTTCAGCATCCCCTTAAGGTCCTTTTTAATAAGAAATTTGTGTTTATAAGTAATGTGGATTGGAAGCTAAAGACACGCCAAGCAGACCTATGCTATCTATACTTTTTGTCAAAAAGATTACCTAGTCTAACTATGTCAAGTACCCTATTTATAAAATATAACGAGGTCACATTATCCCTAACAAAACTTGTTCAAGTGCATCCAGCCATACAAATATAGCATAGCTTCACAGTTCACTCTTTCTGAATTAAATGCCATAATGTTTATAGAAATCCTTCAAAAAAAAACCTTTCAAAACCTCCATAAGGCTAAGAATAAAGACATAAAATGAGAAGCTGAGTAAATCGTAGCTGAAGTTTTGAAAGTGATTGCAGAAAATTGTATGACGGATCCTATGCAATAAGTTTTCTCAATATCTGGAGTAGTTCTTTCTGAAAAAAATTGAGATAAAATCGACTGTATCTATACATGGGAACCTCTAAGAGACTTAAAAAGAAACTTAAATATGAAAGAATAAAAACACAAAAGACGCACATGGATGACCACTTTCTTTCAAATAGCAACAATGTTTAATTCTGGTGACAAAACTTCATGTTTTACTCTAAACTTTTATGCAGATAAGGGGGGGAGGAGAGGAGAGGGGGAATGGGATTGGGAAACCAAAGGAAAGGGGTGGGGGAAGCAAGCAAAGCAATGTGTCGTAGTAATGTCTGTTCCTTCTAAGTTGAGTTCCATGATTTTTACAGCTCTGATTTAAGAAATCCTATTTCCTGTCTTGATAATGTTAGAGAAGCCGATGACACATTGTTTCTTGCATTCTCAGTGAGGAAAGCCTTGATGATCTTGTTTTTGTTCATGTCTTTTACGTTTTTATTATTTCGATTTTAAGTATTTATTATAACGTGCTTGAATTAACTAATAAAAAAAATACAATAAAAAAAAATTTGCCGAATCAATGAGTTGATTTTACGAGAGACAACGGAAGGGGTCAGCAAAAGGTTAGAGACCCCAAACACAATTTTGTTGGGCCCTAAAAAGGGCCTTTGGTCTGTGTAGTGCCTTTACAACTGTCCGGGGCTAAAATCCTGAGCTGCTCCTGCCTCGTGTCACTTGGCGTACTCTCCTTTGCGCTGCTGCTGCTCTGGTGTGCAGCATTTGCCTTATGCAAACGGAGACTGTCCTCTTCCACACTTTGGCATTCGAGGCAGTTACCGGTTGCATAGCCCAGGCTCACGGCAATGAACTCACTGGTCAACCTCCTTCTCCGGTTGTAGGCGGCAACAGCCTCAGCTGTAGCCCTCTTCACGCTGTCCAGGGAGGCCTTCGCATTTTTGGACGTCTGCATCTCGATGACCGAATGTAGGCTCTCGCCGGCATTCTGGGTCTTGCCCTCACTGCACCATGCCAGTGGATCTTCGTTGCCGACACGGGCTCAAGTGCAGCCCGAACACAATCCGGAAGCGGATTCTTGTGCGGTGGAGGAGACTCACTGTTTGCCAAGGCCCTGTTGAACCTGCACCGGGACTCGGCTCCATTGGGATACTTGCTGTGGTCTGGGGTGCTGTCCGTGGACACCATGTGCAGGAGGGCCGTCTCAACTGCCTTCTGCATCCCCGGAACATGCGTGGTTGCTGTTGTTCCTGAGAGCATAGCCATAGTAGTCCTGGATCTCTAGCTTCTCCCGAGCCAGCTTGCCCCTTCCACCAAGTGCTTTGCCTAGAGCTTTATTCTTGTCCACGAGGTTGCGCAAGCCAGCCTCCATCTGCTTGTAGAGATGATTGATACAGAACTTCTTCTCAACTTCGACAAAGCCATACACTTCTGCCTCTGTCAACGCACGAAAGGTTTGACTGCCGCCATCCGAGAGAACGGCGGTGTAGCACATTCCCTGCTTCGCCAGGGACCTTTGAAACATGGTCAATGCAGCTTCAACCTCCGTGCGACCAGCTTTACAGTCGATGTTCCTTCGACATTCGGAGGCTGTGTACCAGTCCCCGTACCCCTCTTCCTCCGGGTTTGGTCCCAGGGCACAACCGAGGCAAAAGTTTGTGTAGACCACATGTTACCGAGGGCCAGGCCCGAATACAGTTCGACGATGCAGCGCATGTCAAGGTAGGAGCTGCGTACCCTGGTAATCTAGGATCCATCAAAGACAACGTCGATGTTGGCAACAGGGTTCGAGAAGTCTGCATACACTGAGGCAGTTGTAAAGAAGCATGCAGCTTCTTCACAACCGTTACACTGGCAGCTTTACTTGCACTTGCAGTTTTTGCAGGCAGGCACAAAAGTTTTGAGTGTCCGTTGAAGGTCTTGTGGTGTAGGCCACGCACGGTAGGACGAGTTTGTGCACGGGACCGAATCCCAATTCGTGGCCCGCACGTTCACTTCGAAAGGAGCGATCTTTGCTGTTATGGATACTCTTTGAGAAAAGAACTTTGTTTTCTCGAACTCGCATGTGGTGCAGACGAGTGAAAGTCTGACTGCTAAGCTACACTCCTTGTTTGTAGCCTCGGTCATCGTCGGTGTTCCCGCACTGCAGCTTCCACACTTCGTCTGCACGAAGAGGTCGTTCCAGACCTTTGTGTTCACGGCAATTAACTGCCCCCCGCACTGCTTGTCCGGCCTCCTGCATCGACGCCGAGAAGATTAAACTTGTGCCGAGTCGCCGACTTTTCCAATAAGGCACGCTTGTATTCCTCCTCTCGTTGGACAGATTGTGCCTGCTCGGCCACAGAGTGGTAGTGGAGTCGACTCGCACCATACCTCCTGAGCTCAAGAAACGGCCTGTGGTAGGCTTGAACCCGGGATGTCTTCGGCAGGCGACCCGGCCGATCTTCCCGGCATATCCGACGATTCCGGCGGTGCCGATGGCAGTGGCGCAATTGCGAGAGAAACCTTTGGCGTCTCTTTCAAGGCATGTTTCTTCCTCCGAAAGCTCGCCACATACTCACTTTCAACTGAGCATCAACCCACACATCTCCAGGACTCAAAATGAAACACCCACAGCTTTGTAAGAAAACAAGGCAACAATCTATGTTCAATTTAAGTGAGCAAAATGGGAACTAAAAACGTGCGCTCTACTTAAGGAACAAAGCAGACGAGCCGGCAGTTGACAAGAAGGAGAAGACGACCGTTTCATAGGCGCGCAAACTGAGAAAAGGAGGAGAAAGAAAGTGGAGGGGGCGCGTCTCAGACAATAGCGGGAGTGCGAGTCCACTTTCCTGGATGCTTCTCTCTAGCGTACAGGGTAATCACCGACTTTTGTGCCGGTGTCTCAGCCCACCGCTGAGTCTCTCTTTTGTTCACCCTGGCCCGTACGTCTTCCTGTTGTCCTTCTTGCTGTTCTTCGGCCGGGTAGAGGAGGGGGTCGCTCACGCCATACCTTGGGGACAGCTGGCGCGCTCGATGCACCCATTAGGTCGAGATGCTCTTCAGGTGTACATATTTGTACACTTGTCCCACCCAGCGCACTTCCTCATACTACTAGGGCACCGCTCAATACATAGACTTGCTCGGGCCTCCCTGGCATCGAAACTGGCCCACCCCATGTCACCTTGTACGGCCTCGTTTCGTGCTCCTCTGCCGGCCCCCAGAGTTGCCCGCCTAACTTCTATCTGTCGCGCCTCAAGGCATTCCCGGATTCATGACGAATGATGCAGCATGCCATTTCCAAACGCAAGCCCCGGCACCGCGACCATCTTCTACGCTGCACGGGTCATTTTGTACCGGTTGTATCCCCCAGAGGGCCTTGACCGTAGCGATTCCACGGCCTCTCCTGCTCTTTGCCTGGAGCTTCACCTCTTGCCAAGCTCTTGCCAACATATTGCCACCACTATGCCAATATTTGGTCAATGCTGCCATCCTGTTGCCACCATCAGGTTAATGCTCACGACCTATTACCGACAGAAGGCAGTCACCCGGCAAATGCTGACAATTTATCACCAAGATTATGGATGCATGGATAGATGCTAACGGCTGTGCCCTTTATATCGGACGGTAGCTTGCACCACCTAGCCAAGAAATTAAGAACCAAAAGTATGATTTCTTTCCTTTGCCAATTTGTTTACCCTCTGCAATCTCGTAACTATCACCAGGTGGTGTGGGATATCACCGGGATGACAAATTATGCCAACATCGTGCCAATGTTGCCAACCTATCACTGACATTGTGCTACCACCGCACCAATGTTGCCCATGTTACATCTCCACATAGTACAGACATTCTCACCATGTAGAAATAAGCCAGTCCACAAAGGGCGGCCCACGAGATGGCTCCAGTCTTTACTGCCTTGATCCACATGTAGTAGGTGAGCAGCATGCAGAAGATGGCAATGCCCTCATTGTCATACGAGCCGGCCACCGACCGAGAAATGTAGCCAGGAACAATGGAGATCATGGCGGCTGCCACCAGGCCGGAGGATGTGTCCTGCACAAAAAAAGAAAGAAGATAGTAAATTCAGAAGTTTTACAATAAAAACAAGACTAAGCAAAGCTGAAGGGATGCAAAACAATGCTATGGAACTTGGGATATACACTGTATAGAAAACAGGCAACATTACAATCTGATTTCCAGATGCCTTTTTTTTTTTATCTATTTATTTAGACAGTAACAGAAAGCTTGCACGAGGCTTCTGACCATGGAGGTGGGAAGCTTCTGGAGGCGACATGACGCCATCAGAGGTGAAGCCGGGGGAGACTTTCAGTTTGGCGGGACACGCCCCCAACGATGACCAAAACCAAAAGACGTTATTGGATGGAAAGGACAGCAGTTTTGGCTAGGCTTTTGGTCACCCTTGGGGGCATTCCCACCGACCGCGTCCTCTACTTCCGGCTTCACTTGGGATATTCTTGTTTGGCTGGCTTGAGCCAGTACACGGCCCTCCTCTTCTTCCTACCTTCATGCTTTTGACACAAAAACTGTAGCTATACTGGTTGACAAAATTGAATTCAAACATGAGTGCAGCTGGCTCGTTTGATTTTAAAGGAACTGGCTCGCCAGAATACATTATTTTGCATTTTCTGTTTTTTTTTTTTGTTGTCACCACACTTGCGGATTAGTTGGCACGAGAAATTATAATCTGGTCTAAACAAACTGCCACAGGAATCTAAAGGCACTTTGAGATAGAAAGACCTTAATTATCATTTACTTCAAAGAGTACCCAACGGAAAAGAGGCTTCCAAATGCAAATTGATGTTGACACACCTGTGTAGCATTGCACAATGCACACGTAGAATTAATCAAACATAGCTTCATTTAGTCGAGCTCCTTGTTTAGTCGCATTTTTAAGATTATGAACGCACAAGAGTGACCTGAATGGGCAATTTTTTTCTCGGGGGTGACAGGCCTTCGGCGCTGACCCTCACCACTCACCCTGAGCTCTTTGGTAAGCAGGAAAGTGACCAGGGTGGTCAGGCTGGAGAAGAAAGGTGCCAGGAAAACACACACATTACGGATGTCCACCGTAATGTGGAGGAACTGGAGTGCGTGGTACAGTGCTGCTGACGTGACCATCAAACCTGAGCAGAAAAAAAACGGACAATTCCCATTGGACCCAATCACAGCTTCCGTGATATGAGGTGGGAAAAACAGGAAACAATGGTAATAAGAAACCTGGGCAACAGTGAAGGCATTGCAGAGAGACGTGGAAACGTGAGGACGCATAATTTAAAGAAGCACATTGGTTTTCTCTTTGATTGTCCGGCAATGAAGGTTTAGCTACTATCCACTGTAGGACCTACCAAGGCCCAATACTAAAGACTGATATGTCAAAAATAAGAATAGGGTGAAGCAAAGTCGAAGTATGCTTGTAATACTGGTAATGCAGTGTTTCCCAAACCGTGGGTTGCGACGGATTCAGTGGGGGGTTACGAAGCGGCTCGGAAAAACAAATGCAAACTTGGCTTCACTGGGGTGGTATCCGCGAAAACAAAGTACAGGTCGCAGCTCGACATCGAGCCCAAACTGAGAGTCGCAGTGATCATACACTACCTTCATTTCCAATTAATGTGCTTTAACAAGCAAGCTCGCTTTAGTCATTAGAAACAGTCACTCCTGATAGCAAGTGTCCTTTTCTGCGACGGTTTTTAGCTTAGCTGGTCACTCAGCCTATATTTAACTGTCAAATAAAATTTCAGTATTAATTTTTTGTATTACTGTTTATGCGCTGAACTAGAGAAGTCGGGTGGCGTCACAATAATCTTTATAGGGGGGGGGACACTACACAATATATTTTTTCTGGTGGGTTGCAGGGTAGCAGAGTTTGGGAAACACTGCAGCAAGTGCCGACGTAGCGAGGATGCCTTGCTCTATCTGCATGCAGACGTGCACCCAACCTGCGCAGGAGGCGTCTACCATTAAATCGCAAACACGCTCTGTCGTGAGCCATTTCAAGTGCTTACGACGTGGTCGAGTACACACTCAGTTGCACTCAAACGCAAATTGGCGAACCGGCCTCCAAAGCTTCAGTTGTGCTTGCACTTCTGATGAAATGAAGTCTGACCGCAACGAGTGCAGGGACGTATCAAATCCCGGCGGCGGTCTCACCAGGGTAGATGGTGCCGCCAATGATCCTGCCCAGCGGGTACCAGGCCCGGTCGTCGAACCAGTTGTGGAAGCTGTAAAAGCCCTCCTCGGCCAGGTACCGCGTCGTCCGGTAGTTGAAGTAGGGGTCGAACTCGTGGATGACGCTCTCGAAGCGCAGCACCGAGAACAGCCGGCACACGAATGCTGCAAGGCCGGAGGACATTTTTCTCAAAGCGGGCTTTCGTCTAGAGTCGGCTGAAGGGTTACTACGGTTACCAACAGGACGAGAACGGCGGGCATCTCTTTTAGACTCTCGGCCTCTAGAACGCGTTCCTTGTATTTTGTAGAATTCTGGCTACGGCTCGTGCTAGAGCCAGGACGATCGAGGGAGCTCCCTGTCGTTCTCATCCCGAGAGTGACCACCATATGCCATTGGTTCGACTGCACCATGTGACGCTTGTTTACACCTCAGGTGATGAGTCACTTCATTGATGAGCATGCAGCAACAAAAGGTGAAACAAACATCTCGTGCGAGGCCTGTGCAACCACTGAAGTCAAAGTTTTGTGGCACCTTTCGTACTTCCGCCATAGCCTGTTGCAGGTTTAGAATAGCGGGACAAACTCCTCCTTAGAGCCCTCTGCCCTTTCCACTTTAGCAGGGCGAAAGGTGCAGAGGGGGACGGGTGGACAGGAGGAAGCCACCAATCACGGCAAGCAGACAGCTTTGTGGGAGGGGCTTATTCTGTTACTCTAAACCTGCAACCTAGGAAATTCAACTTGTCAATTCTAGATTAGAGCAAATATTTCTCTATCACTTGATTTAGGAGTCTGCGAGATCTATGGCTGGGTTTCCTTTCAATGCTGTTCTAGAGTCACAGCAGACCGGTGCAAGCGGAAGAGGGACACTTACACAGGACGGCAGCCATGGAGAGGATGGACATCTTGAGCAGCGTCTCCTGCTTGTCGGGGTTCATCCGTACCCACCATGACGAGCGCTTGTAGAGCACGGAGCCTGTTGAACTCATCTTGAGCAATTACTGCCTGACCTGCATTGCAACAAAAAAGAAAAGAAAAAAGTTACCGTAGGCACCTGTCACCGGGATATTGGACGAAATGTGAATATAAAAAATTATAGTTACTATTTCTCCGGGGAATCATTTTTATGTGCCACTCCTGCGCTATGCCACTCTGGCCACCCCGGGCAATAAAGCATTCCAACTTCTAGTTTCTCACACCAAACAAGATCTAGCAGTCATAGGTGAGTCGATTTCTCGTTTTTTTTTTTCCTGCTTGACTGCGCCCACAACCTTAAACACATGTCCATGTTCGTATATCCTTAAAAACATTTTTTTTTTTCATTCGTCGCGTGGCACGTGCCCCATATATTCGGAAACAAAAATAAAGATATCATACGGACTTTTTTTTTTTCTTTTTTTTCATGGATAGATGGGGTTTATTTGCGTGTCATATGTCATATACAGCTTATTGATCATACA
Organism: Ixodes scapularis; assembly: GCF_016920785.2. Taxonomy (NCBI): domain Eukaryota; kingdom Metazoa; phylum Arthropoda; class Arachnida; order Ixodida; family Ixodidae; genus Ixodes; species Ixodes scapularis. Next base: position 1,004,102 of record NW_024609878.1, read on the forward strand.
TCACGCGTGCCCATAGCACAAAATGATCATTTCCTTTAAGGCACTGCTAGGTCAAAGCTACGCACCAAGCTAGCAAAGCTCCCGCCAGCGCAACATAGACGCTTACGTGTAACGATATTTGATGCAGACTACACGATAACACTCAGCGAGTCACTTCGCCGGGGCGAGCGGACTCACTTACTCATTTTTTGGCGTCATCATTACACGACAAATAGCCCTCGTGCAAGGTCGTTCTTGTGCACAGCCCTTTTCAGGAAGTCAATAAAACCAAGAAATACCCCCAAAACAAGCGTCAACACTCAACGAACAAGTTTAAAAGGCGAATGAGATGCTCACCTAGGCCTAAGATATTAAGTTGGCAGCGCGAGCGCCGGGAAACTGCGACCGATCAAGCCGAAATGACCGGTTCTGTCAGTGGAATGGAAGCACCTACGGAACGAGCGATGTCTAGGATGCACTTCATCTACAGAAAGCGAGGCACAGTTGAAAATGTGTGAAGCGCTCGTTGCATGCTCGCCGGCCGCCGGCGTTTGCAGTTATCGCCCACTTCAAAGCCGGTGAAATCTTGGCCACACGACGCTACACGTGGCAAACATTGGGATCTGTCATAACGGCTATGGCTATGGCTGAGCGGCTACAAGCCAACGCGATCCAATAGGATACAAAAACGAAACCAGCACGGCGCTGCAGACGGCTCAGGTTTTCGTTTTGTTCCATGCAAGATGTTTACATTAAAAAAAAAAAAAAAAAAGAAGAAAAAAAAAAAGACATTTAAGCACTTTTTATGAGTTGTGAATGCGAAAGCATGAATGTCGTTCTTCCGCTCCTCAGTTTGTCTGCGGCGTCCTGGCGTGGACGGCCACGTTTCGCTACTGCTGAGGTAGCGGCCGAACGCGCGCTCTCGTGAAGTGGCCGCGCTGCGCAGAGCTCGGCCGTGCAGCCACTCCGGAGTCTGCCCGTGCGGGCCCTGCCGCCCTGCTTGCCCTGCTGGCTCGGCGGCCAGCTCTTACCGTTTGCTGGGCCGCTTCGCCGCCATGGAGAGGGCTTCTTTGGTGGCGTTTATTGTAACTACGCTGCGCGAGAATTAATGGGAGTTTCATTCCTTGAAACTGACGCGCGCCAGCCAATGGGAGCCTATCCATCAGATCGCTGCTACAGACGTCAGGTTCGCTCCATTGGGACATGGGAGTTTAGGTGCCGTTCGGCGCGGCTTCAAAAGCTGATAACGCCGGTTAGCTTCATTTGACAGTTAATGAATTCGCATTAAAAAAGTTGCACCTAGGCTAGAGACGTTGTAGGCGATGGCGTCAAAACAGGGAAGAAAATAGCAAAACTCTAATTCATTGTGATATATAAATTATAGTCACTGGCAAGGTGAGAACGGCAGGGAAGAGCCTCCAGCACCAGTTTCCTACCTTCGACAACTCTTCGGTGTCCCTTGCGTTTTGCCCCTGTTGCACGTGTATCCAGCCAAAGCAAGGCGGAAAGGCGTAACATGGAGCGCGTGTTAGAGGCCGGGCGTTCGAACGAAATGCCCTGTTATTCTCATTCTGTTAGGGACTATGCGCAGCTAGCTAGAGCAAGTCGTCTGTCTCTTGCGCAGCTGTTGGTTTGACGTCAGAACGACGCCGAGCTGTGACTGAATTTGATTGAAAGGATGGTGTGTGGGTCTCATCGATAAATGTCTCAGTTTACCCACCATTTTTTATTTTTTATTTTTTTTCACTTCTTGCACTTTCTGCACTTCTGTGCAAGAAGCAGACGAACTTGCGCTTCGCATACATAGACCTTTCTAAAAAGGGGCTCCTGGCCGGTACCATTTTCAGTGTTCGTGTGTATGGCGCGTGATTTGCTCGCTTTCCGAAGCGACGAACACGCGCGTGCTGGGCTATTGCAGGCTGGGCTGAGAACTTGTAAATTGGTTTTTAATGTGCAAAATGATGTATAATGTGCAAAAGTTTGTAATTCAATTAAACTTTAATAAGAAAAGTTACCAAAAATTCGCTAAACAAATTGAGAAAGTAAAAAAGAAAAGGTGTTATTTAGGTGTGTTCCTTTTGAGAAACATGCAATGAGTACAAATGGGCAGAACAAAATGGCAGTATAGTAATTCGCTTGGCAGAAAACGTCTCTTCTAAACGCCTTATATGTATACGATGTTTTCTGCTTGATATCTGACGGCCCAGGCAATATGAATAGCTATGCAAATCAAAAAAAAAAAAAGTAATTGCCTTCATCTTGGAAAGAAAAATATATATCGTGGGCGCCACTAAGTTACCAATATTTTTAATCTGTGTTTTTTTTAACGATTTAAATCAAATTTCTCGGTGATTTTGTGGATTATGAAAATGATATTCAACACCGAATCTCCAAAAAGTTGCCATAATGCGGATGGTTTGAGATCTCCCTAAAGCTGCCTTCACCCGCATTAAAAACTACCCCTTTCCCGGGATTTTAATTTATTTTCAGTGTTTCCAATGCACACGCATTAACACAAATCAGCTGTGCATGTATAAGTGTTGTATGTATAGTGGTGCTCATAAAGTTTTATCCCAAAAGTTGGCTTCACCTCAATCCTTAATCTGCTTCTTTTCTCAGCTGACAGCTTCTCTGCACAGACCCTTATCAGACCACAAATGAGCAAGCGCTTTGTTGTGCACATTGGTGCTACTAAATATCAATGTTGGGAAGTACTTTAAGTACATTGTACTTAATGAACTACTTCAAGTAGGTTTAGGAAATTTGTACTTTATTTGAAGTACAAATTCTCTGAGCATGTCCTTGCACTTTACTTAATGTATCTTTTTTTTTTTTTTTTCTGGTACTTTCCGAGGAAAGTACAATTCCTGACTTCAAAGTACATTCCCCACATTTGATTTTGTTAAATTTGTATCACGAAATAATGCTTTGTCAACTCCAAAGAAATACTGGGACGGATATTCTACTCTCACCAGAAACGCAAGCAGACGACGCATCGCTCCATGCAGGGCCGTACCCAGAAAAAAATTTCGGTGGGGGGGGGGGGGGGGGGGGGGGGTTTCAGGGGCAACGGCGGCCATTTTGAAAATGTCTATTGTCTTATTTTTGCCTATGAATCATGTGCATCAGTGGCATATAATGGCGAGTTATAGCAAACTGAAGAACCGGTCCCGGTTTGGTACCCGGTAGCCGACCGGTGCCATTGCGCGTGCGCAGAGGTGGAGATTAAAATCGGCTGGCTGCAAGTGCACCGACCAGGGCCATACCCAGAAAAAAATTTCGGGGGGGGGGGGGGGGGTCAGAACCCCCCCCCCTGGTTACGGCCCTGGCTCCATGTGTTCTGGGGGCGGCTTTCCAGTGGCTTTTTGAACTCCCGCTACTTCTCGGTCGGTCAGCGCAAGCAAACATGTTTAAACTAGTAGAAGCGCAAAATAATTATAATGTAGCACCCGAGACTGTAGTGCAGAAAATGTAAGAAACTTTTAAGTCGACGAAGAAGACAACAAAGGAGAACGTCTCGTGGTTTTGAGACATCCTCTTTTGTCTTCTCCTTCGACTTCAAAGTTCCCTAATTTTTTTGCACCCCAATCACAGGAGTCACATAATGATTAATTATCACCAGCTTGCGGAAGCTACGGGGCTGACGTCATGCGTCATTTAACCCCTTTGGGTGCAACAATATCCAGTGCAATCGGCGCCAAATTCCGAAGATTTGGCTCCATTCCTGAAAATAACTGCTCTGTGGCCACTTGACGTTTTCAAATATTCGCCGCTGTTTTTAAAAATAAGTCATGCACCCTAGTACACCTGGACAATGCATACCAGTTAAAAAATTACTGTATAGGAGAATGAAAGGGCACTTTACACTTCGAAAGTACATTGTATTTATAGTACGAGTACATTGCACCCAGTGTACTTACTACTTTATTTGAAGTACATCCGGTCTCATTTACTTTGTGTTTTACTTGAAATACCTTTTAGATGTACTTTACCCAACACTGCTAAATACCAGGGTGAAAAAAAAATCAGAATTTTCTTGAAAAAATTAAGTAAACCAGGTTTATTTGACTTAAATCAGATTATTTTGATTTAAATCACAGTGATAGAAAAATAGCGTTTGTTTATCACTATAAGTATTTTTAAACACTATAAATTGATTGATCAATTCGTTCGATCACTAAAAACAAAACAGAGGGTAGATTTACTGTACATTTAAACTTTTTAAGCACAGTTTAATTTACAACTTTTTATTGATGTAAACCCGCCATACTAAAACAAAAGACACTTTTTTTTTTTTTTTTTTTAAAGTTTGAGAAAAACTTGTAATTACTCTCTTTTTCGTTCTGATTGGTTTGCATAGGAAATTACATTCCTTGTTTTGGTTTCTTTCTTGAGCGTTTTGACTCGCTTGCTGTAGCTCCATTACGTAACTAACACTTAGAAAATAAAAGAAGAAAGAAAGCACAACGCTCTGATTTGTTCAGAAACATTGTTCGCGCTCAACCTGCTTTTCTTTTTTTTTTTGCTTGATTATTTTTTTATACAAGACGAGGGCAGATAGAAAGCATCAAGTGATAAACAAAGAGTAAATAAAAAGGTATTTTTGGGATTATTTCTTTCGGAAAAGCTTTTATTCAAATCGCCATGATTGAATCAAGTTGAGTTAACTCACGATTAAAATCAACTTGATTTTTATTCTCCACCCTGTTACTACTCTGCACATTGATGTTCTCATTACCTTCCAAATTTCAGCAAAAATAAAAAAAATAAAAAAAAAGGAGTGCGAAAGAAAGGAATGCAAATCCTCCTCCAATCGCTACGCCCGCATTTCCCGAACACTTCTGACGTCACTGGATGCAGGCTAGAGTCTCTAGGCTAGGCCAGTCGGGAGTCTAGACCCGCCTAACGTGCCTAAACTCCCGACTTTTAAATTCAATATCCCCCCCCCTCCCACAACAACAAAACAAAGAAAAAAGGGGAGGGGATTGCAAAAAAGTGAAAGCCGTTTACAACTCCCTGCAACGCCGAATTAGAGCGCAGCTCTTGAGGAGGAGGAGGAGGGAAGGGTACGGGGGGGGTCAAGTGACCTTGGGTGGGGGTCACGTGACCAGGGGGGTCACGTGACGATGCCGATGCCGATGACGTCATCAGTAACGATGACGATGCGGATACCGATGACGTCATCAGTGACGTCACTGATGACGTCATCAGCGATGATGACGATGCGGATGCCGGTGACATCATCAGTGACGTCACTGATGACGTCATCAGCGATGATGACGATGACGATGCGGATGCCGGTGACATCATCAGTGATGATGACGATGCGGATGCCGGCGACGTCATCACTGACGTCACTGATGACGTCAACAGTGATGATTACAATGACGATGCGGATGCCGGTGAGGTCATCAGTGATGATGACGATGCGGATGCCGGTGACGTCATCAGTGATGATGACGATGACGATGCCGGTGACGTCATCAGTGACGTCACTGATGACGTCATCAGTGATGATGACGCTGACGATGCGGATGCCGATGACGTCATCAGTGACGTCACTGATGACGTCATCGGCGGTCACGTGACCCCGGGGGTCACGTGACTTGGGGAGCCACGTGACTTTGGGTGTCACGTGACCCTGGGGAGGGGTCACGTGACCTTGGGTGTCACGTGACCTTGGGGTCACGTGACCTTGGGATGACCTTGGTTACGCCGACGCCGACGGCGACGCTGCTCAAGCCGGGAACGGGCCCCTAAGAGCTGCGCTCTAAAAACTTGAAGATGTACGCCGGGAAACTGATGAAGAGGCAGGAAACGATAGCGCACGGTGACATAAGAACGTCAAACTCTGGTTGGAGTGATTAGTGGGTAGATCTAAACCTAGCTGGCCTTTGTATCCTCTGCACTCCACGAACGAGTTAGAACTCGGAACGCCGGCGTCTGGCGTCCGGCTGTGGCATTCGAACGCGTCCGACAAGTGCAGTGGAATACAAAGGCAGCTAGGTCTAGATCTACCCACTAATCGTTCCAATCAATACATAAAATAGAATCAAATGTAACGGGAAAAAAATTTCCACAACAACATTGCATCAAAAAATAACTTTACGACGTGCAGTGGGCTTGGTGGACCCATATACCCTTTACCAGTTGTCACCACTTGCAATCGGGTCACAAATTGTGAATTCATAGAGCGCTTTGACAAGCAATTCATTAGCGAGGTCTTCTTTTCTGAAGTCAATCAATTACTTCGGCTCCGAACCATATCGGATTATAGCCAAAGAAAAGAAAATCCCATTAGCGAAATTAATTTTCCTTCCATTAAATGAACGTTCGCGTCGTGCGGGTATACTGTCTACAATGAGACACCGTTTTAGTAGACGTGCTCATTAACTAAATGTCGATAACCAGGCGTAAATAAATCAAACTTTAAAACTAAAAAAAAGCTTTAGCTTTTACGCGCTCAAAGCACTTACCATATCACCCTAAACCGTGCCTCCCTTATAAGTTATGAACATACCTTCGTTAAAGTATTAGGGTTCCACACCTGCTGTCATGTTACATGTCAATCATCAGACTTTAAATCCCATATCTAAAAAAAAAAAGAAATTAAAAAATCGGGAACCTCAAAAAATTGAAACTGGAGCCGACGTACCGTCGCATAAGTGCGTTGTAGCCCTACTCCCAGGTTATATGTTCACTTTTTTATTGCAAGGACGAAAATCAAAGGTCGCACGCGCGCGAAAAAAAAAAAAAAAGAGAGAGAGAGAATTAAAGGGCGACCTTTGTACGACAAGACATTGAACAAACGGCGGGTACACCGTTACATCAAAATGCAAACATAAACTGAAATAAAGCGCACGTCAAATGGCAATAAAAACTTATTTCGCCGCTGGTTTCTGGTCCAGGGGGGATGACCCAGCCGTTGCCCCGGTATGCCCAGTTTTGAGAGTGTTTCCAACTGTTCCGTCTAGGTCACGTGGTTTTGGGGCCTCAAGCTGTAAGGAGAAGGCGAGCGTCTATGAGCTTTGCTCGGCATCTCCCCCGTTATCCTCCTCGAAACTCGGTAATCTACGCATGCGCAGAATCAACCTACTAGCGCAAGAGGTGTCCGTCATGAAATTGCAAACGCTCTACATCGTTTGAGTTGCTCGCTCTCCTAAATCTTATGATCTCTACGTTGCCCCGGGCAACAGCGGTAAACTGAAATGGTTGAGTACCCTGATGAATCGCGCCGTAATTACCACAACACAACGCGGCGCGCTATGGCCCGAGGCAAGCACGTAGTAAGGTTCCCGCCAAAAAGAACGAAGCCATAACCGCAAAGTTTAGCTGAAATCCTTTTTTTTTTACCGCGATTTTTTGTATCGATTCCCGCGCCCGCATGCAAGCGTTGAGTGCTACGCTCGACCTACGCTGGACTGCCTACGCTTCTTCGCTTTATTATTTGTTACCGCCAACAACAAAAAAAGGTGAGAGCTTGGCGCCACAACGGACCAAGATTCGTTTTTACACAGTTCACCCCGCGCAAGCTCCCGCGGCTGGCTGGACGCGCGTCCACAAAATGAAACGGATACCTTCGGAAACGGTACGAACTGTACTCCATTCTAATACTCGCCGTTTTTAATGTCTACGTTCCCAGCGCTCTTTGTTCTCTATCACGTGATCTTCCCACCCTACGCGCCGTACGTTTGATATCTTCAAAAAAAAAAAAAAAGTTTGTTTACATGTGTGAGCTTTACGATCCAGGCAATGATTTTAGACGACGCGCTCGGGGTTGTAAATACGAGCACGCGTCCAACGGTGTCGAGTTTCTTTTTTCTTTTTTAAGGTTCGCTCGCGGTGTACCGAGAAAGTTATATTACTGTTATTTTATTCGAGTATCGTGATCTCGTGCGATGAATACCGATGCTGCGCTCCCGTTCGATGCATATGTGGGTCAGTCCGAGCGTATTGGACGGCGGTTTTTAGGGCATAGCACCCGGCGCCGCGACCCGCGGCTCGCGTGTTTGGGGGCACGGTAAAGTGTAAAGGGAAGTCGGACTCTTTGAGTCCGGGTTTTTTCTTTGGACTGCCCGGTCTGGAGAGTACTGCAGCCATCGGAGAGTCAGGTAAGAGATGTTATATGTACACTTCTGAACATGTTTCAACCAGGACCACAACAAATCGGTTGATGCTGGCATTTTTGTGATGCCATCTCTTCCGAAAGTCTGCGTCTCTCAGCACGCGTTACTCTGTGATTGTATTTAACATCTGCTGACCGTCCAGATAACAGATGACATATGGCTCATAGATAGGGTAACAAGATGTTTCGTTTTAGAGGTGCATTTCTGCTGTCCCGTTATTTTTTTCCTCGATGAAACCTGACGTCCCATTTTCGTGGTGACGTGCTTCCATAGTTGCGAAACGGGTTCTAAGCGAGTGGAAGAAATCTAAAAGAACGCATTATATATTTTATAAAAAAACGAACATATTATGAAAAATGCTACATCCCTTAGAGTAAATTTAGAGCTCTCTCCGCGGTTCCATCCGTCAATACATTCGGTTCGTACAGACTTTTTTCGGGGCACTTTTCTATATTACTATATATTTGGCATGCTTCGGTTTAGTTTAAAAACGAAAAAGAAAGGTGCTTGTATACTCATCAAAACGAAGAACTTAAAAAAGGGGGCATTTGTATTACAGTGAACTGAATAGTAGACGAGCTTGCTTTGTCTGTCAGCCCCGCTCACCCCTGACCCGTTTTCTACGTTGTAGATTATGGTCTCGCGGTGTACCGAGAAAGTTATATTACTGTTATTTTATTAGAGTATCGTGATCTCGTGCGATGAACGGTGGAGTCTACTCGTAGACTCCTCTTTAAAAATACGAGCGAATTAGATAGACAGATATCGTGAAAGGACTGGAACAATCATCTCCGAAATTCATAATCTCGTAGCTCGCCGCGCCCCCTCCGCAGATTGCAGCGATTGGCTCACCCAATTACTTTGAGGGAAAGCACGCGCTCCAGAATTCTTTGAGTGTAGTTTACGGGTCACAACCAAAATGTCAATAACGGGTGATTTATTTTAATAGATTAATTCGAAAATGTAAAGGTCTTATTGCGTTAATCAAACTTGATTTGCATAATTGAGAACCATTCAGTAAGCTGTCAGAGATTCAAGGCACTGCTCGTTCGTTTTAACGCATTTCAAATATATATGTAGGCATATATGGCCCGATGAAACCATTAGAAGATGTTTTGGAGATTTCGCTACTCTTCTTGCGTTGCTGGCAATTCGGTGAAGCATCAGCAGGAATTCGAAACCTCGGCAGACCGTTTAAATTAATGTTCTTTCTGAGACGCGGTAAAACGCCAGAAAGTGTTTCTAAAATGGGCTCCTTTCGCGGTTTTCGATGACAACCAAACGTGATTCCAATTGTAACGACATTTCTTTACTAGTAGAAAGGTTGATTGGCGCTATTTAACGCTTAGGATGAACGAGCATGCCTCGCTGTACGACTACTGGCGTAGCCTGCTCATGGAAGAGCAGCACAACGAGGAACGCAACAACCGACTCCTTCGGAAACTGGACGAGATCGAGCAGCGCACCAGTCTCCTCAACGAGCGCTCGGAGAGACTCAAGCAACTCAGGGTGAGCTCGCCGAGATATCACTCTTCCGCCTTCTTGTTTAAACTTAAGTAATTGCTCCAGTGCCTCGGACTTTAAATCATTTAGTTACATTAGAATCACTACAACCGCTGCCGAAAAAAGGGATAGATATTTGTGGCACTACACGCGCTAAAAGACAAATACAGATACCGATTAAACCAACTGACTGATAGCAACTTCTTTTTTTTTCTTTCTTTTTTTACTAAAAATTTTATTAGAGAGATAACAAAATTTCGAGACGGTATTGCCTAAAAATGTGTAAGTTACACATTACAAAGAATGTTACTAAAACGTTTCACGGTCTCTTTAAAGGCAAACTGAAGCGGTTTTTGAAAAAGCTCTGAAAGTTTGAATGTTGTCAACTTAAATACTATGTAAGTAAAGTTTCCTCATAAATTCTTTCATAGAAGCGTCGTAAAAAAAAAAAAAAAAAAAAAAGGAAAGAAAGTGAAAAAAAAAAAAAGAATTAACGTAAGTTTGCCCGCTACCGTGAGCCGAGTACAAACAGAGCATTAGAGCGGATGGGAAAACTAGCGACATTGACGTCATTGGCCACCAACGTAACTCGATTAGCTCAACGGAACTGCCAATCAACGCTGCTTGCACGAGCAGTAACCCCCCCCCCCCCCCCCCCCCCCCCCCCCTTTCCCCACGGCTCGCCTCCCGTCGTTTGAAGCGCCATCGTTTTGGGGGACGGCTGCTATGGCAACTGCAGCATGTTCCACGGAATATGTATGTTTCAAAGCACAGCGTCTGGGTGGCGTTTCACAGAACTCTATGGAACAAACAGTTTCGAAACGTAAATCTAGATGGAGTTTTAAACGACGGGAGGCGGACTGAAAAGAGGGGGGCTGTACCTCCTTTCGTGTGGCTCCAGAACTGAGATAGTTTTATAGCAACGTTGCTCGCCACTAAGCTGGCGCTCAAATATGACAATAGGCTTAAATGGTAAAACAAAATGGCTAGGTGGCGTAAGCTATCGCCCGATCCAAAGGGCTCAGCCGGATTCATCCTTCCTTCATCCGATGACGACGAGACGCTTTGGACAGATAACAGGCGGCAGAGAGGCTCGTAACGTGCCCTGCGTCAATCGCTGCACTTTTTTATTTTTTTTCAGTTTTTTTTTTTTTTTTTTAAGTAAAAGCGGTTGTTTACGTTTCGTATTGTTCAATTTAAAAGCGACAATCCAATTCACGGGGTAACTTCTTAGAAAGTTCTTCAGTTTCTTTTTAAATAACTTATTGAGCTGCGATCGAATCACTAGTTCATTAGTTCAGTGCGTTAGAAAAATTTATCGTTAAAAGTAATAGGGTAAAGTGTAACGCACAGCAACACGAATGAACTGTTTGCCATGAAACAATAAATTACAGTCAGTATTTTAATTTATTTTCATTATAATATTAGCTTATTCGTAAAATATTAAACGCGCTACTAATTTAACTACGAAACGTAATTTCCATTACTCTAGGGTTTTCTGGCTTTACCGTGAAATACGCAGCAAAATGGCGTCACGGTATGCACGTGTGGCGTCATTTCGCAGTGCTGGTGCTCACTTCTACTCGTGCGTTGTTTTATAATGTCGTTGCTACTGTAGAAAAAGAACACTTTGGAGGGAACGTTCGCAGACGATACGCCATCAGCACGGCGGACCAAATCACATCGGTGCATTTAACGGCCACACGAAACGCCACCCAGCCTCTTCGTGTGGAATTTAACCGTGCAGTACACGCTCACCCCTCCCCTCCCCCCCTTTTCTTTTTCCCCTATCCTCTTTTTTTTTTTTTTTTTTTTTTTGCACTTACGTCGTAGCGTAACGTTGTCGCCACCCTCCACCGGAACCGCAGAATCGCTTCGTAATTCGCACGTACGGCAAGCGCGGCGCATGTCCCTTCAAACAAAACAGTCCTTTCGAAACGGTTTTCTTTTTCTTTTTTTCTTTTTTTTTCATTTCTGTCGCCGTAGAAATTTTGCTTGCCTTTTGTGTACACATTTCGCTTATTTTCGAGTTAACGACTTTTCCCGCCGCGCTAATGATTGTTTGCAACAAAAAATAATAATAAAAAACTGAGGATCTGAGAGTTACAGGGAACGGAACACAACTGTGCAAACGCCTTTAATAGTAGTTTAATAGGTGTATGAACCACTATGCGAGTGCAGTGGAGACAAAGTCAGCTAGCTTTGCCTCTACCCTTTCATCGTTCCATTCAGAGTTCGCCCGCCGCTCTGGGGTGTTCTCGTTTCCTCCTTTGCCTCAGTTTCTGCCCGCACATGAATACATACCAACTCGTTCAATTGTCTAATACGTTAAGAAGAAGAGCGCTTCGTTCTTTAAGCCCCGCTCATGTCGAGAAAAAAAAGAAAAGAAAAACTAAAACAATAAATATTTTCTTTTTGTGTTTCAGTAACAGTGCCAATAAAATTGTTTCTTAAAATGTCACCGTTTTTTGTTTTTTTTTCGCTTTTTTTAAAACGTTTTGACGTTTTGTGCATCACCTATCCTCGTGGCGCCCTTTAACATCGTCTGTGGGAAGGCGGACAATGCGCGCACTCTCCATCTCTCTCTCTCTCTCTTCTTGGTAACGAAAGAGAGCAGTTGCTCGGAAAAACGTGACGTCACCACTATTAAAAGGTCGCCTATGACGAAGGCGATGGATCGCCGAGCTGTTGCGAAATCTTAATCCATAATGCAGCACCGTTTTATTACTCCCGTTTAAAATTCCGAATGCGCGATGAAAATGATTTCCACATCATCATCAGGCGATGATAACCATTTTTTTAATTTTATTAAATGTACGTGTGCGGACTTTCAAGAGGGGAAATTGTAGCGGTAGAACAGAAAAGCTTGCGCGTCAACGCCCCCTGCCAAGGGTGCTTCTCCTAACGCGCTGGTGCATTGCGGAGAAGTGCCATTGCGGTATAAATTGCCGCAGGGCCAGAACCGTGACGAGCGCGTTAACTTTTTTATGATTACGTTTTTTATAGATATTTTAATGCAAAACTGGGTGTCGGCGGTCGCATTCAATGTGCAGTTGTGCATTGCTTGTTCAAGCTAATTTGTCTAAGTTGGAGTGGGTGGACCGTTGTTGCTGCCAGGAGCGTGTGCCGTCGGTTTGAGCATGGACTGAGCATGCGCCCACAGGAACCCGCAATCCGAAGACTAGGCTCATCGAAACCTTTTAACAGTTTAACTTTCTACCTGGCTCGTTTCAGTCTTAAAAAATTCCTTTGCGATCTTTTTTTTTTTTTACTATATTCTAGTTTATTTTTTTCTTTTCTTCATAAAGAAACAAACAACAACAAATTCCATGCGAGACTAAACTATAGAAATTATAAATACTTATTAAATACCCTGCTATTTTTATTAATATACTGTTTTAACACGTTCAACGTTTTATGATACTGCAGGAGAACTTTTCAGAACTGATCAGGCAACGCTACCTCACACCGGACGAGATGAATTCTAACGACCCGCACGGCCATCCTCCCAAGGTAAATAAAACATTATTAATTGAATATGTTTTGTATATATTATGCATCACAGATTGTTATAACAAAATCGCGGACCTTTTCAACGGACCTAGCTGAGATCCGGCTCATTAAAGTATACCATCCTTACTACATAGACGATTCGCCTTGCCAGTACCATCCAAGAACGCTTATTAAGTGCATAGTACTTACAGGGCCAGCTCTTCGGGTTTCCGCGTATCCTGATATAGCCTTGGTGACGTCACCGTGTCACGTGGTACTGTGACGTGCCTTGACACCTTGGCTTCGGAGTTTCACGTGACATTGACGCTTTTATAAATTCACAAAACGCTCGCAATGTACTACGTAGTAGCTTTTTTACTGTGTCCACAAAAGGAGCGGTAAGAAGAGCCTGTATAAATGCCATGCACATTCAGAACGCTTTTGAAAAATGCAAAAGAGACAGGCAATTATTTTTCCTCTTGTAGGCAACAGAATACAGTCCACCGGAGTACATCCCCGACCCGATTCTCTTCGGACTCTCCACACCCCCTTGGGTCGCCCGAGGCGACAGCAGGATGCTACTGTTATCGAGGGGACAGACTCCAGAATCCTGGGCCCCTCCTCCCATCACGAAACCGAACTTGGCCGCACCACGGCCCTACCGGCACGAAGGCAACGGATCCGACGACGAACCCTCCAACGGACCACCTTCCGACGAAGACCATTACGATGAGCCGCCCAGCCCCGACAAGCACCACGCCGATGAAGGCGCAGCAGACGACAGAGCTCCTTGGTCGAACCACTTCGCCAAGCGAGGCAGCGTTTCGCTCCTGGAACCCTCTGTCTCGTGGCTGGCAGACGGCGGCGAGTTCTTCCGCACAACGAGTGCGCTAGACCGGCAACCAGCTTCAAGACCCGCCGCGTCTGAAAACGATCCAAGACCGCAGCGCCCGTCTGCGGTGATGAGTCACTTCTCCGACTACATCCCTAGTAACTTGTCACCACCGGCAGTGCGGAGGAAAGACGGACAGTCTACGAGGTTGCCGGACTTCGACAACGTCTTCATCAACCACACGACCGAGGTCCTCATGTCGGGCGCCGGGGGTCACGGAAGATATGACGACGACGCGTTCAGGGTAACCGACGAGAGGGACGTCACGCACTATAAGAAGATGAGGCCTCCAGGTAACCAGGAGGGCCCTCCGGCACGTCCCAAGAGAGCGGGAAAAGGAGGACGAACGCGGGAGGACGTTCAGCGGCAGCCGCCGCGACGGCAAGGTGCCCCCAAGCAAGCAGTGAAGCAACAAGAGCCTCCAGTCCGTCCTCCTAGAAATGCCGCTCGCCGCCCCACCATCACCGGAGACACCAAACCTGGCATCCTCCGGAAGAGAGACAAAGATAGGGTCGACGACGAGCGTGACTTGACGCAGAAGGGCGTGGAAGACAGCCGGCATCCCGCTACAAGAGATAGAAGCGATGATGACAAGCAGGAATCCACAGAGAGCTCGGACAAGGCAGCAGGCGACGACCAGAGAAGCACGTCGCACGGAGGCCCGTTTAAGGGCGATAAAAATGCATCGTCCGAAGAGGAGGGAGCGCACAGTCCACAGGATCGCTCGGAGCGGAGGCAGCAGCAGACGTTGGACGTACCAGGCGGACCGCAGCACGGTCAGACTTTCCAAGACGTCCGAACCCAGGAGCGACAGGTGAGGAGTGCCATCGAGGTTCCTGAGCCCAAAGCACCGCTGCAACGACCCAGACACAGCGTGCCGTTGGCCGACCGACACGCCGTCGAAAAACGCACCGTGCTGTGGGGTGAAGATGACGAACCAAGGACGCTTGACAGGCGTGCCTCCGAAAAGAGGAAAGAGCAGCGGGAGAGGCGTGACAGTCTCAAGGCCAAAGAGTGGGTCGTTCCGCAGAGGAGTGAAGAGAGACAAGAAAACGCTGAAGAGAATCCGCAGTCGGTAAAGGGTGCCGCGGAAAAAGCAAGTGCCGTCCCGCAGGACCGTAGCTCGAGTAGTTCAAGCTCTTCCAGCTCAAGCTCTTCCTCGTCGTCTTCCGACAAAGAAAGCCCTGGAAAGAAGGAGGGCGGTAAGGCGATGGTGCATTTTTGTCAGTTGGTCACGGCATGCTAAATCTACCGCTTTGATTTCCGCTTTATTTCGATGCAGGGAAGAAAGCAGATGTGTCACAGCGGAGCGAGGACAGCTTCTTCGACAAGAACGTTGCGGTGACAGGTATGCAATTGAATACAGTTGCTCATCCTTACGTATCAGGCTTTGACAGGTGTGAGGAATAAAAAAAAAGTATACAAGTTCATAGGCACACTCATACGAGATTGTGCCTATTGACATTCAAAACCAACATTTGAACGAGTGACTTATAAATGAATTGTAATATTCTGTGTAATGCACACTAACAATTTTACTCCCTTATATTCCATAGGCTTACACCTATGACTGCACCCTTTCAGCACCCTTATTTTGAGCAATAGTACACCCTTTTATATTTCAAAATAGGAAGCTGTTGCATTGAACACACCAGTATAAAAAGGGAGTGAAAAAAGATGCTGCTACAAAAAAGGGTGTAAGGCAGCTCATAGGCGTAGACTTCGGGGGGGGGGGCATCGGGGTTAGTGCCCCCCCCCCCTAATAAGATCCGGGGGGGGGGGGGGGGGGCTCTGCTTTCCTACCCCCCCCCCCTCCGGATTTGGGCCATGATCCTTACCGAGACGCTGTTTACGTGCCATGTAACGAGCTTCTAGTAGTGGCATGTAAACAAAATAACGCCCACGTTGCCTTTATCGACAAAATACATGAGAAATAGAATCCCAGCATGCTTTCGTTAGCTTCAATGTCCAGTTCTGGCGAAAAGGTAACGCTCAGCAGCACCCCCCCCCCCCCCCCCCCCCCCCCGGGAAATGGAAAGTCTACGCCGCTGAGCGAGCTTACGTACCTGGTTTAAACATCTTTAGGGAATGTTGTTTTAAAGGTTATATCGAAAACAATATTCCCTATACTTTTAACTTGAAGATTCCTTTCTTGAACTTCAATATATTACGCTTTCTGTGAAATGTCGACGTTGACAAATCAGCATACTTGTGATCTTCTTAATTGTGAAGGCGGTGTCATCTGCGAATG
The DNA here is from genome assembly GCF_016920785.2 of Ixodes scapularis. NCBI lineage: Eukaryota > Metazoa > Arthropoda > Arachnida > Ixodida > Ixodidae > Ixodes > Ixodes scapularis. The sequence goes on from NW_024609878.1 coordinate 1,020,345, forward strand.
AGTATTTTCAGTTGTCGAGTATATACGGTGGTACAGAGTCGGGAATCACTACTCTTTTAACAGAACCTGTTAACGGGTTTAGCAGAACGGAACGGTATCGGAATAGCGAGTCGCTATTCTGATCTCTTTCTGTTCCGCGTGCGTTCTTCTTTACATCTGTATTTATGATTTCTATGCGTGTGCAAGTGCATGAAAGGCATGCTATACATTTGTGGCTCGTAAAACAATCCCTCTAAAATGCTGCTACAATCGCCAGATTGACTTACACCGTTAAGGGTGCAAATCAGTTTTGCCCCATGGCCAAACATTTTTAACACCCTAAAATAGGGTTCTGGCGATTGTAGCAGCCTCCTAGATATATCGATTACTAAGCAACAAGTGTATATAAGCACCACGCAAACTGACTTGCTCCGGGAGATTTGTGTGTTGTGTTGCGTGGGGCTTGAGGTCGCTCCTTGAATTGAGGTCACGACGTGTTGTACCGTGGAGGAAATCACAAAGACGTGTGCGAATTCCGGAAGATGTGTTTGTGAGAGACGGTATATAAACGGTTGTGTCAATAAAGTTTAGTAGCTGAGTTTGAGACGTTTTGTGTTTGTACCTTTCTTCGCCCGTTGTCTACGATTTTTTCAAATATACGTTATTTGCTCCCTTAACGGTGTAAATCTGTTTGTCCCAGGGCTAACACACTGATTTGCACCCAGGCACA
>NW_024609878.1:1021153-1219666 GCF_016920785.2 Ixodes scapularis
TTTGTGGCTCGTAAACAATCCCTCTAAAATGCTGCTACAATCGCCAGATTGACTTACACCGTTAAGGGTACAATCAGTTTTGCCCCATGGCCAAACATTTTTAACACCCTAAATAGGGTTCTGGCGATTGTAGCAGCCTCTAGATACAAGTGTATATAAGCAGCACGCAAACTGACTTGCTCCGGGAGACTTGTGTGTTGTGTTGCGTGGGACTTGAGGTCGCTCTATGAATTGAGGTCACGACGTGTTGTACTGTGGAGGAAGTAACAAAGACGTGTGCGAATTCGGAAGATGTGTTTGTGAGAGATGGTATATAAACGTTTGTGTCAATAAAGTTTAGTAGCTGCGTTTGAGACGTTTTGTGTTTGTACCTTTCTTCGTCCGTCGTCTCCGATTTTTTTCAAATATACGTTATTTGCTCCCTTAACGGTGTAAATCTGTTTGTCCCAGGGCTAACACACTGATTTGCACCCAGGCACATAGCCAGGGGGGGGGGGGGGGGGGGGGGGGGCGGTCCCCCTTTTCTTTCCCGAAATCTTCCATTTTGCTGGGGCCTCCCCGTCCCCAATTCAAAATACTGGCTACGTGCCTCTTTGCACCGGTGTAAATCGGCATGACTTACAGCACCTTGATTTATACATTTTTAAGAGCGTAAGTCAGCTTGTTTCAGAACTAACAACGTTTATATCCTTAAGGGTGTAAACGGTTTTAGTGTGTAGGTAATAAAACGGGCCAGGGGGTTTGAATAAGAGCAGCAAAACGACTTCCTTGCATGTTCTCGAGTGTGAAAAATCAGGCTGGTGAACTCGCTGTCCTCTCAAACATCCGCAGACATGCCGGCCTACCAACTGATGCTTGGAAACACCGTCAAGCCGACAGCGCCAGAGAAGGCAGCCCTCTCAGAACATCCATCGCAAAGTAGCACCGACATCGAGAACGAGTTGGCTGCCGCTGTCACAACGAATCAGTCAAAAGAAAAGTATGTATACGCACAAAACTAAGTGTTTTTCTTCGTAGGTAATGATCTGTGGTGAAATCAAAGTTGATATTTCTACAGCTGCGGGGTTTTCGAATTTTAATCTCCTGAAATCTACTTTGAGTCAATATCTGAGCAGTCAAGAAAGTGGAGAGAAAGAGAGAGAGTAAACATTTTATTGAATCACCAAGTCCGGTGATTATATAAAACTTAACTACCGGGCCTTGGTGATTGAGTCACCAAGTCCGGCAGTCAAGGAAGCCATCCTCAGCACTGGATATATATATATATTTTTTTTACTAAAATAGTTAAGAGGTGAGCGCTTGGGCCACAGTCACGTAGGAATGACATACCTCCCTCAGTTTAACGATGAAATTCCGTTTAAACTGGACAAAGCTTCGGTTGAGAGGTGTTCACCCGTTACACGTGCGGATTGCTTCGCGTGGAAGGGATAGCTTTAAGACTGAGGGGCATACATGACTATACCCGTTTTCACTTCAAGAAAAAAGGAAGTTTTGCTCCATGTTCCTACGCCGCGCGAAGTAGTTCTCACAAAATATGATCGTCGGAGGAAGAAGCGATGCTTTTGGCGTTTGAAACGTGTACGTCTTGATAAGAGAACATATATCTAATCTAAAATACACCTACATATGTCTCAATTCTCAGCGTAACGAGAGAAATTAGTAATGCTTCGCGAGGAGCCGAACTTTTTTTACTATGGTTCTTGAGGTGAAAACGGGTATAGTGACTTTCTTCTCTGTGATAGACTTTGCGAATTTGTGATATAAAAATTTACCAGTAACGTCAAATCAGGAGAAGGGGGAAAAAAAGGGGGGGGGGGGGGGAGGGAGTCATTTGAGCCAAGTTGCAGAGAGCACGTAGAGAGCGTGTCACGTGACCTTCTGGTTGAGCAGAGCGACGAGCGTAACGCAAAGGCACGTACAATGCTCGCTGCGCTGGATTGGTTGGAACGACTCGAAGCATCGGCGGAGGTCCAACTTATGGTGGGACTAAGTGTAGATCAATCTCGTGGCGGTAATTAGTAAAACGAATAGTGTTCGATGAAACAGGAAAGACACACACCCGTACTGCATGTTGATCCATCGATCCAAACGTCATATGCAGAACTGCGTTTCGTGAAGAACGCAGCCGATGCTCACTACCAGTCTCGGGGTTCCTGAAACGCGCCAACGCTTCTTTTGGAGGCGTCGCCTCGTCACCCTCTCCCAGTTGTTGTTTCCGAAAGCAGTTTTCTTGCGACGACGCAAAGAAGGCTGTGCGATCCCTTACAAAAATGATCAATGAGTTTCAATAGACTTTCTATTGTGTTCCTATAGAGTCAATTGAAACTCGATATAAACTCAATGTCTATTGAATTAACTCAATAGGAATGCAATTGAGACTGATCATAAGAAACTCAATATCGATTCTATTGACTTTACTCACTAGGAATGCAATTGAGTTCGATCATTAGAAACTCAATATCAATTCTATTGAATTTTCTCAATAGGAATGCGATTGAGTTTGGTCATAAGAAACTCAATTTCGATTCTATTGAATTAACTCAATAGGAATGCAATTGAGACTGATCATAAGAAACTCAATATCGATTCTATTGACTTTACTCACTAGGAATGCAATTGAGTTTGATCATTAGAAACTCAATATCAATTCCATTGAATTTACTCAATAGGAATGCGATTGAGTTTGGTCATAAGAAACTCAATTTAGATTCTATTGAATTTACTCATTAGGAATGCAATTGAGACTGCTCATAAAAAACTCAATATCGATTCTATTGACTTTACTCACTAGGAATGCAATTGAGTTTGATCATTAGAAACTCCATATAAATTCTATTGAATTTACTCATTAGGAATGCAATTGAGTTTGGTCATAAGAAAGTCAATATCGATTCTATTGAATTTACTCATTAGGAATGCAATTGAGTTTGGTCGTTTGTGGATTACTGCACCCGTGTGCACCGAACGATTATTGCTTGTACCAATGTTTTTCTATTAAGGGATAGAGTCCAATGACGTCGAAACACTGTTTATCATCTATGAGACTTTCAAGGAGGAAATAGGAAACTGGGAACCTTAGTAGATGCTGAGGTGGTCACCGGCCAAATGAATACCTTTCTTATGTAGGGTATATACGGCGGTAGGGTAGTCAAGGGAGTACGATTAGTGGGTTGTGAGTGCTTAGTTACGATGTTTGTGCTCGTTTCCTCTATGTGCTTTGTTTCCTTCATGTTGCATGCTTTAAAGAATTGTAAAAAAAAAAATTCTCAACCAGGGCAATTTTTTTTAAATGCAGTTGCAATAAATTCTATTGAAGCACGTTGAAATAATTCAATTGAAAGTCAATTGCAATATTTTTATTAAAACTCAATAGCAAAAGTTCTATTGAAATACTATTGCCAAAATTCAATTGAAATGCAATTGCTAAAAATTCAATTATAAGACTCAGTGGCCAATAGTCTGGGACGGATCAATAGCGACTCAATAGAAAAAGTCAATTAAGTTTCAATTGAGACTGAATGAGGTCTATTGAGTGAGTCCTTTACACTTTCAATTGAAAGTCAGTTCATTTTTTTGTAAGGGATAAATTTGAGTGAGGACGTAAAAAACGTGTACAACAGCACGGCTTTTCTCCTCGCCTTCTTGCTGTCGTCTCTTCCCCTTTCTTGTTTTCAAGAGATTAGGGGCAGTACAACAATAGCGGAGGCCTTGACGACAGCCAACAGAGCGTGCGAGTGGTTGTCCGGAATCACGTGATGACCAGGCTCACAGCCCCTGTTCAAGGACGTTAGTGGAGGGGGAAAAATACAACAGATAAGCGTGCCACTTTCGGTACAGCAAATGCTGCGACTGCAGAAAACGCGTCCTGTGCGGACAAAAGTCGGACACGAGGGCTGCGTCATTGTTCGGAGAGAACCACTGATCTCAATGACAATTCGGATCCAATCAAGTGCTTCGAGTCCAAGCAATGGCGACTGCCAATGTTGCTTGATGGTCTTTCGAAAAGGGGCTATTCTGCATTAAAAAAAAATGGTTCTTATTTCCCAAACATAGAATGTTCAGCTAGGCTGCGGTGGAATGTTTGATTTTAGTCCTTCCCCCGCTCCCCCCCTTTTGTGAGCCACGCCATGCTAAACTGTAAGCAGTAAACATACCCAATTTATAGGTATCTCGTTGTACAGAACGAAAGTTCTCACAACACCATATTTAAAAAAGAAAAAAAAAAAAAAAACGAACGCATTTTGTAGGTGCCGATAGCATGGTTTAGTTAATGTATTCTTGACCAAATCATGTCATCACAATCTAAAACAGGCAGTTAGTTCTATCGGTTTTCCTGAATCGCGATCTCCTGCGTGATACCAGAGAGCGGTGAACTTAACGTTGACCGTCACAACGCAACTGGATTCTTCTTAATTTGAAAATTATAGCATAATATAACTGGAAAGAAACTTGTTTAACACAATCTTTCATGATGCCCTTCTATTCCCCTATACCAGTGGCTCTCAAATAAGGGTCCGCGAAGCCCTGCCTCCCGGCAATATTTTTTTTCTTCTTTTTTTTTTAGATTGAGATGAAACGTTTCAATTTTCGTATGAGTTTTCTAATGTGTATGTTAATGAAAGAAGTCTACTTCACACGGCCCTTACTTATATTAATTTACTAAATCATTATCATAATTAAACTATACCTCCCCTTTCCTCTCACCGCAAACGGGGTCCTTCATAATCTCCGCCGATCTAGAAAGCGTCCGCGAAACATCAGTGGTTCAGAACCACTGCCCTATACAGTGATTTTTTTTTTTTTTTTTTTTCTGTTTTACTGGCGTGCATCGCTTCAGGCACTATGGCGGTGTAGCGACCAGCATTGTTGCATAGGGCGGCGCACCGACCGCGAGGTTGCTCATGCATCACGGAGCGAGGCAGGAGGCACGATGATCGAGCGGCGCGCCACACGCGCACAGAACGAACACGACGAGCAGCATCAGCCGCTATGGCTCGGCGCTCCATGGACTAGCCCTCATCCTAAGTAATACTGTACATGTGTAAATAAATAGTTAATTTGGTGAAGAACTAAAGGCGTCGACGACTACAGCGGCGAATATTGGATAAAGTCAAACGACTTCGGAGTTGACAAAGCATCATTTTGTGATACAAATGTAATCAGTTCAGATTTGGGGAATGTAATTTGAAGTCGGAAGTTGTGCTTTCCTCGGAAAGTACCAGGAAAAAAAAAGTACTCCAAGTAAAGTAAAAGCGCGTAGTCAGCAAATGTACTTCACGTAAAGTACGAGGATTTCTGAACCTCCTTCTAAACCCCCAACACCGGAAAGGGGCATCGTCACGGCGTCCGTCGTCTTCGTGTTTTTCCTTTGCGGTGACCGGCGCATGATCATGCGCTTTTTCTGGTCGCACTAAAAGAATACTAGTTAGAGGCAGTGTTGGGTAAAGTACACCCAAAAAGTACTTGGGGTAAAGTACGAGGTAAATGAGAGGTTATGTACTTCAAGTAAAGTAGTAAGTGCACAAGGCACAATGTACTTGAAGTAAAGTATTATAAAGGCAATGTACTTCCAAAGTAAAGTACTTTTTAACAAAATCTTTTATGATGTCCTTCCAAACCACTTTACAGTGTTTTTTTTTTCTTTTTTTTTTTTTTTTTTTTTTCTTTTTAACTGGTATGTATAGAGCGTATAGAGCCCTGCGCGGATAACAGTTTGATCATCCGCATCCAATCCGTATCCGCATCCGCAAAGTTTTAAATAATTGTACCCGCGAATCCGATCCACATCTGAATTTCATCCATTCGACCCTCCAATCTGCACATTCATACTATATCATAAAATCAAACATAAATAAAAAAATAAAAAAAAAACCCATCTGGATGGTATTTTATAAGCCGTCTGCTTACCTTAGTACGAAGAACTCTTTCTGTCAGAATTACAGTGAAAGTCATTTTATCGTGTTCTATTTTATCGTATTTATAAAATAAGCGACAAGCATTCAGTCACAAGACCGAGAGAAATAATAGAGGAGTTTTTTAATCATGAAGGCTGGAGACAAGTGCATCAGCATGCCTTCGGTGTGTCTCATTGACAAAGATGTATTTATTCTTGATTGTTTTATCTGATTCGATTGGCGCGTAATAAATAAGTATTTTAATGTATAATTTTTGTATTTGTATTTGCTTTTTTTTTTTTGCAGGCGATGGGACATAGAATATGTTAATTGCTTGTTTTGATGTTGCAATAAACTCATTTGGAAGTCAGCGCCAGTCCTGTCGAGTGTGTGCCTCTTCCTCTTCGTTCAGTTTGCGCTATTTGATTAATGTCAGGCATGAATCAACTAGTCCAATCAAAAGTCGTGTTACATCATTGTACGGGTTAATACAATAACTAAACAAAATATATATATATATATATATATATATATATATATATATATTTCAATGGAATATCCTTCACCTCGCTAATGTTTCAGAAGGCGAATTGTTATTCATATAGGCTGCAGTGAACATGAGGTGTGGCATGGCGTAAGTATACCGCGTCTAATATGCGAAATGCGGAATAGCCACGATCATGACACAAGTCTTTGTGTTTCCGCGACACGGTTCAGGACGAGAGCAGCAGACAAGGAGGAGAATGGTCCCGCAAGCAATGACAGCTCTCCGCCAGAGTATGACGTTGCATCAGTTAACCTGCAGTACGTTCGCTTCGGTACTCCTCTGCTTTCGCATACATTGTGCGACCTGCTCGTGGTGCTTGCCCAAATCTCGTTGTTGTCTGCTACAATCTAAAAAGAGCTTTCTCACCGCCGTTGCTGCTTTCAATGTCTGTGTCGCTTGCAAGATAAAACACGCAACGTAAAAATTCAATCATAATGATTCTTTTTTTTTTTTTTTTTTGTTTTGTTTCAGAAATTTAATTAGCGAAAAAGTCAGACACAATGTTCCGTCGCTAATATCCAGGAAAGGTGAGCCGATCTGTCATCTACATTCATTTGGATCAAGCATGCTGCCGAGTTATTACAGTCCATAAAGGATGGGCGTTGATGCTCAACTTGCCCGAGAAATACCGCGAATCACCACTGCTAGATAATTTTTTTGCTTTTTAGCCTTGGAATAAATAAATTCAGATAGTTTCGTAAACTAACCGTTCCTTGTTTTTCATTGCAGTTTTGGGTCTCGATATGTACGCCGAGTCCAAGATCTTGAAGAACAAAACGGAGGAAAACGATGACGACGACAGCTTCTTCGATTAATGAGATTGCGCCGCGGAGATAACTTCAATAAGCTCAACCGTTTCATCCACCACTTTAACATCACTGTCACTTTAGTAAATAGTTGTGCTTATTAGACACTTACCCAATGTTATGAATTCATTCACTTATCTACTTATTCGTGCTGTGACAGTGACGAACTACAGCTGCTGGAAAGTAAAGCTAAGGACCTTGCCAACATCACTGCTTCACTGTACTGCTCACTTCACGGTTAAAATCTTCCAAGAAATGTTAGCCCGCTAGGTTACTATTCGGCTTTGAAATACCCGTACCAATAGGCAGTAAACTGCATCATTAAAATTGCATCATTAAATAAAGTGATAACCTGTGAATCTGTTAGTAGCCAACCATGCCAGTCAAATAGCTTGTCATTACACGACCAAAGCGTTTCTGTCCGATCACTGGTGATTCGCGGCTTTCAGCATCTGTCCGAAAAGCTGGCAGGAGCCGTTTTACAGCATTCTCCACAAGCAGTGTTTATTAACAACAGCACGCATTCTACATCATCAGAACATCACCGAAAAATACAACCTACGTATACCGTCTGCTGCATATCTGTATTTCGCCACCAGGGGGCCAGCGTCTGTCCGGAAAACTTCCCGCGCACGCCGCGCCATTACTTTCTTCTTGCTCATGCAACCGCCATGAGGTTTCAATGGTTTCAACATGTAACCTAACCGCTTAATAAACAATATGTGACAAGAACGTTTTTCCCCACCGACGCAACACTGGCGACGAGAACGAACTCGCCCGTGGCGGCCGACTGAGCAAGTTACTACTACCCGGAAAACGGTGAGCGTCCAGCCAGTTCAGCTCCAAGCACACCATGTCGCAACCAACGCCGGGGCCGACATTTGGAACACTTGCTGCTTTCGACGCAAGCGTCGAATCCTGGACCAATTACGCCGAAAGGCTCGAAGCATTCTTCGAAGCAAACGCCATCGTGGACAGTAACAGGAAACGTTCAATCTTGATCACGTCGGTGGGACCCGAAACTTACGCGCGTCTGCGAAGCCTTTTGGCGCCTAAAAAGCCCATGGACGAGGCCTACGATGAAATTCTCAAGGTCTTGGCACAGCACCTTAACCCGGAGCCCTCGGAGATCTACCAGACCTACCGTTTTCAAACACGGGTTCAAGGGCCGAACGAAAAGGTGGCAGACTATGTCGCCGAGCTCCGGAAGATCGCAGACGACTGCAACTTCGGCGCTGCGCTCGAGCGGAACCTCCGCGATCGCTTCGTCATCGGACTGCGCGACAAAACTGTCAAGAAAGTGCTACTGGCTAAGCCGAAGACCTTGGACCTGAATGAGGCGCTCGGAATCGCAAGAGCTGCGGAGGTGGCAACGGAAAACGTCACCCAGCTGCCTAACCCGGCCCAACCTTTGCCGCAAACGACTGAAGTCAGCGTTATGCAGGCCACGGAAAGGAGAGGACGCTTTCGAAAGAAGACCCAGCAGAAGTCTCAGAAGAGCTCAGCGCAACCTTGCATTCGTTGCGGTGACAGCGCACACACTCCACCCAACTGCCCTCACAGATCGGCAACATGTTTTAAGTGCAAAAAACAAGGACACCTGGCAAGTGCTTGTCTGGCCTACCAGCGGAAGCCAGGACGACCCCAACAGTTTCACGCACACACCTTGTCGACGGGTGAAGACTATACGGAACCAAGCGATCCGTTGCAGCATCTGTACTCTGTGAATACAGCACCGTCAGCGGTTCAACCGATTGTCAAGCCTCTCCAGTGGGGGCAAGTGACGTTAAACATGATCGTGGACACCGGCTCACCCGTGTGTGTCATCTCCAAAGACACATATAGCAAACATGCTGCTTCATGGCCTGCTCTCAGTCCAACGGACACAAATCTATATTGCTACCTTGGAAAACTGCCAGTGGTGGGAGCCCTGCACCTACCAGTAAAAAACGGCGACAAGCAAGCAAGCGGTGTCTTGTATGTGGTGGACTATCCGGGCCCAATTCTGTGTGGTCGCGACATCATCCAGGAGCTACAGCTTCTGTCTGCTGAACACGTCGGCAGCCTGCTGCCCTCTGACAACAGTGTGGCAACGACCGTCAAAGAACTAAAAGAAGAGTTCAAAGACCTGTTCGAAGAGGGAACAGGCCTGATGAAGGGTCCCCCTGCACACCTCAACTTGCGGAAGGATGTCAACCCCAAGTTCCTGAAGGCACGCTCACTGCCATATGCACTGCGCGACAAGGTGGCGGCAGAGCTGGACAGGCTATGCAGCAGTGGAATCTTATCACCAGTGCCTCATGCGGACTGGGCTACCCCCGTGGTACCTGTCACGAAGAAGGACGGCGGAATCCGCATCTGCGGCGACTTCAAAGTGACTCTCAACACTGCTTGTGATTTGGAGCAGTACCCGCTTCCACGAATTGAGGATATGTTTGCATCTTTGAAGGGTGGCTACTGGTTTTCCAAACTCGACTTGCGAGAGGCATACTGTCATGTCGCTTTGGACGAGGAATCCAGAAACGCGTGCGTCATCAACACGCACAAAGGACTGTACTGCTATAACCGCCTTCCGTACGGCATTGCCTCTGCACCTGCATTATTCCAGAGGAAGATGGAGAACATCCTTCAGGGGATCCCAGGGACTCAAGTCTTTTTGGACGATGTCCTAGTCGCTGAGGGACCACACGATTTTGGAAAGACCCTCCGGAGAGTGCTCAGTACACTCAGGGAGAATGGCATCCGCCTAAGAGAAGACAAGTGTGAACTTGGTTGCGAACAAGTCGTGTACCTGGGTCACCGGATCGATAGAGAGGGACTTCATCCATCAGAACAAAAGCTCGAAGCCATCATGAAGGCTCCAGCACCACGGAACCTACACGAGCTTCGTTCCTTCCTGGGATTTATCAGCTACTACAGAAGCTTTCTACCTCAAATGTCCCAGCTACTGGCACCACTCTACAACCTGCTCCGGCAAAATGTGAAGTGGAGGTGGGAAACCAAGGAAGATGCAGCCTTCAACAACGCAAAGCAGACACTTCTGCGGTCAAGTCTCCTAGTGCACTACGACCCCACTCAGGAACTGATCTTAGAATGCGACGCATCTCCGGAAGGCGTTGGAGCAGTGTTGTCGCACAACGTCAATGGGGTCAACAAACCCATCGGTTTCAGATCCAGGACACTCACCAGTGCCGAGAAAAACTACTCACAACTGGAAAAAGAGGCCCTGGCACTAATTTTTGGAGTAACCAAGTTTCGTGACTACTTGCTTGGTAGAACTTTCACGCTTAAAACTGATCATGAACCCTTGGTAGGGCTTTTCAAAGAAACCAAAGCAACACCAACCACCGCAGCTGCCAGAATCCAGCGCTGGGCACTCACGCTTGGGGCGTACAGTTACAGGATTCAATACAAGCCTGGGCAAGCAAACCAAAATGCAGATGCCTTAAGTCGTTTACCACTCCCACATGACCAGCCAAGAACTGAAGACAACAGATTACAGGGAGTGCATGTCCTCGACATCTTGGACACCGGTCCAGTTTCTCGGAAGCAGCTGGAAGATCTTACGACGAAGGACCCTGTGCTTGTGGCACTTCGAGAGATCATTAAGGAAGGTTGGCCAAGGAAACTTCAAGATCCAGTTCTTCAGCCATTCTGGCCGCAGAGACACACCTTCTCCTTGGACGGTCTTCTCATCCGCAGGGGGGAGAGAGTGGTTATCCCCGAGAAAGCACGAGACGCTTTCCTACAGGAGCTCCATGACACACACATGGGTATTAATGCGACAAAAGCACTCGCACGGTCAATACTCTGGTGGCCAGGTATTGATCGTGCAATCGAAGATGCTCTGCGAGCTTGCACAGTGTGTCAACAGGCTGCACCGATGCCATCAGCAGTAGAACCACTAGCCTGGCCAGCAACCACTACACCTTGGACAAGAATTCATGTCGATTACGCAGGACCTATCGATGGTACCATGCTGCTCATCGTGGTTGACAGCTACTCAGGCTGGATTGAAGCACTACCAACACCAGCCGCAACTTCAGCAGCAACAGTTGATCACCTGAGAAGTCTGTTTGCCCGTTTCGGACTGCCTGTTTGCCTGGTGTCCGACAATGGAACACCATTCACTGGATCACAATTTAATGAGTTCATATCCCTGAACGGTATCCGCCATTTAAGGACTGCACCGTATCATCCACAATCGAATGGGCTTGCAGAGAGAGCTGTAAGGACGGTCAAGGATGGCTTGAAGAAACTCTCAGGAGGTTCCCTCGCCACACGTTTGGCAAGATGGCTGCTTGTGCATCGTCGCACTCCGTCGGCCACCCGAGGCCAATCTCCAGCAGAACTGATGCTCGGCTTTCGCCCGAAAGTTCGCATGGACCTCGCCACCATGACCACCAGCGAGCCAAAGGACGACACAGAAGGACTCTGCAACCTCAAAGAAGGGAATCCTGTGTTCGCAAAGAACTACGGAGTTGGAGAGCGTTGGGTGCCGGGAGTCATCTCGAAGGTTTTGGGAAACCGTATGGCTATAGTGGAGACCCACCACGGCTCAATGAGGCGCCACATCGACCAGTTGCGCCCCCGACACCATGGCTCTACTGTTCCGGAGACTTCTGTGGATTGGCCACCGGACCCGAGCCTTTTCGACAGTATACCGGACAGCCGAACTGAAATTCGATCTACCCCACTACGACGCTCTGCGCGAACACGCAAGGCACCAGACCGGATGGACTTATAGCTAGTGTGGGGGAGTGCTGCATATCTGTATTTCGCCACCAGGGGGCCAGCGTCTGTCCGGAAAACTTCCCGCGCACGCCGCGCCATTACTTTCTTCTTGCTCATGCAACCGCCATGAGGTTTCAATGGTTTCAACATGTAACCTAACCGCTTAATAAACAATATGTGACAAGAACGTTTTTCCCCACCGACGCAACACCGTCCATGTAATTGCTCACATGAAACATGAAAACAAACATGCACTGGTTATGTCTCCCACATCCGACCATACCACGCGTGGCCTCGAGGAGTATACTGTATAATTATACATACAGTCGTGGACAAAATAAAGTAGAATGCATGAATGCGCTTAGTTGCCAACTTTAGTGCAACTGGGGAAGTGGAACGTATACGTAAAATGGAATAGAATTTGTTGTACGAATGTTTAACACCGGAAGTTAGTATGTGCCTCAAAGTAGGTCTTGTGTCTTCGAGTTCGCTGCGTAGATGCAAAATTTGGCAAGCGCAGCACTTCCAATAGTGAATAAACAAACGCACACAGGTACGCGGTGCTCATCAAGATCAAAACGGGCAGGAGAGATTGAGAAATGCACAGATGTGAGCGTTCAACAGGCACTTCGGAAATTCCTACAGTTCCTCATCACTATACTAGGTGGTATAACTATAAGTGAAGCTCAAATAAACACTGGTTGGGTGGCGTGAGGCGCCTTGGAATTCAGAAGGTTCAGCCATATTCATTCATTCCTTTGTTCATTCACTCTAATACGTAAGCGCATTCTAGTTTCCTGTGCCCATGACTGTACACGAGAACTTAAAGGAAGGACGGTTTTGCCTGCTTTATCGGCTGCAATAAAGACACGCATACATGATGCTCTAATCTGGGTCTTCGTTGTTTGAGTCGGACGTCGACGTATCCTGCTCTTCCGATTCGTCGAGCAAGGGCTGAGATTCTTCCTTGATGTTGGAAGTTTCCTTACGAGAGGTGTTGGCTGCAGCTTCGACCGGGCATGACTGTGGTCTCCGCATGAAGAGATAGCCTATTGAGTAGGTGATCTGGTAAGTGTAAGCGGAAAAAGAACCATCAAGATTATTTTTAGCCTTGCCAAGCTTCATGAAGTGCAATCACACGTGCAGTTATCGAATTAGATTCAGGGGGGTAATCGCAGCCAAGTGTTCGCTGCAGGATACACGTAGACTTATGTGTAAAGCTATGTCATAATAAGTCAATAGTTGATGAAACGGGCACTTTCAATATATCTTTGTCCCACCATACAAAACTGTGGGTTGTTTGCTGTGACTGTTGATCATACTAAGCAGGGCAGACCCTCGAATGCATTCGATGTTCAACTTCAACAAGAACTTCAGTTTATCCCAGAGTTTTGCATGGTATACAATTGTAAAACGAGATGCGCGTTTAAAGTAATAACGTTACGTGTAAGGCTTTTGACCTAGTGAGAACAAATTGCCCCAGACAAAAGTGCTGACACATCCGTAAAAACAGCACCATCATAAGTGAAAGGCTGCAGCCAAGATAAACATTTTAAAAGAGACTGGAGGAGCTCCCTTGGATCTAACATTATAAGGAGCAGTATAGCATGCACCTATTTCGCAAAGTTGGTGCAAAGATGGCGTGCATCCTTAGGCATTGAACCACAAGTTAACAGTGACATGCATCGGTTTTAGAAAATGTCAATTTTCTGAAACCGATGCATGTCACTTTCATAGGCGTGCCAACCGGGGGGGAGGCAAGGGGGGCGCTTGCCCCCCCCCCCCCCTCCCAGTTCTCAGACTGGGGGGTCCAAGGCATGTGTTTTGCCCCCCCCCCCCCCCCCTGAAACAGCCGCCACTGGGCAGGGCAAACATTGGCCGGTGGCGCCCAAGGGATACCAAGGGCACCGCCCGACGGCCCTGGGGGGAGGGGGGGTAGGGGGGAGGGGTCTGGTTTGCCCCTTCCACTCAAAAACAAGTTGGTACGCCACTGACTATTTTGCTTCCAGCCATTCGTATCTGACTGTCCTGATAGACAATAAATATACGATTCTTTGTGCCGAAGTAAGAAAATGTGCACAAATTAAAGTGCTTCATTAGATTGCCATGGTAATCAAACATAAAATGTCTGAGACTAGTATTAGTGGAAAAGGATTAGCTTTGCTCCCATGTTTAAACTACGTCATTGTCTGTTTTCCGTAATAATCCTCTTGGCTAAAATGTTTGATTTAACAGCACATAAACCTAACTATACCATATAATTGTGTGCAATCCATGGTTTTTATCTTATGTGATAAGTTTCCTTCATTCCAAGCATGTTTAGGCTCTAAGCCAAAACTTTACAACTGGCAAATAATGTAAGAATAAACGACGGGATAAATAAGCAGGGCGTATTGAATTTGAGCTAATTACCCCAAAATTTTGTGACGTTGCGTTGCATTGAGCTGACCCACTGCCAAATAATGCAAGTTGTGTGCAGGTGTGAAGTAGATCGTATTGGCTTACCACAAATGCGAACACTAAAATGAGCAACAAGCTAGCGTTGCTATTTCCGATCGTCTTCAAAAACATGCTGCCGAACGAAGATCCGAACAAGGCGCTGTGGGAACACGGACCATCATGAAAGTTGCCTCGTGTAGGTAATATGTCACATCATAGGATTAGTAAAAAACAAACAAACACAACACAGAAAAAAAAAAGAGATTCGCTCTCACGTTGAGGGCAGCACCATGGTATATGGCTTCATGGAGTACTTTTACGCCCGTAGATCGTATCTGACCATCAGTGCCTTGGATGGCCCAACCTAACAATGAAACATCTACGATTAGAAACATGAAAGTTTCGTAAGTCACCAAGCAAATTCGTAAAATTATTTTTCTGGAGCTTCATTCTTCGCCATCACACTCCCGAGCATTGTTCACGAGCGAACCTAAACTATGATGCAGCACGCGGTCCCTATTTGAACTTGTTATCTTCTTAATGTCGGCTCGAACGTAGAGTAGAACTTATATACCCTACATACGCGATACAAATGAAACACCGCCTACCACATACACGTTTTTGTCAATGGAATTTTGCAGAGACTACTTGCATGAAAAGGCGCACGAGGTCAAGCGCGCTCCGCCTGCAACGGCCGTGCGTTGGTCCGGTTTTAAACGTCGGGTCGGCCTCACGAGCGACACACTTTCGAGCTCATCGATTTCCACCAACGAACGGCCTCGGAAACCTCATCGACCTTAGGTGTCGTTGCCATAGGCCGAAATACCCGGCTAAAAATGTGCAAAATCAATGGCGTGGTCACGCAAGGCCTAACGCAAACACAAGCTAGCGCCAACACTAGCGCATTTGACCGATTTTACGCACACTGCAGTTCTCCGAGCCAGCGTGACAGAACAAACATCGTGATAGTTTGTCTAATTTTTGGCAAACATCACTTTATTCCAAATTCTGGACGTTATTTCGGCTCATGTGTCGCCGTGACAAGGCCACATGGCGCCTCACTCGTCCAGTTTACATTTTGGCCAAATTTGGCGGAGAAACACCGAGAGGGTTGTCGACCCTGGCCGCTTTCCATCAGCTGGCAAGATGGCCGACTGGAAGGAAAAAATCTTGCATTACGCGAAGCGACTAGAGAGAAATCAAAGTGACGAAAAGGCGAGTCCCTCACAGATCTCGGTTTTGATCCGCGTGCTTCGGAGGGTCCGATCCGACCGATCGGTCGAACGCGGCGGCACCGCTCCCGTTGGT
Source organism: Ixodes scapularis (assembly GCF_016920785.2). Classification (NCBI taxonomy): domain Eukaryota; kingdom Metazoa; phylum Arthropoda; class Arachnida; order Ixodida; family Ixodidae; genus Ixodes; species Ixodes scapularis. The sequence goes on from NW_024609878.1 coordinate 1,036,882, forward strand.
GTCGGCCGGGGACTATCTTCGTCGCCGTCGCGTCCGATAGTAGCTGGCTAGCCCGGGGAGGTCGCCAACAATACGAATGCAGATTACGCAATACACACACACACAACAACATATATGTCGTTAGGAGATGCCGGCAGGCCGAAATCGTGGGTTGCTTTGAGCGTGGTCAACGTAATAAAACCAAACGCCGATACGCAGCCTATGGTGCTACGTAAAACTAGCAGCTCTAAGCTGCTTCGGAGGGAGAAGAAACATAAATAAACGTAAATTGATACGGGCGGTTGAGTTTGCTGCGTCCCTCGTTAAATGCCTTTTAGAAAGATTGGGCCGTTGCGCAGAACTATAAGCTATCATTTTGGACCGGCTTCGAAAGCACCTGGGCCAAAGTAAATACTGAAGCATTGTGGGAGGCACAAATATTGGAACGTTTGATTTTGAATGGCGTTTTTGCTCCCAGTGTAGTTCGGACAACTACATTGAGTGATTCTTTTTTTTTTTTTTTTCTTTTTTAGGTGTTGGAGACGCTTCGCAAGCTAAAGCATGTACCAATGACCATATCACTTCTGCAAGTAAGTGTGCTATTTCTCTGTCCCAAGCAAGGTACCTCCTCAAATCCCACTGAATATGACAAATAACGCTACTGCAGTGAATAAGGTAATAATTGGTTTGAGAACGGCTTTAAGATAAAGCTTGTGTCATAACTAATCAGCAGTTGTCAAACTATAACAATTCTTAAACTCGGTTCTAGACATTCACATTGATTTGAAAAGTGTGAACCAGAAACGAGGACAAAGAAGACACGAAGATAACAGGACGGGTGCTAACTCTCAACTGATTTTATTATAGGTCATCATCACGTATATACACACGCTCCTCTGCCCGACTTGCACCACAGCATTGATGTTGTGATGCATTGAGGTGATTGACGACTTACTAGTATATAAAATTGGAGGGTTAGTTCCTGTCCTGTTGTCCTCATGTTGTCTTTGTCCTCATTTCGTTCACACCTTTTAAACCTTTTAATTAGTATGAATCAACTTGCTAAACAAGTTTTAATGCATTGATTTGGGGTGGAAAGGTTTTGTCACCTGGACACGCTTTACAGGGATGGTTTAAAGGGATACTGAACCGAAATTTAGAACTCGCAAAACAAGGCTGGACCAGTAGGCGGGACGCTGCCAAACCCAAAAGCATCACTCGTACAGCAATATCTTTAACGGATGGTCTTATTCTTGGACAAGAACTGCGCGAGTGAACACGGCAGACGAGGCCAACGCAAGTGACGTCACGATTCTCATTCTCTCTCCTCTTCGCTCTGTCCCCTCGAGCTGGTGAACCAAAGCGAGAAGGAGAGAAGCGATGCCGGCTTCTCCTAATTTTCAACTGTTCCAGGAGGATCGTGATGTCACCGCCCTCGCTCGATCGCGCCCTTCTTTTCCTAAAATACGGCCATCTGTTTGAGGTATCTATGTATGAGTGATGTTTTGGAGTTCATAGATTCTTCATTGCTTCTGCGGTCTTACTTCGCGAAATCCAAATTTCGGTTTGCATCCCTTTAAAGGGAAACTGAAGCAGTTCTGTATTTGAGGAAAAAAACACATTAATTGTCTTTTTTCGGCCTAAAAAATTACGAATATTGAGATTATTTTTTTAATTTGGTGCACGGAGGCTGCAGAAAACCCTTTTCAAAATGCCGCTAAAGCCACTCCTTTTCTGAGCGTGACGTTATATCCAGAGTTTTCGGAATCTCTGCTCTCGCGCATCTTCAGAGCGCCTATCAAAGCTATGCACGCGCACTCTTGCTATTTTCAAAAAGGTGAAAAAAAGAGGTCACGACTGGTGTCAGTGCGGGGGAATATATCCGGTAAGCTTACAATTCTACACACGAGTGACACCGCTTGGCGGCCAAAAGATCTGGGTATGACGTAACGACTGGTCGGAGGTTTTTCGTGCTTTCTCATGTTTAATTACATATTCGGGAAGAACAAACGTGATAGTCATATTCGTGCAATAAAAATACTCTAGAATTCATTTCTGACACATTTTATTTCAAGAACCTCTTCAGTTTTCCTTTAATTTGTAGCAATGGTGCCATGATATGTTTTAACCCTCCTTCAAAGCCTAACAGCAGTGGTTGACTCTACGCTGTTGACATTCTGTTGTCGTGCCGCCTTGCTCCTGCCATCACTGCACTGCCAGATTGTATCTAAACATTAACTGCCATAGAAATATGTTACCAATAATCTCCAGTTAAAAAAAAAAGATTCAAGCAATCTTTTTTGTTAAGATACCCAGTTATTTCCATCTTGTACTCCTATAAATAAGAATTCCCCATGAAACGAATGGATTATTACCCTTACTGTGCAAATTTACCATCTTATTTTATGCAAACAACTGAGCACTATGGAGGGCATCTTCTTTACAAGTTCGGCATGCTTAGGGTAAAAGTCTGGGCTTGGTACAAATCTATGCAAAAACCAACAACGTGCAATGAAACAAAAACTGCTTCGTTGGCGATTTTTCTAAAACAGGAAACTGGCATCGGCAGGTCCGTGAACCGCTTCAAGAAGAATGATGGCGCTATCGGGGAAACAGCGCGCCACATCATCAGCAGCTGGAAACAGGTCAGCAAAATACTCTTCTTGAAACCGCCTACTTTTACCAAAGCAGCGATGTAACGTAAACAATTCCCGAAAATTCAGCCCTTCTAGGCGTAACCCGTACACAAAGACATTGTACAGTTGGAGTGTTTCAACATGTGGTTTTCTCCAAATCAAAAACAGGCAAGGTACTTTATTTAAATTTTTTTCTTAAAAATGGCAGGCAGCTAGGGATGCTCCAGCACTTGAATATTTGTTGACAGGTAAAGAGGGGTGTCGTATGTGAGGTCCTTTCATCATTTGGGAGATGGACGGTCCTTTGCCTGCAAAGTAAAGGTTGACGTGGTACGCTCTTGCTTTTGTGCCCACATCTGTTGGTCCCCAGTCCCTCAATGCCGAGACTCTGAATGCCCCCCCCCTTTCCCTCCCAAATTTTTCACAAACAGAAATACTAAAAGGCTTTCAGAACATGAATTCACGAAACGCTTGTCAGACTAAGGAAGTTGACACCTGTGTGAGCGCATCCTCGCTCGTAACATCTACTAAGTAGTTTCTGTCTCTTGCTGTATATTTGAGAATAAATCTGTTCGTGCATGTCTTTTAGGGGCGAAGCTCCTAAGGGTCTAGCCTCGTCCGGCATCCGTGCTCACATCGATCTTGCTGGTGCTCGTGAGCTCACGTGCTCGTGTGGGGCAAAACTAAAAGAAATGATGACAAAAAAAAAAAAAGGAAAGAAAAGAAAAAAATCTTTGTGCAGTCGACAGGATTCGAACCTGTGCGGGGAGACCCCAATGGATTTCTAGTCCATCGCCTTAACCACTCGGCCACGACTGCGGGACGAGTAGGGGGCTCTGAGATGTGGTAGTAACTCAAGAGCTGGGGATGTCATGGATGAAACGTTGCATGTAGCCGCTCAACGTCTATACAGGAGAGGGCGCTGTGGTCAAATGCGTATATAATCGCTTTAAACTTTGCATGCATTGGCTCAACGTTTATAGACGAGAGGGCGCTGCGGTCAAATGCTCAAATGCTTATATAACCATGTTCCATACCACACATTCTCTTTCTGACATGGATGAAAACGAACGAAAGGCTCGGCATGCTGCGGCTCAGTGTCTACGCAGACAAGCACCACCAGAGCTTCGCTCCAATCAACATCATTCACCACGTGGAGATGCGGTCATTTTTTGTTTTGTTTTTGTTCTTCTCTAAGTAAATCTTTGCGAGCAAGGGCTTGCATTACTGGCATACTCTTAAAGATGCTACTTTTTCTTTTATTGACTGTACCTATTTGCTGCAGTCATTTTTGTAACATTAGCCTGGATGCTCACCAAAAATCAATACCTTCGGAGTCATTTGTTCGGAAAATAAGTGCAGTTATCTGCATCCAGTACTGTAGTTCCTCAGCAGGTTATAAAATATGTGGCAATTAATTAATGCACAAGTACAAACTACAAAACATTTATACATTCTTGCAGAACTCCACTTGTACTGCTGAGGACGTAGCAAAATTTTTCCAAACACAGACGACAGATCTACATCAAGGCCTGTGCACGTGAGACAGTTGTCTTGGGTCCCCTTTGTTGCGTGTTCTTTGTTTTTACCTTATCCCTTCTCAGTTTCCATCTTTCCATGATGAAATGCCATAGTACTTTTTAATTATTTTATTGTATATCCCAAGAGATTATCCATCCCTGTTTTTCATCCAGTTTTCAATTGGAAAAATACTGAAAAATGGCTTTCTCCTTGAAATACTGTTAGCTGGGGTCAGACAATTTGTGCAATGTGGTAGGCAGCATGAGTTTTGACAGTAATGGCAACTGTTCCAAGAGCAGTTTTGAAGGGAGTAGAATAAAAAAGTTTTTCCTTTGTCTTTCAAGTACCTAGAATGACACTTGTGGCATAGTCCAGGGAAACTGATTTAGTTATCAGTAAAATATCGAAAAAGTGCCCACCCCACTTTCACTGAAAACTGGGTTAACCTAGACATGGGCGTCTGTCCGGTCATATCGGTAAAAACCAAGATGGTGGCCAACAAAGATCTTTGAAGGCAGGGTGAACGGAATCGGAGAAAGCACACTTATTTTCACACAATATCCCCGTCATCGCCGCTGGCAGTCTCGTGGCTGCCGCAGCAGGGTGAATATCTTTGGCCGACGCCGGCGCTTAGAACAAGGTGGGCGCTTAACATATAATTTTCACAATTCCCAAGTTTGGGAAATGTTAAGAGTGGGCGCTTGTGCGAAGTGGGCACTTCCGTTGTATTTTACGGAAGTAGACGAGAAACCAAATCAAACACTTTTCTCGTTTTGTTTTTTGGGTCAGATACCAAAAGTTAGCCAATCCTCATTCGCTAACCATTTTGGCCTCCGTGGGAGGGGATGGCAACCCACTTTTGGGGACGTTTATTCTCGTTTTTGCGAAGGGAAAAAACAATCGTTTGTTCACCAGTACACCTCTGCATTGTCTTCTTGAGAGACTGGTCTCATGACTAGACAAGCAGACGGACCGTAAAAAATAATTGGCCGTCTCTTGGGCATTTTCCAAGTCGATCGCACGCGGAACGTGCAATTAGCGGCCGCATGCTCCGCGCTGCATGCTCCATCGAAGCTACGAAAGCGAGCCAGCTCTATAAATGCTACGCATTTAATAAACATTGCAGGTGGTCTCGGACGGCACGGCTGACTTTTCGGAGCAGACTCTTCCTCCAGCGAAGCGCAGCAAGAGAGAGGCAGTCGACGACGATGGACCGTCCCCCAAGGCGAGCAAGCCCTCCAGGCCCTACTCCATCGAAGTGGAGACGTCGAGCCGAGGGGGCTCTTCACCCAGTCCCACGCGCCGGGAACACAACGGAGACAAGCACGGCAGGCATCGGCCGCACCACGAACATCACGAGCATCGTCACCGAAATCATACTAGAGAGGAAGAGCCACAGAGCTCTAAGGTCAGTGGCAAAGTCAGTTGGGAGCTGCGTTCGGGAGTGTCGTGGTCTATACACGTTTGCAAGTCCGGCTTCAGGGCGCTGCCATCTTGCCTGACTGGGGTGCGCTTGGACCAGTCATAATCCGATTACGAAGCCTTGCTAAGGCGTCGCAATCGGATTATGGCCGCTCCCGAGAGCGCATCCCACTGAGGAAGATGGCGGCGCCCTGAGACCCGACTTGCAAACGTGTATAGAAGAGCCCTGGGCTAGGGAAATTTTCCCTAGCCCAGAGAAAATTTTTTTTGAAATGCGCTCGGTTGGAAGATTTGAGGTTCGCCATCCCAATGTTTATGAAGGGGTTGCAAATAGCAAGTGGCCTTAAGTTGGTGGTATTTCTGGACGATCCGCTTACGAGCCTAGCTCGTCGATGCAGACCAACAGGAGTAGGCCGCGGCATCATTTTCGTGATTCATGGACCAGGTACTTCTTTCCTCAGAGTCGGTTGTGGCATCCTACTCGTCGGACAGCGAGCTAGAGGTTTTTTTATCGACCGGTCGGAGTTTCCTATCTGTTTTCGCCAAATTCGGTGTCTTTTCTGCGCTACAGCTCAAGTGAGTCTCAGCAAACGAATCTCCTCAGGCTCCTCATAAGAGCAACTGACGCTTCCTGGCTATTCTGTCCTTCCCGCACGTTAGTTTTCCTAGTTTCCCCTAAGCCGACGGTGCTGTGGAGGCTACATGCTCGCGGAACTGACCCACCGCCTCTCTCTTATCACCCGACCCCGCTCTCTGTGCATGGGTAAGGGTGGGAGCGTCACGATGACATGGCAAAAGATGGGTCCGTCATATTGCGGGCACCTTGGCCGGGATTCGAACTCGCCACCTGGGGATCCGTAGGCCGGCGCATTGCCTCGGAGCCACCAAGGCAGCCCCAGAGTGGGGAAGATCCAAATGCTGAAAGCATGCTTGTGTTTCTTTTTTTACGGTTCGCAGTACGCATGCACCGACTGCTCTTCCAGGGCACCAGCAGCGCATTGTTCGTTCTCGTTGCCGGCAGCACTGCCGTCGTGCAGTCGCTTCCCCCCATTAAGCATGCACACACGGTGCCTACACAACACACGCCCTCACAGGCATAAGCCTTCTGTATAAACGAGCACGTGCACACGCAATATGGGAGAAGCGAATCCGCTTTCCCCAAAACAGTCATCTCGGGAAGGCGGCGGCATTCTTTTGTCCATTTTTTTTGGTGTGCACGGTGGAAGTACCTAGGCAATCTAGAACTTTTTTTGCTTTTTGTTTGAACCTTCTGCGACGCTTTCCTTCCTTCTCAACTTCCGCAAAGGGTTTTACAGCGAAGCTGTTTATGGCTAGGGTTCCGTGGATTTTTCGTGTGTGTCAACAAAAACTCGGGTCCCGAATTTGATGCAAAAACGCTTCATTCTATGCAAAAGCTTCTACGTCTTATAACTTGGATATCCATTTTTAGTAGATTAGTTATCAATAGGCACCATTTTTAAGATCAGTAGACTCTCAGGTAAATTATAAAGGTTTCTCAAAGATTTGCCGCTGTGCGACCTGTGTCGGCCATGTCCACGCTCATAACGCCCTCCTTTTGTCGTCGGTCCAAGCGCTTGCGTGCCTAGTTTCCTTCGTTTTCCCAGGGTGGCTGTCCCGTCGCGCGTGTCTAGTTTCCTTCGGCTCCTCGGGGCGGGTCTGTGTCGTCTGCTAAACAGCTTCACTGGTCAACCACCTCCACAGAGTGGAATGGCTCACGACTTTTGTTCACTGTTGCTTGCCATTTTTATTTTTCCGTCCTTTTCAATATGCGTGTCTGGTCGAAAGAAAAGACGACGGGGTTGGCCTTTCTCTTCTAATGCGCTGCCTAAACATGCAAAATGGATAAACAAAATGGACAAAATGGTTTGAGTTAAATTTAGGCATTGAAATTAAGCCGATTTTGGCTGAAATTCAGAGTATGTCTGGGGATTCATTGTTTCCAAAAGTATTAATCTGGAATCAGTCACATTATGCGAGAAGAACAAATGTAAAGGTGGCCGCAGTACAGGGCTCAAAGCTAGTCCGATAAGCATACATTCCTTATCTCAGTTTCGTTTCACATGGATTTGGCTCATTTTGATATGAAACTCCTCAAATAATTCTTAGTGCATTGACTATTGCATATTTAGTCAACTTGTGTAGCATTGGCAAATGAGCTTGGCACTCAGGGCAACTTGCGAGCTCAGCTCGACACCGGGCGAAAATGGGGTGGTCCTCGGCGGGCCCGCGAAAATTAGTCTCATACCGGGCCGGGCCAGGCCGGCCATCAGAAATAGATGGCGGGCCACCGGTGGGACAAGGCCCATTAGATGGCGGGCCGAGCTGGTCTGGACTCTTAAATATCGACCCGTGCAGACCCCTAATTATCGATCCAATGAGCACGTAGCTTGCACCACACTGTCGGCTTAAGGGTGAACTGAGCATAAAAATACCTTCTGCTTTTGTGCTTTGTTTGGACCGGCCACTCTTTGTGCCTTGTCCAGGTGGAATCCTCACCCCAGAAGAGCCCCGAAAAAAAGGTGGTCGACAAGAAGCAGATGAAGAAGCTGCTCAAGAAGGCCGGACACAGCGAGGGTGGACTGGACGGCTCCATCGCCTCCTTCGAGGCCTGCTTGGGCCTCAACGACACCGTGCCCCAACCGAAGGCCAAGAAGAAGCCCGCAGCCGTCGCGAGCCCCATCAAGAAGTCGGTAGCTAAGCCGGTCAAAGAGCCAGCCAAGGAACCGGCCAGAGAGTCGTCCAGGGAACCTACACACCACGAGTCCAAAGAACGCCACAGGACGTCACACCAGGGGGTGTCCAAACCAACCCACTCGCGGAACGGGGATGCAAGCTTGACGAAGCACTCCAGCAGCAAGAAGATTCAGAAGATGCCGGAAGCACTGCGAAAGGTGAGGGCTCATGGAGCGACTGGCCAGTGTGCTGCGGGTTTAAAGGACACTGACACCCCCCGAAATATTTTTTTAATTTTTTGCCAGGAGATTTAATATGGGTCAGAACACTCACTACTCAATCAGTATTTTGCTACAGCGTCACATATATTTTTATAAAGTAAAAAAATGCAACTGCTCGAGACTGAAACTGGACAGGGGACCAAAAAGAGATCTAAAGAAGGAGAGAGTTTCCAGAAGTCACATGGCTCCACCCGACCATGCTTTCTTTATTTTTTTTTTCCTTCGTTTTTTCCGGCTGTGCGAATCAGATGAACGCTTTGCATGTCGCTTGTCGCACAAAAATGTAAAAGTCAAGCACTTCATACTTGTTGCGCGTTTTTCAAGCTCTTACCAATTCGGGTTCGTATGACGAACAATGTCTTCAGCCAGAAGAAGGGGCGATGACTCGGCAACATCTTTGTGCGAATCGCCACGGTGGTCGGGCGTGTCTCACAGAATAAATCATAATTGTTTTGATCGTTAAACGATTTCTTTTTTGAAGCTGGACCGATCCGCCCATACCGCGATCAGCAGTTATAAAGTAAAGGTCCCAACACCCATCTTCTGCCGCCATTGCATAGTATGCTTCATTCAGCCGTCCAGCCTGTGATTCCCACGACAAAACGCTGGTTGACGCCATGTTGAGAATTATGCAGAGAATGCACAGAATGCTTCCGGTTATCTGCTTAACTTTTCTTTTTCACTCAATGTATTTGCATCTTTTTTAAAGCCACAAAAAATGGGTATCATATGTTTTTCTATCTTTAATATTGAGTCTGTTCCTTCGATGACCTAAGACTTTGACTACATTTGATGTTTGTCTAAACCATAGAAAATGGCACATGACCAAGAAGAAGAGAGTGAGCGTGACTCAAACGGGTCATTTCTCGGTCGGCGGTTTTCGGGCGGAAGGGAAACAAATTTTGAGCCGCAAATAGTGTTCTGGGTAGTTGGGCTCTCGTATGTCATGTACAAATGAAAACCTTGGCAAACATAAATACCCTGTCAGTGTCCCTTTAAGACTCGTTCATACTCTGACAACACTTTGGCCAAAATCAAACCCTCTACAGTCTGGCGTCCTGACGTAACCGACGCAACTGGCGGTGTTCGGCGCAGTCCGACTGCTCAGGCACAGAGATAGGACGTGTTCTATCTCTGAGCTGGCCACGTCGGGCCATCTGACCAGGATGCATCATGCACCTGCATTCCGTACCGGCATGAAGCCCACCAAATTGTGCGAGCACTTCTTCTAGAAGTGGACGACAGATGGCACACTTGTCGTAAAATATTCCGCGCGTGCTCCTCGGACAGCGCGCGGCACCGAACGAAGTTTGACCCCCAGAGGAGTTTGATTTCCAACCATCGTGGTATTGCCAACGTGGCGTATTTGACGGCAACCACCGTGCACCGACGCAGCAGAAATGTTGGGACTATAAATGAGCCTTTACATGTGCGGCAGGCGCTTCAAAATTGCAGCAATCATATCGGCGAGCTACAGGGCAAAAGGGAACGGGAAGAACGGTCGAGTAGAGTGAGAGGGGGCAAGAAACCCCGCGACGGATGTGATTGTGAGGGGCAACACTTTCGTCGTAGTATTTGCGTTGCTTGATTCTTGTTTTAGTTGCGTTTCTACTTGTACGCGACACCACGGGGCCAGCGAAGCAGTAGTAACAGGCACTTGTCACCACATCATGCCTTTGTGTGACTGCGGTATGGCTACTCATCCGAAAGTATACTACTGTCAAGACTATTTATAACGAAGTCAACGGGAATCAGAAATCACTTTGCTGTATCTGCTTCTTTGCTATATCTGAACTCATAAAAGTAACACACACAAAAGAAAAGATAACACAAGCCATCACAGGCACATGTTTATTATGCCGGCAGAAAACTGTTGAGTCTTCCCTGCAAGCGTCTCTGCTAGATCGAAGCCGCTTCTCGCCAACTGCGAGAAGTTTCGATCGAGAAAAGATAGTGCAAGCTACGTACAAACCGTGTTGACAGCTCTGAAGGCCGCCGCGAAAGATGCGGTGGCGGTGGAAGGCATTGTTTACGTTTATACGCACTTCGGTGAGGATGGCACGCTTTTGTTTCAAGGAGACTGCTTTCGTCTTCCCCGACGAGGTGCTAGCGGTGCCGGTACTCTCCATCGTTCAGTGCAATGATTTGCCGAATCGGTGCTTGAGCAAAAGTAGACTTTTGCGCAAGAGCAACCACACTGACCAACGACGCCGACACGGAACACGAAGCAAACAAAGAAGCGTGCACGGCATAGAGTTCACACTCGAGCTCGTTTTTTGTAAGGGGGGGGGGGGGGGGGGGGGGGCACTGCTTGATCGGGGTCACGTGGTTTGTGAGTTGCGTTAGCAAAACGAGAGCTGCAGAATGCAAGGAGTCAAAACTCAAATGCATTCACCTCCTGCAAACGTCTGCCTCTCCGCTCGGTTTCCTCGCCACACTGCCCACGCGACAACCAAATACAGGCATACTTGCACCAATCTGCCCAGAAGGCGCCTGCCATTAAATTGCAAATGCTCTCAATGGTTAGAGTTTCTCCGTCTCTTAAATCTAGGCTCTCTCCGTCATTTTCGCCGGTACGTCTTTGCTAACGCTCGGAACGCCCCTATCGGAATGCCACGATGGCTTCTTCGCGTGCGACGCGGGAAAGCCGCTTCCCAGGTAAGGAGAGGGAAGCAGATGACGATGCAGAGGCTGCCGTCGCCGGCATTTGCAGCATCGTCTGCGGCCCGTTCTGGGTGGCTGCTCAACCGCGGCAGCCAAGTGGGGCGGTCTGAGACTTAGTTAACTTTCCGAATTTTAATGTAGTTTTTAAACTTGTTTTTGCTATATTCACGGGAGTTGGTGAATTTCATTCGCTAAAAACGGATGCAAATGCATTGAAAAAAGTGCAAAGGAGAATGGGAAATCGTGATCACTTCGCCGTAGCCGCTATCTCGTTATAACTCACTTTGTTATAACTGGTCTCGACAGTAATTCATGATCATCATTCGTGGCTTGTGCCTTGGTTTATGAGCGGAGTGGGCCATAAAAAATGCTGCCTGGACAAAAAACGTGCCAAGTCCCGTCACGTCGTTAGTGCCTGTATTCGACCCTGGCGTCTAGTGGCTGCTCGACTCGCTTTCTAAATGATGGGCCCTACCTTTCGCAGCCTGACCTGGCGCCGCTGGATCGAGATGAAGTGCTGTCGACGCTGCCCGAGATTCAGCCGGTGTACAAGCCCCTGCCGCACCGGCCCTTTGACGAAGGGCCCATGAAGCCGACCAAGAAGAGTTAAGTCCGTCACCCTTGGGTCGCTCGCGAGTTTCTTCATTTGGGCGTTGCCCGAAAGCGTCCATGGCTGCATTCGCTTTCTAGTAGAATCGAGTATGGCTTGCCGTTTTCATCCCAAATGTTACCCGTGCTTCCTTGTTTGCCGGTGTCCTTCTGCGAACTGTTACGATTGGCTGCGAGCTAAGTGCGGGGAAATCAGTATGTTTTTTTTTTTGCAGGTCATTACTGGATGCTTCAGTTTGACTCCATTACCTAGTGCTGCATGCTTTCGTGCACATTGTGGGCGGGGTCAATGTTCTCCACGTTCTATCTGGGCTGGTTTCGCCATCATACAATTGCAGACGATACGAAAAAGCCCAGGCAGGCATCTGGCATTGCAGACCCTCGGTACTAATATTTAATGGAACGAAAGCTGAGGTATTGTCGAGGCCATTGTGTGCACCATCGGCATTTTGGTGACTGCGCAATTTCTGTTGTTACTTCCCACTTCATTGGCAAGCAATTGCCGAGTCGAGACAAATTTCGGCGCTGTCTTTGGATCACGCAGGCGTGCTCAGTAAAATTAAATAAAAACTGCTTATCATCCCTTATTCCGCAGACTTATTATCGGACGCCCGAAAACTGGTCGCTCAGCTTGCGACCCGGTGGTTTTAACCATGCACCGTTTCGCCTTTTGTCGCGAAATGCCTCCAGAACAGGCGCTGATATCAGCATTAACTCGGCAACAGCCGATCGAGCAGAGAGTGACGACAGAAACTGAACAGCCACTGAAGCCTTGATAACAGTCGAGAGTTCTTCTGACAGATAGTGTTCCAGGCCTTCTGAGCCACACAGTCGCCTGGACCTTTTCGTAACGTCCACGACTATACACCATGTTGCACCCAGTGTGCAGCGTTAGCAAAGGCACTGGCTGGAGAGTGTTACACTAAAACATGGATTCCCAAGCTGGATTCCCAGGAATTCATTCCGGATCCCCAAATTCCCTTCATTGTCCCCGCTCCTTAGTAAAGCTCTTCTTCAGTTTAAGCACTTTTTTTAGCAAACCCGAGTTACCCATTGATGCAGAACTACAGGCCAAACACTCTAGAGTTAAAAATTTGAACACCAACCAAGCCCTTCTGTAAGGACTTAACGTTTCAAGGCCAATTCGGCCTCTTCTTCAGAGGCGACTACGGCTATGGCCGTTGAGGAGCAGTGTCTTTTTCTTTTTCTTCTACGGCGTGTGTCTGGTCTTCTTCTTCTACGGCTGTGCCTTTTTCAATAAAGGGACGAAGCCTGTTCACATAGGCGGATGGTAAAGCTCCGAGAGATCTATTGATGTTCTGTGGCGTTGTTTGAATATGCCATGATTTGAGGAACAGTCTTTTTCGAGGATTTGTCTTAACGTCAACGATGCATGCGTTGTCGAAGTCAATGCGATGGTCCTTGACGTCGCAGTGCTCAGCGACTGCGCTACGCTCGTGATCGAACTTGCGCACATCGTTTTTATGTTATTTATTAGAATTTTTTAATATTATTTTTTGTGTTAATTACTCCCAACCAGACAGATCTCTGTCAAATGTTTACTTTTAAAACTCTATAGAGTGTGTGCATCAGTGTTTGCATTGCCTGCAGGCTTCTGCACTACACGTGGGGCTTCTTTGAGAGCAAAAAGTTTGAGAACTTCCGCTCCAAAGAATGTTTTCTTTACACGAGTGCTCGCACGGGAGAGGCAGTTTTCAAAGCCTCGAGCTTGCACTGTACTGAATTCTCTAAAGCAAAATGCAACCTAAATATTTAAAAAAAAAAAAAAGAAAAATTTAAATTCAGTGGCATACTGAGTTTTTAGCTAGCATAGGAAGGTTGCATCTATACACCAACACGCAGCCCTGATGTCGCGCCGCTGCCGTGGCACTGCTGTAGGCACGGCACGTGCGCAGACGAGTTGGGTTTGTTTCTGCGCACGTGCAGTGCCCTCACCTGGTGTGGGAAAATGCCGACTTGTTTGTAAACGGTGTGTTCGTCTATATGTAAATATTGGAATTTCCTCGGTGTCGATCGGATGCGAGGGAAAGAAGGTGCCATCTAGTACTTCTATACTGGTACTTCTATACACTTGGGAATAGAAGCTATTTCGCACGTGCATCTTGGCGCCGAGATAATGTAAAGCCGGCACTGCACGACTTGGCACTACTAAGTTTGCACTGCTGCGTAGGGTGAACAGACCTCATCCTAGGTAGCATGCCAGAGAAACGCCCAACTTGGCACAAGCTTGGCAATCCTACGGGGCCAACTGGGACCTAATACGGTTTTGCTCTGGGGCATTAGTTAGTGCCAGAGGAGTCTTCTTTGGCGTTTCTCCGGTTTTTCTCTGGCCTGCCAATGCAATTACTAAAGTGCCAGACTCTTATCGAAGATGCCACATACTAATCGAAGAACCGGTGGTGAAGCCTAAATCTGGCGCTTGTTTGGCAATTTAGGCCCAAAGATGCCAGACTACAGCTTAACTACCAGCAGCAAAGCCAGACTTTGGCACTTGTTTGGCGAATTAGGGCCAAGATACCCCGACTCTGCCTAAAGAAGGTCAAGTTTGGCTCTACTTTGGCTTCTTCGGGCATTTTAAGGCCCCATCTTTCCGGGCGAAAATGAAATTTTGGTTAAAAAAACTGCGCTACGTGGGTAACTCTTAATGCGTCCGCTCGCATTTCTCACGTGTCTCGCATGTCTGTCATGCCTCAGGCATACCCGGGGTTCCCGCGGTTAAAATTTCTCACTGTGATCTTTTTTTTTCTCGCAAAGACATGACCAACGAGGAGGCCATCAGCTTCTTGTCTTCTCGCAAGGACCGGACGGCGGTGTATTCCGGCAGGAAAAACTGTTTTCTTCCCGGTGAGTCCGCATTATTTTTCATCGCGATGTAACTCTTTGCTTCCCCCAAGCCTTTGCGACATACCCCTACTGCGGGAAGATGGCGTGACGGGTGCGAGCAAAACTTTGCGCAGTCTTTCGGTGCGACAGTTTGGACGAGAATCATCTCTCTTCCAGATGTTGTGTTCCTTGCCCCTTAAAGTGGCAAATCGGTACTTTACAATTTTTAAAAGTAGCTTAAAACGTCCCCAGTCCCCATAAAAATTTGCATTCTCTGACCGCTGCTTTGGCCCGTCTCACCGCAAACAAAGCACACATAGCGAATTTCGTCTTCGGCCGCCTTTATTTTTTGATTGAGGGTGGACTGGTCTATGGACCTCGTGTGTCTGTTATAATTATCTCAGGCGATATATTTGCGCAATGATCGAGTTCTCATCATTTCTTTTCAACCAACAAAATTTTAAGAAATTAAAGTTGCCGTGAAACATACAAGTCGTCGTGGCATTCGTTCACATTCAATCTTTTCCAGGCTCGAGACCAGCATCTATGTATACCCATTTCCTTTCCAACCACCCACTTCTACCTAAACCTCACCCACGCTTTGCGACACATAAATTTCGTCGTAGCTCCCACCCACCACCGCCTCGCACGCCGGCACGACGACCGTCTTTTTTTTCGTTTCCACAGAGGTTCCCAGTCTGCACGAGGCTTGCGTCAAGGTCCTCATCGAAAACATTGACAGTGAGTACGGTTTTTGGCGTCGGTCCCTAAATCGATAAGCGAGTCGGGCTCAATGCCCGCTTCGGAGGCTGACACGGTCGTCGTCCGTACGACGCAGGCATGGCCTACACGGGGGGCGTTCCCTACGACATCCTCAAGCCGATCCTCGAAAAGTGCACTGCCCGGCAGCTCTATTCGCTCGAGGACTACAACCCCGTGAGTAGCGCTCGGTACGCTCGTAAGTGCTCAGGACGAGATGCCACGGTTACGCCGTCTGTCCGGTGGCCCCGTTAACAACACTTTGGGTCTGCGTATATTTCCTCATTTTTTTTAACGTCATTCCTTCGCCATTCTCTAAAAATAATTCCGACAATGTTTCAGGCGATAGTCTTTGTGTGGACGGTGCGTAGATTCAATCTTGGAAGTAGTGCAAATCTCTTTAGTTGATACACGGGTCGGAAGCGTTTTCGAGGCTGCCGACAGACAGCGCTGCTGACACATTTTCACGTCGTGAGCCGTCGGAATGCAATCTGCAAGTGGGGCTAGTTGGTCCTCGTTTATGCCGAAGCTTCGCGCCGAGAAATGCGGAAACAAAAAGCAAAAGGTGATGCGGGACGAGGCGTTGGGTCTCGTACCGCGTCGCCTCACTTTTTGTTTTCGTGTTTTATGCCGTAAAACCTCGATGCGACTCAAATGTTAGTATGTGAAGTGAGGTGTCGATGCTCTCAAGGTACACAATTACGAGCTTTTACATTTAAACCTGTGCCACATTAACTGCATAACCTATACCTCGTCGTTGCTTGGGAGTCGACGACACCAAAAAGAAAGCGCAGACTTTCTGCGACTTTCTCGCAAGCCGGGTTTGGCGGATCGCGACATCCAACTCCGAAAAAGCATGATAGAACTTTGCAGAGGCCAAGTTTTCTGCAAGGTGGCTTTGGTATGCCGGTTTACACCACACGAAATGTGCAAATTAGCGAAAGATTGGGGAGTGGTCTTCGCGTTTCAAGGACGCGAACTTTGCTTTTATGGAGAGGACGAAACGATGGGACCTGGTTTTCTTTCGAACAGTACCTCCTGGAAGAGTCTGATGAACTGTGGCAGGCCCACTGCATCAAAGACTTCAAGGGCTCGGTTCCCGAAGAAGGGGAGACCTGGCGGGAGGTGTACCTGGTGAGTATCGGAGGGCCCACCGAAACCTGAGGCTCTGCTCCATTAGAGGCCCATAAACGTGAGCGTAAACAACAAAGGGCATTGACTAGGCCGGAGAAGATGTCGGACCTGTGCCCGGCGTCTACTATTTTGTGCTACATCGTCAAGGCTACAATAGCTTCCATAGTGCTCCAATGCCGTCAAATCTACTCATGCAAGAAAAAGTCATGTGCGTGTGCTCTTGCAGCAGTGAGGGGCTGCAGCAGTGTGGAAGCTACGCTAACCTTGGCAATGTAGCTCGAAATAGTCTACACAGAGTATAGTCTCTGAGGAGTTAGGCTGCCCTTGGCCGATCGGGCGTAGGTGTTGGTGTAAGCATTTGAAACTCTATCGCAGACTTTTCGCGAGTTAGTGCTGCGAGTCTCCTTCAAGCATCTTGCAATAGAAAGCTAAATTTTTTATTTTTTTTTTTGTACTTTTGAGTGAATTGTGAGCAGACCGTTTGCTTAAATTTCGAGTGTGTTGTCTTTTCCGCATCGCGGCCGTGCAAGGTGGTGAAGCCAACGTGGCAGATGCTAGTTTTAGGGTTCTATGTTGTGGGGGTTCGTTTCCAGGGAAGTTCGGTTTTCAGAAAGATGAAAATCTGAAATGAGAAACTGCAATTAGTTTCTAAACGGCGTTTGCGAGGCGCCCTCGAGCGTTTCTACGGGGGCCTAAATGGATTCCACACGCCTGGAGTAAAGAGCCAGTGGTTTCAGATCAGGTGTTCTCTGCTTGGAACCTGGACCAGTTTGCATCTGAGTCGTTGTTAGAAAATGTGACTGACATCACCGTCTCCCCCACAGAAAAAGTATGACGAGCGGGAAGAGAAGTTCAAGTCTTTGACGGCCACCATTTCCGCCTCCATGGCCAAAGCAACCCCTGGTAAGCCATTAGATGGTTGTCCGCCTCGTCCTTCAAAATACTTGGTTCCTAGAAAACGCCGACCATATATTCTTTTTTTTTTTAAGACCCGCGTTGCCCCTTAAATAAACACGCACAAAGTTACACGAGCCCGATTCAAGTGACATCTGATTTTGCTAACATCATTTTGTGGTAGTGGGCATCGAAACGAAATCAGTCTCCAAAGCTGGCTGCATTTAGTGGGCCCTCTCCTGTTGCTTCAGCTCCGGTTGTAAAATCCTCCCAACAGATGGGGTCAAGTTACTTGAGTTATTGTGTCGCCGGAAGAATTCCGGACGTTTTCTCTTTGACCGAAACGCAAACCGAAGGTCGAAGAACGACCGTGGTGCAACGAGACGCTCACGCAACCACCTGGAATGCGCGCAGTGCGGCAGACGAAGCTGGCGTACGTGGACACGGTGGCGAAGCCTCCACGCAGCGTGGCTCGGCAGCAAGCCAAGCACGGCACCGGGTTACCCGTGGCTTTCCCCATCAAGCCTGGAGAGCGGGCAGCGGTCAGGCCGGTACCGACCATGAGTGGCGCCAGTGCCACCAGCTCCAGCTCTAGCAGCAGCAGCGTTAGACCCTCGTCTACAGCGGCGTCGCTCAAAAGTGAGTGGAGAAAAGAGGAAATTCTCCGGCGACTGCTACAGCAGGATCTCTTCTGTGTAAAGTCCCTTTTAAAGCGATAGCTGTTATAGGAACTTCCCAGCTGCATTTGCGGCGGAGGCCATGTGGTGCGCTGCCCCGTGGCGATAGGCAGTGTGCACACTTGGCTCTGGTCAGGTGGCTTTGTTTCTTACGGTTCGCGGGAGGCGCCGCCTCACATTTCTCGCCGTAGAACTCAACTTAGACGCACTATCGGGTGTAAAGCGACCCACCGCTCGTAACGATGCCCGTCTCGATTTAGTTTTAGGCAGGGAAGTTGACTCGTGCATGCAGTGTATTCCATTTCCTACACCCCTGGCCCGACGGGGCATACCGTAGAATACCGCGCATCCGCCCATACCACACTAAGCGCCCATACCCAAATTTGTAAAATCTGAAAAAATACGCACAGTACATTGATATGTGAAATTGATGATCGGACAAGTGCCCATCTTCCATTTTTTTGCGATTATCCCTAAATTTTGAGTGGGCGCTTACCCAATATTTTACGGTAGGTCTTGATAGTAATGAAGACTCGTTCACCACGACCCTTTCCTACACACCTCAGTGGCCACAAGGCAACTGAGTAAATAAAGAGCAGATAGGCGTAAAAGTGGGCTCTACTACATACAAGAGCAGCTGTCGCCTCTTCGTACACTGTGGTGAAAGGCTGCAAATTGTTTATTGGGGAAAGTGTTCACTGGTCAATAAGATCTCTATGCCGGTACCTGAAATGCCCGTAGCGGTGTACTATGCGGGCATAATTTGACTTTGCCTCACTACGTTCATATCTTCGCGAGGTCCGTCTTTGCTAGAGCCACTAAACAAGCTACGCTCTTAAGTAACGACACTTCAGCCATCAGATTGACGGCTGCTAATGGCCGTACCCCTTGTAACGGGCGGTAGCTTGCGCCACCTAGTCCATCGCAGTGCTTGTAATTGCCAGTTATCTAAAGTCCTATCTGAAATCTCAGGAATTGGTTTTCTGTCCTCCAGAAACGTTAAAACGGAACAACGCAATGTCGCCCGAGCTTTCCGACACTGCTTTTTTATTGTAACGATCGCCATTCGCAAACTTTCTTTTTTTCGGTGACAAGCGTGGGAAACGTTTCTCATACGATTGAACTGTTTTTTTTTCATGGGTATGTTTATTGAAAAATAATTTCTGTCCTACTTCAAGAAACTAATTGTGCTCAGTTCACCATTCAAAGGTGATTTTTATCATAGAGTATAATTTTGCAGTTTTAAGTTTTTGGTTCACACCCGTTCTCACTTAAAAAGACGCAAATTTTGCGCACGTACGCCGCGCAACGTAGTTCTTACAAGATTTCGTTGTCGGAGGAAGAAGCAATGCTTTTGGCATGTGAAGGGTGTAAATCTTGATGAGGTATATATCATATATATATCATATATATAACATATATCTAATCTGAAATGCACCTACATGTATCTTAATTCTCCACACATTGTAGAATGCCGTCCATCTGAAAAAATATGCACAGTGCATATACATATAGACCGACACGCGGGCTTGACGTCACGGAGCTGCGGCGGCGCTGTGATCACGCCGGAGCCGGGCGGTGTGGGCAAAAGGGCGCATGTTTTGCTTGGGCATCATAGCATTTCAGAATGCCTCAAAGCTGTGTAGCCGTTAATTGCTCCGAAAGGTACAGCTAAAGTAGCGGGGCGAGTTTCTACAAGTTCCCGGCTGACTCCGAAAGGCGCAGAAGGTGGATAATATCCGTGGATAGAAAATAATGGTCGCCTCGCACAAACGACCGTTTGTGCGGCAAGCACTTTCTTGAAGGCAAGTGTGGCTTCCATTCTGATCCCCATCCTGAGGCTTGCTTATGTGCAGGAAAACCGTCGTCTGATCGAGACCATTGGGATTTTGTTCCCACGGTGTTCGAGCACAAAGCACCGGCCAAGCGCTCGTCGGTGGCTCGCTACGCCCGCGCTATCAGGCGGAAGAATATCGGCGACAGAACGTCGGTGTTGTAGGCATTACCGGAAAAAAGTAACGAGATACGTTACTCGTTACTTGCAAATAAAAGGAACGTGTTACAGACCTATGTTACCTCAAAATAAAAGCAAAGCGTTACCGTTACTGATAAACGCACGTTACTTTTGCGTTACTTTTTTTTTATTATGGTTTAACTCGTTTTACTGTTTTGACGGTACAGGTATGCATAAAATCATATATCAAGAAACATTTTGTTCATGCAGAAACTGAACATATTTACTTTATCTCTTTTTACGGTATCACCTAAATACTCACGTGAAAAAATGCAAAGAAAATGCAGAAATTCACGTGGCTTGATGCCTAAAAACAGGGAAAAAATTGAAGTGTAATTCCTTTAAGACTTGAGAAAAAAAAAAAAAAAAGAAACAAGTAACGTAACTATGTTACCCGTTACTGTTTTGAAAAAGTAACGAGTATGTTACTACGTTACTGAAAAAAGTAACGCGTTATCGGTAACGCCGTTACTTGTAACGTGTTACCGCCAATATACTGCAGAACGGACAAACCGTTACCGCTTGTCATGCCTTGAGGTCATGAGGGTAGGAAAAATAGCATACCTGGACTCTAAGACGCCGTGTGTATTTAATTAATTAATAAATACACTTCAGCAGACCCCAAGTCTGCTGATCCCGCGGGCAGTGCGGTAACCGGCTCGAAGTAATCGTAGGCCTCGAGAGACTTGTACGCCTGCACCGTGTCGGCCGTCAACTGGCTTGGCGAAAAAACTAAATAAACAACGACGTAAGCCGTCGACATCGGTGGCAGCAACTTCGCATCGGAACTGCACCAGGTCTTGTTTACGACGTACAGATCGTCGAAGGCAGCGCCGTCCATGCACAGTTTGTCTCGATACCACTGCCGTTCAGGCTCGGGTAGTGAGCTCAAATAGTTGGGCATAACGTACGACATAGTTGGCAGAAAACATGACGCACAAATAAAGCTTGAAGCGTCTCTACAACGTCAACAATGAGTGCACCCCATAGAACGCAATGGCAAAAACATGGAGAGCCTGGCCGCTTTTGCCCACATAGCTGCTGCGCATGCGCGGCCTTCTGGCCGTGCTGGTAAACAGAGCCGTGCCGCGTGTCGGTTTATATGTAAAATTGATGACCTCACATGCGCCCATCCCCTTTTTTTTCACGATTATCTTCAAATTTTGATTGGGCGCTTGCTCGGTATTTTACGGTAAAGGAAAAAGATAGTATTTGTGGGGAGCGGGACTCCTTTTACTACGGTTCCCGAGGTGAAAACGAGTATAGATCTGTGTCGTCGTTACGGTCATGGCAGTAGAGTTTGTTGCTAGGTGACAATTTATTTTCTTGCGAATCACCGCGAGCCTCTGAATTTGTGTCCGGCTCTCTGCACTGCTGTATTTTCTTCTCGGCGTTTGTTTTTATCCAGCCGCTGTTTGGGAAGGTAGTAAAGACGGGGGACTAAAGACTTGGCCAGACTCGACTTTCCCCCACGTATACAAGCTTTTGTTCTTCACTCTTGCAGAGCCAAAGCATGCCCCACTCATGCAGAAGACGCTCAAGTTCATGAAACAACGCTTCAAGAGGTAGTCGTCGTCGCTTCCCTGTCAACCAGTCCCTTTCCGGAAGTCACCCGTTCCTTTGCAGCCCCTTCTCCCCCACTGCCCCGCCCTCCCCTGTACAGAAACCATGTTTTGAGTGGTCTTGCAGTCAGCTAAGAAAGACGGCAAATGTCGGGACAGATTTTATTGTCTGTCAAGCTACCATTCTTTCAATGTTCCCCGTTAAACAGAAGGTGAACACCATGTAGAGAGAAAAAAAAAAAAGTATTTAAAGAGGTGTATTTTGCGACATACTTCTGTTCTCGACCTACATCCAAGACCTCGATTTTCTGTTGTGACCTGTAGTGCTTGTTTACCAGCACTGGATACTTGTTTGACGTTGCACTAGGTTTTTTGTTTTTTTTTTGGCCAAAGTTTTGTATTCTTTTTTAATAAATGATTTCTTTGCCTAGCCTATTCTCTAAGATGCTACCTGCAAGTACTACTGCTTTAAGAAAAATGTCCTCAATGCATTGTTATCAAACATTTTTTTTTGTTATAAAATGTACTATTACGCAAAACGTTGAGATGCAATCTTTTGGATCGAGTCGGTATGTACAAAGTGCACTGTTTCAATACAAAGAGTACAACATGAAATTGTGAAAAGAAGCCTTCGTTATGTTAAACCTAGCTTTTGTTTCATGTATGTTGAAATTCTTTTGTTTTTAATTTCTAATGTATTCCACATTAAAGAAAAAGATAAATGCAGTTATCCAATACGTTCTACGGACCGTGAACTTTTCTTGAAAGGTATGCAAATGACCCGACTCTCCTTTCATAGAAAAATGACTACACATATATGACAAAAGAGAATCTTATTGGCTCCAAGGTTGGCATATCCTATCCATCTTGAGCATCATTCGTTTACACACTACCAAATAAACCTACCTGCAACATTGGCACGTTTTGCCGCAACGAAATGAAATCCATTATCTACATAATTTAGGCAGCGTGTTGTCCACAAACTGGAGCTTGCACCACTTCTTTCTTTTGGAACTCTTTCTTAACAGGCCTTCAAAATGTGGTAAAAATGACAAGGTGTATTGCATCTTATTTGCTTTAATCTCTTTTGTGTGTCTGTGTGCATGTGTACGAAAGTGTGAATGTTTAAGTGTTCTGTTGAAATTGCGTGGCACCGAGAAATTTCTTGTTTCATACTCCTAATTTGCCGTCTTTTTTTTTTTTTTCTCGTCTAAGAGCTATGGATGTTCTTGCAAAATAAATGAATCGGGAGAAACAGTCTTTGTCGTTTCTCAGAAGCGCCTCTTTGCCGCCGAAGGGGACCATGAAACAAAAGCTGGTTTTAGGAAGCCGGATAGTCCTCTCCTATTGGCTGCAGTGCTTTTTTTTTTTTTTATATTTTGTGCTATATTTACAAGCCTGCATAGCCTCGTTCCAACAGGCATTCCACTCACCTACAGCGAGCCGGACAACAGATTGCCCGTTGCTACGAGGCGAGGTAATCTCGATTTTGCTGGCCTCAGAGCTGTTTCCAAAAATCAAGCATGTAAGTGTTGCCCATTCCTTGCCTTATGCACGTCAGGAGAGTGTTCAATGGACCTTTCTGGAAAATAGCGCGTGCCCTCGGGCAGTGCGTGAGGCATTATGGGAACTGTGAGGGTCGCTGCTCCGTCGTCTGCTGCTACCACCGTATTGCCTGCGATAACCACGTTGCCTACGTTCGCACTGGGTCCTTGTGTACGGCAGACGGCAATCTTTGCAGCGCCGTGTTGCGCTCCGTTGTCCACATGAGGTGAGAAACCCTCAACCACAGCACGTCTGTCCACTGCCCTTCTTTGGATGGGCTATCGTTCTGGATGGACCACCGATCTTTTTAAAGCCTTTACGGGCGACACATTGCAGAGGTTTCGACCATATCTCGTCTTCGCTGCTACGGAAAAACCCTTCTTTCCGCTCTTGGCGCGAGGCCAGGAAAGTCGGGTTTTCTTGTTGGCCACCCCGGCATTTTGCCAGTAATGACGCGACAAAAGGAGTCTTCCGTTTCGTCTGCTTGAAAGACTTGCTTTCAAACATTACTCGCATGCGAAATCCCACTTTGGAAGTATCCAGTTGCTACGCATAATAGTGGATGGTTTTAGAAACTTTCACCACACTTGCCCTTTTTTATGGATTACCGAGACCTGGTGGCAGTCGTCCGTGGTATCCACGACGGCTTGGAGAATTAGCGTCGCACCTCTGTCCTCAGGTATGCGAGGGCACTATTCCATCCGCATTTGCGCAACCGTACTACACCGATCGCTTTCGTTTCCTTACACCATTGCAAGCAAATAAAATTTTTTTTTTTTAAAGGCGCATTGGCTTTGCGCCAAAAAATCAATGTATTGCTTGCACATGCAGTGTTTTCTAAATTTTGCTATGGGAATCAGTTGAGCTAGTTTATTATTTTCCTTTGCGAAAAAAAAAAAAATGCAGAATCTAGTTTGTTTCAACAGCGTTCCAATACACGTTTGCAACAAAGGCTCCTGTGCGCTGGCATTTTGAGTGATGCTGGTGCTGCGTAACGGGCATAACGTTTTCTCCATGCTGGGGTGCACCAGGGGCACATCACTGGGGTGCATGATGACTAGATGGTGACGTCTGCTGCATCGTCGAAGGGCACATTAGCGACTAGGGATGTCGCGAACCGGTCGAGGTTCGACTTCTTCAAACTTTTTGTGAAAAGTTCGACAAAGGTTCTACCCAGGTTCGACTGCTCTGCGCATGCACGACGGGCTGGCCAGTTGGCTTCGGATTGGATGGTGATGGCTAAGGGATGAATTAAGGGCAGCACTGATTGTTTATTTCAGTTAATACAGTACAAAAAATTAAGTTAATAACTTCTTCAGTGATTAGTTTCTTTTAATTGGAACTGTCCATAAAATAACCCTTCGCATAAAAAATTTTTTTTCCAAACCTAGACATGTTTGTATCAAGGTCTGGCAACACTGTCCACAAAGTCGAACCGGTCAAATCTGGTGAAAAGTTTGAAGGTTGGTCGAACCCACTGATTTACCGGTTTGAACCAGTCGAACCCCGAAAGTTCGACCTAAAAATTCGGTTCGACAAAAGTTTGCGACACCCCTATTAACGACACAGTAGCTGCATTCGATTTATTTATACCTCCTGCACCAGTGCAGAAAAGTGTAGGACAGTCTACTTCCAGTATGTGTATTTAGATACGACTGGAAGTACACAGCCCTACACTTTTCTGCATTGGTGCAGGAAGCGTAAGTAAATCAAATGCGGCTACTGTTTTGGAACGCAGGAGGAGGTATCCACACAGAATTGTAGCATCAAATATTGTAGGACAGGGTGATAGCGTCTGCCACTAGCATGCAAAACCTCAACTAGTAGGCTAGACTCGGCTTGGCTAAAGGGTGCAACACCCTCACAGTTTTCATAATGCTCCGGAGCGCTCACTCGTGGCACTGGCATTTCCAGAAAGGTCCATTCTCGTCTCCGATGGGAGTCCTTCAGAACCCCAGACAGCACGAATGTCGGAAAAGTGATAAAACAGCTTCCTCCACTTCCGGAATGAGTCCACACAAACAGCGCCTCTAGCAGAGAAATGTGTGCTACAATGATGTCTCGTTAATATGAACTCTGTTCTCTCTCTCTCTACCTCCCTCCCTCCCTCCCTCCCTCCCTCCCTCCCTCGCTCAAGGAATTTCCATAGAGTTGTCTATAATAGTGAGAAAAAAAATTACAGGAGTACACTTAAAAAAACCACTGAAAAGAAAGAAAAAAAATTTTTTTTAAATGTCTGGTTGGAAATGTAAAAAAATTAATTTTACGTGAAAGCTTTTTTTTTTTTTTTTTTAGAGCAATATTGACGGCGAGAGACGCAATTCAGTTGGTAGTCACCTCCTGTCCACTCGTTTTCTCTAGGCATTTTGGGTGCATGGAGGAAAAAGAAGTTGCGGCTGTCAGGTTGTGGTCGAGAGTGTGTATGACCATCTCGTCAAGGTGGAAAGAGTGTAAAACCATTCCGTGACGTCATAGACTTTGTGTGCATAATTCAGATGCAACTAAGATATATCTCGCGCCGTCAACATTGCTTCAAAAAGTTTCTTTGCGTGAAATTCATTTTCTGACAAGCGAGTCTTAACTTTTTTTCTTTTCAGTGGCCTTTCAAGAACGCCTACGTGTACGAAGGCGAAAGCATAATAGTCACATGGAAGAAAGGTTTTTGAGTAATGTTTCGACAGAAATTAAAGCTAAGGACGACGTCGGGGACGGTGTCTAGGATGACGCTGACCTCTCAGACAATGTCTAGGACGACCTTAAAGGGACACTGACAGGGTATTTATGCTTGCCAAGGTTTTTATTTGTACATGACATATGAGAGCCCAACTAACCAGAACGCAATTTGCGGCTCGAAATTCCTTCTTTTTCCTTCTGAAAACCGCCAATCGAGAAATGGCCGGTTTGAGTCGCGCTCACTCTTTTCTTTGTGGTCACGTGCTGCTTTCTATGGTTTAGTTATAACCACCAAAAATAATCAAAGTCGTGGGTCATCGAAGGCACACAATCAATATTAAAAATAGAAAATATATACGATACCCATTTTTTGTGGCTTCTAAAAAGCCGCAAATACGTCGATTGAAGAAAGTTGCACAGCCCATGTGACTTTAGCTAACTCTCTCTTCCTCTATATTTCTTCTTCCTCCCCAGTCCAGTTTCGGTTTCAAGCAGTTGCGCTTTTTTACTTTAATACAAATATATGCGACGCCGAAGCAAAATATTGATTGGATGGTTTTCCGACACCGAAATAAATTGCCTGGCAAAAAATAAAACAAATTTTAAAAGTTGGAAGTGTCCCTTTAAAGGGATGGTGAACCGAAATTTGGATTTCAGAAAAAACAATGCAGGAGATGTAGGCCAGGACGCTACAATCCCTACAACACTACTCGTAAGGTGATATCTCGAATAAACGGCCGTATTTTGGGAAAAAGAGGTCGAGAATGAACCATACCGACGAGGCGCGTTACGTGAAGATACCTAGTTTCCTCCTCTCTTCGCTTCGCTCCCTCAAGGCCGCTAGGCAGAGAAGACGCGAGGCCGTTCCCTCTCCTTCTCGAAGAAACTTGACGTGAACATTTCTGTCGAATGCGCCTCCTCTTCTTGAAAAATACGGTCATCCATTCAAGATATCGCTGTACGAGTGATGTTTTGGTGTTTGTAGCATCCCGTTGCACGCTTTTGCCGCGTGCTTTGGGCAATCCAGATTTCAGATCAGCATCCCTTTAAAGGAGTACTCCGGCGTTTTCTTTGTAGCCCCAGATTTGCATGAAAATTTGCTAAGCACATCAACAAACATCGCTGAAAAAGTAACCCAAATATTTTGCCAAAAATATGTTTTTTCGCAAACTTGTTGAATTTACAACTTTGGTCCTCACCATGTTTTTCGAAGTGAAAAGCTCTACTGGCAACAATGAAAAAGTGACGTCAGGGAAAGGCAGGGGCTCAATCTTTGGGCTGTAGAATTTGTTCCCAATTGATTACCAACAGTTTCATGGTGTCAAATGAATGCTTTGGAAGGTCGCTCCAGCTCCTGCGCAGCAGCACTAAACAAATGCTTGGCATAGTTCATTTTTAGACTGCCCGCTTGGACCGCAAGCCTGCCTTCCCATGACGTCACGGCATTGAAAAGCGCGGGTATATTTAAATCTTGGTTTTGGCGTCATTTTCAGTGGCCGATTTTACAATTAACTATTTTGAATTTTGCAATACTAATTAGCTTACCGGAAAGAGTAAAGGACGGTGATTTCGGAAATATAGTTAGTTGGGGTAGCTCTTAAAATCACCGGAGTACCCCTTTAAGGACAACGTCGAGAACGATGCCTAGAGGACAACCTCTAGGACGACGTCAAGAGCGACTTCTAGGACGACATTGAGAAGCACAGCTTTTGCACACAATGCTCCAGCGGCGACATCACGCTGATGACGTATTTGTATGGCCATCTTTCTGGCACAACATCGCCGCCGCTTGTTTTTCATGTAATGTGACAAGCAAGGTCTTCCTAGAAGTCTAGGACGATTTCTAGGACGACCGCAAGGACAACGCCAAATTACTGGGACAAGTAGGGTCGCCCATTGATGTGCCGCTCAATCATATTTTTATCGGCTTATGCGACGCTTTTTCGCTCAATGAGACAAGTAAGGCTTTCGCCTTAATAAATGTATTTTCCAGTTCGTCTCCACAAATGCTGTCTGTGCAGCAGGGTAACTGTATTAATAGGGTTCACATTAATCAGTCCCGAGTGTATAAGAATCTTGTAATAACCTCGTGCAAAGAATGTAACCTGGAACGTCGTTACGATTTATGTATAGAAGTAGTGAAAAATGCTCCTCGTGATAGCCGCCACAATGTTTTCAGTCTTGCAGTGCCCACAGAATCGGTAGATGGCGCCTTTAGGTCTGCTGTGCGTTCTGCCGTCAGGTCTCTGCAGTCTCCCTCGAAAGAATGACAATGTCTTGTTCTATTTGTTTGATAGACATCTTGCGAAATTACCCAGGCATCAACGAGAATGCTGGGAATGTAGGTCCATGCCTCACACGCTCACCTTCCCCGTATAGAAGACTCGAGTAAATATCTAAAGGCGTTGACGAACGCGCGTGCAAGATGCCACTTGTTTTAGGCTTCTGTTTTAGAACGCTTGCTGCTGCAGACGCCAGCACGTGCGGTGCACAGACCTACATTCGCAGCATTCTCGTCAATGCCTGGGTAATTTAGCAATAGGTCTATCGATTCTGTATTACATTTAGAATAAGTGGCTGCTTTTTTGCTTCAAACGGATGGGCAACGTAAAATGTCTCCAAACACAAAAATGACAAAAGAGCCAATTTTGACTAACTTGGAACTATTTTAAAAAATTGGGTTCAATTAAAAAGGCTGTGCTCCAGCACCTTGACTATATTTGCAAATCTGTAGAGAAAAGAAATAAGAAGTATCACTAGGTAACAGGTTTCTTAAAATGCTGAAGCATGCACTCTCAGCAAGGCTCAAAGGTGTGTGTGTGTGTGTATATATATATATATATATTAAAAAAAAACCTTTAATATTTTTTTAAAAAGCTTTTTTTTTTCTTTAATTAAAGTTAAAAATACGTGGTAAATGATGCTTCGGCAAGAAAAACAATGGGGTGGAACCATCTGCACAAAAATCAGCTTTATGAGCACTTTGACCGACAAATGCAACGGCGATAATGAAACGAAGGGGCTCGCTCGAATGACTTTGCTGAAACTGAGAGGATCCTCAGGAAGAGGAGGAGGACGATGACCGGGGGGCAGAGCTTGCAGCTGGCGCAGAGCCAACCAGGGTGAGCAGGTTGTGCGACGCGTACCGCACCATGTGGAGAGCGCTCGTCGCTGTCGGGAAACTTGCCAGGTGCTCTGGAGACGTGTGACTGTCAGTGTCGCTGCAATAAAAAAAGCAAATTAAGCCCACAGCCAGTTCAAACCGCTTGCAGACAAGTGGTTTAAAATAAGATTGGCACGGGCCATACGCAAAAATCCTGCCAGCTATCATCACTGTGCCATTTGGAGCTGCCATGATGAAGGGCTTTTGCCGCCTTCCGCGGCGGACCTCAGTTTTAGAGCGCTGCTCTTAGGCGGCTGTTTCCGGCTTCAGCGGCGATGCCGTCGCCATCGGCGTAACCGCGCATTGCATTATGGGACGCTTCCCATAATGACGTCACACATGACGTCACGAGTGGCGTCGCGAGAGAGGAGGGAGAGGGGGAAGAGAAATGGAGGAGGAGGGGAAGGGGAGGAGGAGAGGGTAAGGAGGAGGAACATACCCTCCTCTCCATACCCTCCCCTCCTCCCCTTCAAGAGATGCGCTCTAATTTGGCATTACAGAAAATTGTAATTGTCTCATTTTTTCATGAATTAGGACAATGTATTTGTACATTTGGTGGGATGCTGTTTAATTTTGGTGCACCAAAAGAAAGACGGCTGCCAGATTGTGGAAAAGGAATTGCCAGCAATAAGGTTGCGAGACTCTTCACCGAAGCGGTGATCTGTCTTTAAGGAAAATGCCGTGCGAAGGGTTTGCACTGGACAGGCAGTATGTGACATACCTCGGCAAACCTCACTCATGAGGGCCCTCACTCACCCTCATCCTCACAGGTGAGGTGAGGGTGAGTGAGTTTCTGAACCAGGAAAATTCATGAGTGTGAGGGTGAGTGAGGGCCGTGAGGGCGGTGATGGCCGTGAGGACGGTGAGGGCCGTGAGGGCCGTGAGGGCGGTGATGGCCGTGAGGGCGGTGAGGGCGGTGAGTGGCGTGAGGGCTATGAGTGCGTGAGGGCCGTGAGGGCGGTGAGGGCCGTGAGGGCGGTGAGGGCAATGAGGGCCATGAGGGCGGGGAGTGCGTGAGGCCCCCTTCAGATCGAGCATCTTTCTCAGCAATTTTGGTGTTAATGGCGGGTTGTTCTCTAGCTTTCTCTAGATCGACACGAATTGCTGAGATCGGGTCCGGCTCGAAATAAGCAAGCAACTCGGAGCAATTCGAATACGTTTGAAGCGGCTCCATCCAATCAGGGACGCAATATTTTCATGTGATACCTCGTGCCGGTGATGATGACACCGAAAGACTTGGTTCTGGTTTGAAATCGATCGTTTTTTGGAAATAAACTGTTTCAGAAAGGTGCATTAGCATTCTTAACGAGGTTTAAATGCATAAAAACATGTTTATAACGCGTAATTGTGTCTAAATAGCGCAAGAAAAATAAAATTTTTATGATGACGATGGCAAATTGCAGCAATTGGTTGCTGCGTGCGACCGCGGGCGGCCCGTGTTGCTGGTGTTGCGACGTAAAGTTTCTGGGCAAAATCGCCCCATCTGAAGCTGGCCTGAGTGGCGTGAGGGTCATGAGTGCGTGAGGGGCATGAGGGGTGTGAGGGCCGCAAGGGCGGTGAGGGGCGTGAGGGCAGTGAGTGGCGTGAGGGCCGCGAGGGCGGTGAGTGGGGTGAGGGCTATGAGTGCGTGAGGGCCGTGAGGGCGGTGAGGGCTGTGAGGGCCGTGAGTGGCGTGAGGGCGGTGAGTGGCGTGAAGGCCATGAGTGAGTGAGTGGCGTGAGGGCCATGAGTGAGTGAGGGGCGTGAGGGCCGTGAGGGCGTGAGGGCCGTGAGGTTCAGTGAGGGTGAGTGAAGGGCTGAAGGTGAGTGTGACTGTGAGGGTGAGGGTGAGTGAGGGGCTGAAGGTGAGTGTAGCTGTGAGGGTGAAGGTGAGTGAGGGGCTTAGGTGAGTGTGGCTGTGAGGGTGAGGGTGAGTGAGGGCGACCTAAAATGCCGACCTCTGGTATGTGATCATATTTCAGATCCACGACTACCACTTTGCCGAGGCCAACATCTCTCAGGCGAAACTATTGGTACGGGAACCCACCAATATGGCAGAAACTTGATAATTGATCATACACACACTAGATGGCACTTTGTTTTGCACATGATCTAATGTCTTATACAAGGCATCAACTATTTCGTGCTACATTGCCAAGGCTGGCATAGCTTCTGCAGTGCTCCAGCACAATCAAAGCCAAGACGAAGCCCATACCCTTGCACCAGGGTGGGGCTGCAGCATTGTGGAAGCTACGCTGGCCTCGACAATGTAGCACTAAATAGTTAGCACCGAGTATACATAATGACGACTGTTTCAGCTCTGCTGAGAGAGAGACTGTAGGAATTGAGTATATGTCACGCTGTGCTCCTGTGTCCCTACACCATTTCGCCTTAAAATGATCCGCAGCAGACGCTTTCAGCTGTCCCAGTCGTTAATCCAGCCCTGTGAAAACGTCACGTGACTGCGCATCGCTGCACCCCTCGTGAAAGTCATGTGACGCCCACGAGGCGTTGGATTGGCCTCAATGGCAGGTAGTGCCCTCTGCGGTTCATCATAATGTGAAACGGAGTATAGCACAGCGAAGTCGGAGGACCAACTCGGAAGTAGTATACTGTCGGAGACTCCAAGAGTTGCTGCGGGTCGCTAGGGTTGTTTTACTCCTTGCAATAACACAATCAAAGTTCCTTCAAATCATGGCATTCTCGGCGTTCCAATTACGTTTTGTGGAATCTGTCACTAACTGATAAAGACATGCCACAGACAGATTATTACTTTTCAAGTATTGGAGGCCTGTCGCAATCCCACGCGACTGAGGGAGGTCCCGAGTGGGGAAGAAAAAAGCAGAATTTTGAGTTGTAAACATTTCTTTTTGATTGTGGACTCCTTAAAGGACATATGCAAAGGGAAAAAATAATTTTTTCAAACAGCCTGGATGGGAAAAGGATGTCATAAAACAAATCTACAACAAGAAAAATTTTTTAGAGCTATATTTATGGTGCGAAACGAATGTGTAGTTGGCGCCCATGGGAGCCGCCACTAGTCATGTGGTTGACCCATGCGCTGCTGTGCTGTGCCGCCGCAAGTTATGCTGGAGCCGTTCAGCGCCGTCGCTGAAGTTCCCAGAAGCCCCACGCCACCGCTGCACGTGCCACCAGCTGAACGAGTTTCTCCACGCCGCCGCCGGAACGCAACATTCTAGCATGCTTGCACACTTTTGGGAGCTTCCTATGGGCTCTAAAAGTTACTTATTAATCTTCGTATTTTTTGTTGCACTTCAAACGAATATTAATAAGTACTTAACTTTTAAAGTCCATAGAAAGCTCCCAAAAAAGTGCAAGCACCACGTGACTACAGTGGCCAGCCACGTAACTATAGCAACTACCTTTCCGTGGGCTCCCGCGGGCGCCGACCACAAATTCGTTTTGCGCCGTAGATATAGCTCTAAAAAAATCTTTTTTTTTTTTTTTTTTCATTGTAAATTTGTTTTACGACATCCTTTTCCATGCAGGCTGTTTAAAAAAAATTTTTTTTTTTTTTTCTTTGCATATGTTTTTTTAAGAGCTGCCCAAACAGGACACAATTTCTGCAGTTCACAGCATTTGCTGTACCGAAAGTGGAAATTTTCTCCATTTCAGGTCTGATTTGGCACATTTTTTTTTTCCGGACGGAAAGCTTTTTTTGCTTCCGTCCTTGGATAGAGGCTTAGGGCGTGCTCATCACGTGGGTCTGAACAGCCCGTCACATGCTCTGCTGGCTGCCATCAAGGCCTCCACTGTTGTTGTCAATCCCTGATCTCCCAAAAACAAGGAGAGGGAGAGACGACAGCTAGGACGCGAGAAGGAAGGCCGCACTGTTTGCGAGGCTGATGTCCTCATTAAAAAGGTATGCGCGCGCCGCCACTTTCATTCTTGGGAAGTACTTGTTTCTCTTCCCGTGCGCGGCATCTGCTGTGTCCCCTTTCGACAGCCCTGTACTGGCCATGCATCTATAAAAATCTAGCTGTGCATCGACACTTTGTCGGAGGTCCTTTCGCGTGGCTTCGGTGCGCTCACCTCGTGGAAGGTGCCGTGGAGCGTCTAAGGTCCCAGAGCCGCACGAGCGGCTCGGCGCCGCCGGAGGCCAGCAGCGACCCGTCGCGGTTGAAGGAGAGGTCGTACACCGCGTCCGTATGCCCACGCAGCTCCTTGAGCAGCGACGAGCTGCCCAGGTCCCACACTTTGATCCTGCGGTCTTCGCCTGCAAGACCGGCCGTATGCCGAACCGTGGCAGGAAGTTTTGAGGACGCACTTTTCAACCCCCTTAAGCGACACTCGTCCCTCTCCTGACCCGTCACACATTTGTGTTTCAGGGGCGAAGCTCTTTAGCCTTGTCCGTCCGGTGAAGCTCCTTAGCCTTGTCCGTACGGCGTCCGTGCTCACATCGATCTTACTGGTGCTCGTGCTCGTGTAAAGCAAAAAAAAAAAAAAAAAGATGAAAAAAAAAACAAGAAATGTTTGCGCAGTCGACAGGATTCGAACCTGTGCGGGGAGACCACAATGGATTTCTAGTCCATCACCTTAACCACTCGGCCACGACTGCGGGACGAGTAGGGGGCTCTGAGATGTGGTAGGAACTCAAGAGCTGGGGATGTCAGGGATGAAACGTTGCATGTAGCCACTCAACGTGTATACAGGAGAGGGTGCTGCGGTCAAATGCGTATATAATCGCGTTAAACTTTGCATGCATTGGCTCAACGTTTATAGACGAGAGGGCGCTACGGTCAAACGCTCCACTGCGTATATAACCACGATCCATACCACACATTCTCTTTATGACATGGATGAAAACGAACGAAAAGCTCGGCATGCTGCGGCTGAGCGTCTATGCAGAGAGCAAGCTGCTCCAGAGACCAGGGCGCGAGAAGCTGCTGCAAAGCGTCAAAAACGCCAAGCGGACCCGGAGTTGACAGCTCGGGAAGCGGCGGCAAAGCAAAATCAGCACCATCAGCACTACCTATGAACAAAATCAGTATCATCAGCACCACCAGAGCTGCACCCCAATCAACATCATTCACCACGTGGAAATGCGGTCATTTTTATTTTTACTCTCGGACCTAACAAGTGCCAATTCCCCGGTTTTTCAAGGTCGTCTGCAAATTTTTCGCTCGGGCGCTCGCTCGGCATTTTACACTGCGCCCTCTGGTTGAAGTGTTGCTAGTGTTTGTCCACTCTGTTTGTTCAGTTTCGTCTGTTTTTTGTGGGAGGGCCCTCACCGGCGGAGGCCAGGAGCTGTCCGTCCGGCGAGAAGGCGAGAGCAAAGATGGTTCCTCGGTGCGAGGGCAGCGTCCGCACCACCCGCCCCTCCTGGACCGACCAGAGGCGTAGGCACCGGTCGCTAGAGCCTGTCGCCAGGTAGTTGCAGTTGGGATGGAACTTGACGCACTGCGCAGCAATGCAGAGGCCAATCAATGCGCAAGTGGCTATTAATGGTAGGAAAAGTGAACACAGAAGTGGTACATGCCCATGTTACTCAAGGGGAAAACAAAGTTGTCGGTTTCTTGCTGCATCCCGCAAACGAGCTGAGGCGATGCATACTCTACTGTACACGATGTACTGCCTTAAAAAATTAATTAATTAATTAATGTGAAGCTGCACACAGAGTACACAAAATGTACTACCTTGATCAAATTAATTATGTGCAGCTGCATATAGACCACACACAATGTACTACCTTGAGGGAATTAATCTGCAGCTTCACAAAAACCACACAGAAGGTACTACACCAAGGAAATTAACTAATGATTTAAGCTGTACATGAACTACACAGAATGTACTAGCTTGAGGGAATTAATTAATGTGCAGCTTCACACAGACCCCACACAATCTAGTACTTTGAGAAAATTAATTCAGCTGCACACAGACTACAAACAATGCACTACCTTGAGGGAATTCATTCATTCATGTGGAGCTACATACAGATTACACACAATGTATCCCACCTTAAATAAATAATGAGTGAGATCATTAATGTGCATCTGCACACAAACACCTTGAGGGTATACCAAAATAAATAAATAAATAAATCCTCCTCCTCCTCCCCCACCATTCAAAATGTGGGTGCAATGTGGGTGCATTGTCACATGGCGTTACAATTCTCCTGCTAAATTTAGCGGGGAAACACCTTACGCGATGTCACAGTATCACGCGACACCGTGATTCTCACTTAATTTAGCGGACTACAACCCTATGCCATATACATCCCCGGATCCACTGCAAAACTTCACCAATCACAGCCATCAAAAAAAAACAAAAAAACTCACGTCAACATCCATGTTGTGCCCGGCCAGTATCCGCAGCGGAAACGTTCGCTCCGGGGTCCAGATCCTGGCAGTGTTGTCTTTGGAGGCTGTCGCAAAGTAGATTCCAAGCGGCCTGCACAAATCCATTCCGGCGTTACCCATTGGCAGAAGTGGCTCTCCTCAAATGTTTCATTCGCTGTCCTTGGAGTGGAAGCAAGCTGAAGCAGTGCTTCTCAAACTTCCCAACGCCAAGATTTTGTCTTTCGGCCGGCTTCGTGTAACTATCATTCTGTTCGATTGGTGCGGTTCATTCATCGGCATATTTTCGATTAGGACATCATGCTGTATACACGAGTGGGTTCTGAAACACTGAACTCTGGATCGGCGAGGGAGGGAGTATTGGATGATTACAACAACCAAAGACAAGGGAAAATGAAGAAAACTAAATGTGTGCATAGAAACTTTTAAGTTCCGAAAAATGGAGAATAATCAACCCTACTCACTCGGTGCACATACTTTGGTTTCTTTAGCTTTACGGGATAACCAGCATCATTAAACGAAAAAGCTTCATTGCTCGGCTCGATTGACGGTTGAAAGCTTTGGAAAGCCAAGGAAAGCCCTTGGGGACCCCAAAGGGTCTGGAAAACCCCGATTTGAGAACCGCTGGTATACATCGAGGAACTTACGTCGCCGTACGTCAAAGCAAGCTGAAACCGCCGATCCGGCTGAAAGCCACATGTCACGCTTAATGCTTTTAACATCTTGCAGACGAGCCCAGACAAAGTGCCTGAGCTCGTTGCAGTGCAAAGCGGAGATAGCAACATGCATCTCGGCACTTTCTCCAAGAAAGGCAGCATTAAAGATTCACTCGCAACTAGAAACCGGAAACGGCACACTGCGACTCGTGAACTCTACAATAGCTGGGAAGGTGTTCTGTCATATGATTTGAACCTTCCTCATTGCCCCAACCATCCCCGGTGGAGCAAACCACGTATCGGCTTAGGCCCCCAGGGTTCGCAGCCCACAGTTACAGAACTGCTGCACTTAGAGTAATAGCCAAACTTGCTTCCGAGATTCAACACACTGGTACACTTCATTAGAATAGATCATGTTGACATTGTTGCAGTAGCTACATTGCACCGTCGGTTGTCAAATTATAGGTTCTTCGGAACCAGGGGCTTTTTCAAATGCCAGAGTCCCTAGGTCGACCCTACCCCCCATGTAAAACGTGTTCCCAATTCAGGCACTCCGGGCCGTGGTCTACCGTGTCGGCATTGGTCAAACTGGCAGTTTGAGACGTGGCTCCTAATTTGAGTCATGCTAGTTTCTTTTGGCAGACTTCTGCGGCAATAGAAACGAACGGGGCTTCTACGGCAAGGATGGCTTACCCGACGTCCAGGGCCCACACAGGATACGAGTGTCCCCGGTAGATGGCCACATTCCTGTGCGTCTTCAGGTCCCAGGCACGAACTGGAGAGCGACGCAGGAGAGGTTGGCGGATTGACCGATCAACTCTGGCTTACTTAAACATTCAAAGACGGCCACGACAGGTTCGGGGATCTGTTGAGGCCGTACTGGTAGTGATAAATTAAGAATTCAAGCAATTATTAGCTTGTCAACTTGAATTGCCATCTTGACCGTGAGAACCCAAGATGGGGAATTGCTGTTTTTAACTAGATTAGCTGAACCAGTACTACTTGTGAAAGGTGTCTTAGCTCAATTTGGCTGGTATCTAGTACACTGAAGCAAACGAGTTACAAAGAATTCCAATTTAATAACATTGAAACAGTTTGATAGTTTGAGCTGAACGCAAGTAACGGCAAGTTTTGAGATAAAGTCTAATACAAAAATCATAGTGCTATGGTCTAAAACATTTGAATTGAGCCAAATAATTTAAAATATTTAATTGAACATTTTTCGAAAATGCAAGAGAACATTAAAAGAATGTGGCACATTCGAAAGCCACTGCCAATATCGTGAATGCTATACCTAGCCAAGGAAGATCCGAAATAAAATGTGTCGCATTCCGCATGTACACAAGTAAAGCTAACTAAAATCTATCCTATTTATGATAAATACAATAGGCATTCCGGTAGTTATTCGCAACTCCAGCGCGCCGCTCGCCCTCCCGCGGACGAACGGAGAACTAGAGGACCGGGGACGGCAGCGGCGGCGGCGGCGCGGAAACGGTGGCAGGGGCTGTCGGCCTTGATGCGCGAAGCCGTTTTAACGAACAAAAGTGAGCGCGTTAAAAAAGGAATTCTTGTGCTCCGCCTTGAAACAGCGTTGCACGAAGGACCGGGATGTCTAATTCCTTTAGGGACTTTTCGTGTATCGCATACGCTGCGGATTTCTGGTCTTGTGCATGGCCACCAGCTCAATCTGTGCTCAACGTGACGGAAGACGCTCCCGCTAATGAAGAAGAACTCTTTAGTACGGTCTACGAAAAGTCTATTGTTTGCCATAAGTAGGAGAAAACTCGTCGCGCAACGGTATGTCGAGCAACACAAATCGGGAATGGGTTCGTGTTTTAAGACCCAAGCACTTTAAAAAGGCAGAATACTCGTACTTGCTTTCAGGTAACTACAAAGCAAATAAAGAAGTGCTCGAAGCATTTTAAGTGCGTCTGTGTTAGCCAGCCATTCGTGACGAGAGCTTAGAACGCTCAGTTTTGGCCAAAGGGACCGCAATGTTGCCAATAACACGGTACAAAAAATGAACAGTATATTAAAATATTTATTGCTGATAGAGAAACAAATAAAACCCCTTACCACGCCGATTATGTTAGTAGGCAGTATTCGCATAGCGTACGACACCCCTAAACTTCAGCTGGACGTACAGCGCACTGACGTTCAACCGGCGCTACCAGCTTTCACGAGCGGCTTGATAGTCGAGTTGCCTGTGCAACTTATTAAAATAGCTTAAGTAAGTGTAAATGACTGCAAAAAAAAAAAGTAATAGTTTTTTTTTTGCCCTACTGCAGAACCTCGGTGTTTCTTTTTGTTGTTGTTGTTTTTTTGTTTTTTTTCTGTACTCTTTGATGCATACTTTAGCTGTTTAATATCTTATATCGCGCCGTCGTCAAGCCTCCCGTAAAAGTTGGGGCCGTCAGTTTGACGTCAGTGGGCTGCACGGCGACCTGAAGTTTTGAGGTGTCGAATATGTGACAAGGGGTGTAAAAACTACAACATTTTTTTCTTTTAGAGCGATGAGCACGGCAACGCTCCTGGAGCGCACTGAAAATAGTGTTTCAAAGGCGCAGCGCGAGCTTGCGGTTGTAATGGTACACCGCACGGTATACCGTGCGGTGTACCATTTTGTTACCACAGGCTATAGCCCTGCGGTAACAAACTTCCTATCAATAACCATAGAGCAGTGTGATTACGTGTTCCAATACACTAAAACCGAGACGGTGAGCAGCGAGTTGTGAGGCTGTGACACGAAAACACCAATACAGTGAACGCTGCTCTTCCGAAGCTTGACGGTCACCGTTCGCGGCTCTCCTTTTAGAGCACTAATGGCCAGGCAAAGCGCAAACATATCTTCATCACCCTCAAAAATATTCTGCCACAAACAGTAACTTGGCCGGTGCCTAAAACACGCTCGCTCACCACAAAGCTTCGCAATTTGAGGTTTCTGCAACTTTTAAATAATAACATGCTCATTTTCCTAACGTGCATTAGCATATCCGTCACCTGTAATATGATCCCTCCTTAACCGCTTCGCATTTGTGGACAAATAAAGCATTTTAAGCACGCTGAACAGCGTCAGCGCGAGCAGGCGCACGGGATATCCTGGAGAATCTATCCCCGTCTCTTCCGCCATCTTGGAACTACCGCCCCGCCACCTATAGGGCGTTGGAGTTGCGAATAAAAATAGATAAAAAAAAGCCTACAATCCACAGAGGAGATGTCATTGTAGTATCCCTATTTAATGCACATTATGACCCTTTATACTTGGGGCACAACAAAGCAGAAAAGTGTGCCCCTACTTGTACTTTCCACAGTACATTAGTCATAACAAAGCTCAGTCTGCTCTCATGCAATTCTGCATTTACAAAAAAACACACAACTGAGGAACGAGTGGGACACGATACATCACCTGTCGTGTCTTCCGAGCAGGAGAGGAGGATCTCCTTCCCAGGAAGGAAGTTGAGTCCATACACGGGTCCCCTGTGACCTCTCAGGACCTTCGTGTCACTGTGAAAAAACCATACAGTTTAAAGAGGCTACAATGTATTAGACTCATTAATTCATCAGGAAGCCACGAATTTTACTTGAATTATCAGAAATTATTATAAATATGATGCACAATAAAATTATGGCTACACATAAAAAGCTGATATTTGATTTCCTCTACACAGGCCTACTGAACTGATAAGGAGGTATGCCACAGATGAAACATTGGTGAAATTTATGAGAAGTTTATTCATTTCCAAAAATGTTGACTATCTGGGACTGTTTAGACAGCACATGATGCCTCAAAAAAAAATTAAGTTTGTTCATCCAGCAAAAAAAGTTGTCTATTGTGGACTACTAGCCCCTTTGAGTGCGCTTCTTACCGAGCACCGGTGCACTGTGGAGAAGCAACATACGCAGAAAAGGGCTCTGCAGATGTTGCTTTGCTGCAGTGCATCGGTGCTCGGTAAGAAGCGCACTCAACGGAACATTGAGAACAAAAAGCATGAATTTCACGAAAACGCCGCTCGAATTAGTGGCTTATAAATATGTTGAAAACATAGTGGGACAACCAAAATTTTAAAATTTGTTTGAATTAATTAAAAGCACGAAATATCAGAGTGACCATTGGAATTCTTCACTAATAAAATTAACAAAACCTAGAGGTGTCCAACGTCTCAAGATGGCCGTCTGGATTGACCCGATTTTGCTAATTTTTCTCAGCAAATGCACAACACTGTAGCAAATTAGACGTTTATGTTTAAACAGTGCAAGGTTTGTCTGCCTTTGAGGTATGGCGACACACGCTTACGCAGTAGATGAGAAACTTAGTCAGCGCTGCACGACCACAAGCCTGGGATCTATAATGTGCACCTCCCAGTATTGTCCCCACACCATACTTTAGCGCTTCACACTACAACCTAAATTCTTTTTTTCGGACCCTTTAAGTGGACACTGCAATTCGAACAAGTCCTTGTTATATACTGGTGTTGGGCAAACTGATTTAGGAAGCACTCTTATAATCTTTGTGCTTGTGGATCGTTGACATCCCAACATGTCATACGTCGACACAGAGTGCGATATGGTCAGTTCACCAGATAAACTGGCCAAGTACCCAGCAGATAGCAGAGTTATTGCCGTTCTCACTCCCATACCAGCAACCCACCTCGTTCGAGCAGCATCGTCGTCTTTGTCGGCGTCAGTGTCGGCGTCAGTGTCGGCGTCACAGTAGAGCCGTATCCGACGCACGTCGATTTCGGCCGGCTGCGAAGCCAGTGGCCGCGGCAGCAAACTCCAGAGCCTCACAGATGAATCTTCAAATCCACACGCCAACAGACTGTCGTCCTCCGCCTCCGCCGCCGAGCACAACCTGACGCAGTCGATGCAAAGGACAGTAAATTCTCGCTGCACAAGCCCATGCGCAATTTGACAAAAGCAAAGTACAAAGGCACAGCACCAGCCAAACAAGCAACGACTGTCATAAGACATGCGAGGCACCTGGTTTTGTACGCTGCAATTACACTGAATGGTCTTAAAAAGTTTCCATTGTCTTCTAACAGATGGCGCCACTTGGCCAAAAATGTTATCAGCCCGTGAAGCAAGTCTTGGGTCCCCATACTCTTCGACACGACTGTAAGGCATGCAAGAATATTCTACCGTAAAATCCTGTATGAATGTTCCCCCCACCGGCACCACACCTGGCAAAATGTGAAACACAATTAAGACGAGAAGCCAAGCCCGAAGATACCGCAGAATGTGTGGCCAAGTTGGCAGTGCAAGCGATTGCCACATGAATGCACAAGGTGTGAACCCTGTTATGGAGTTGCCGACGCTAGCGAGCTTCTAAGTCCAAAGCGACCGAGAACAAGCGTTTGCGCGGAGCCCGTGATCTAAACATCCGTTCCCCCGCTTCGCGCGTAACCTGAGCGCCCCGTACCAGAAACACCTTTCGTTTATTTTGTTTCATATTTAATAAACGAGACGTCAGTCTTCAGCCTGACTCCAACATGAAAGGTTGTCTGTGTGTGCCCTTCGCCAAAGAACGTAAAACGAAACAAACCCTGCCTGCTTATCTTCCTAAGGCTTCGACATCTGCGCTCGTTGCAAGTGTTATTGTGGCTCCAAGAAACTCTTCAAAAACTACCACACTGCCAGCCTGCCGCCTCGCTCCCATTGTTAGCTCCTCAAATAAACACCAAAAAATGACTGCATCTCCATGTGGTGAATGATGTTGATTGGGGCGAAGCTCTGGTGGTGCTCATGATACTGATTTTATTGTTCATAGGTAGTGCTGTGGGTGCTGATTTTTTTTTTTTATTGCTCATAGGTAGTGCTGAGTTCCGGGTTGCATTTCGACTTCATTATTACTGCTTTCTGGTCGGTGAAATGCAGAGCCAGTGGTTCTTCTAGCAAATCAGCTTGGATCCGCTAGAAGCCGTGGGAACGCATCTCCACCGCTTAAGTCAACGGTCCATGTCAGAAAGAGAATGTGTGGTATGGAACGTGGTTATATACGCATTTGAGCATTTGACCGCGGCGCCCTCTCGTCTATAAACGTTGAGCCAATGCATGCAAAGTTTAACGCGATTATATACGCATTTGACCGCAGCGCCCTCTCCTGTGCAGACGTTGAGCGGCTACATGCAACGTTTCATCCATGACAGAAACCCCCGCTCTTGACTTACTACCACACCTCAGAGCCCCCTACTCGTCCCACAGTTGCGGCCGAGTGGTTAAGGCGGTGGACTAGAAATCCATTAGGGTGTTCCCGCACAGGTTCGAACCCTGTCGACTGCGCAAACACTTTTTCTTTTTATGTGAGCACGGACGCCGACCGGACGGACAAGGCTTGACCTTAAGGAGCTTCGCCCCTAATATGTTGCAAAGAGAAAAAAAAATTGTTTTATGCGTTTTTAAATTGAACTTACTCTTTCCAGAAATAAGAGTTTGAGAGTAAACAAACTTGTTACCCTTTCTCTCATTCTGCAAGCAGAAGAGAGGAAAGAAGGCTTATTTGCATACTATACCAACTTCGGGTTAAAAGAGCAAACAGGATATGGCTGACATGTCAGCTGTCAGAGGGATCCAGTTCTGCACCCAAGTGCCCTTGAACCAGTAATCCATTTGCCCGCAGCTTCAAATAGTGCACCCCATATTGTCTCTGACGTGTTACTACTATGTTCCAAGAGACCAGGTCCAGCGCGGGCTAACAAGCAGTTCCAAAATGGCAGCAGAGCCCTTGCAAAGCAGAGAGTGAAGCGGTCAAGTGCTCACCCCGAGGTTCCATGGGCGAGCGTGTAGAGGCAGATGGAAGGGATGCACGGCGGACCCTCGCGAACCTTCTTCATGATCTGGCGCAGAGACGCCAGCGCCTCCTTGTTGTGACCCTGCTCGGCGGGGTGCGTCGTCTGCTTCGCGTCGCTTTTAGCGGACGGCGCTTGGAGCAGGGGCGCCCCCTGGGAGCCGTCTCCGTTAACCTTTTCGTGATGAACGTGCACTGCGGGACAAACTGGGGTCACCGAGTACCTCCCAAGAGCCGTAAATCTTAAACCTGAGCCTGTAAATTTAAGCCGTTACAAAAATTTTCCCTCAAACAAAGGTTTGAGTGAAAGCCAGCTTTCACTCAATGAAACTTTTCCTCGAAGAAAGCAATGGTCTCAGTGTGGCAGCTACATATTTTCAACGTCAACTTGTTTGCGCTATTTTGTCCAGACTTCAATTACAGAATGAGAATGGCAAGGAGTTTCCTTTGGGACATTTTGTCTCCAGCACGCGTTTGTTGCCTTCCAGCCTACTCTGGCTGCGCAGGCACGCTTTCCTCTCTGCCGCACGTGACGACAAAGCGTTCCTGAAGGTAAGAAACTTGCGCCGACGGCAGGACAACCGAAAGAGCTCCCTGCCGTTCCTGTCCTGTAAGTGACCATAGCTTACTGCAACCCTGCACTGCTGCATGAGCACATGACTTCGCCTTGCATCTTATTCGGGCATGCTTGTGCGAGTAGTTTTGATCGTGCTGCAGAAACTATGCCAGGCTTGACAATGTGGCACAAAAAAGTTGCTTCTGAGCATTGGTAATGCTTAGGATAAAACTTCGACATGCACAAATTAGAAAACATACATTAGGCTTGTTTCCAGCGTTGGAACTTAAAGGGGTAGGGAAACGAAATTTCAGCGCTCATTTTCTAGCTTTAATGTGTTGCCTGTTGCACCCTAACCTCAAAAACACAAGTCTTTCGTTGAAAAGCACAAGAAAACTAATTTTAAACCTAAATAAACAATCTTCAATGTGCACCTGGTGGATGCATGCGGAGCCTATTTGGGAGGTAGTCTAGCAACGTTGTGGAATCTGCTACGTAGTCGTGACGTATCAGATTCCTTCGGAGCAGCGCCGCTCTTTGGCATTTCAACGTTTTCCTTCTTAGCTTTCCTCCTGAGCTCACAAATCGCGCATTGTACCAAGCGGTCCAAGAAGACAGAACGGAAGGACTCCCCTCTTTCTCGCACCCTCGTTCGTGCAACCGGAAACAGCCATTCTCCCCCTAGAAGATTAGCCCGTCGCTCAAAACTCGAACGAAAGTTGCTTTCCCCACCTCGTTCAGCACTAAGCTGACAGTGTTGTGGAAGCTACGTGCTCCTTGGGCCAGCCACACGCTCGTCACCCCACGGGTACTTCGAATGGCTCGGTTGTAACGTGCTGACGCTATTGACACCACCGCAACGCTGACAACGCCACCAAGGGCAAAGCTCATAATCACGCCAGCCTTGCTACGTCACGAACGCGGGGTATCTTTTCTTTCTGTTTTTGTTTGCGCCGGATATCCGATGACGCATCACGCTCTCCGTTCGCTTCTCTTCGAG
The DNA here is from genome assembly GCF_016920785.2 of Ixodes scapularis. NCBI lineage: Eukaryota > Metazoa > Arthropoda > Arachnida > Ixodida > Ixodidae > Ixodes > Ixodes scapularis. The sequence continues at coordinate 1,081,245 of NW_024609878.1, forward strand.
CGCTTGCTCGAGTGCACCGTTTGGAACGAAAAATATAGCCAGTCGTTCAAAATACAAACGTGCGATTATCATTTACGGTTATTATCCGTCATGCTTGACTCGTTTACGAACAAAATCTGAATATTTCAATTTTTGTTTCCGTACCGCTTTAAAGCTCGTAAAAAAATGTAACACTCAACTTGGTTCCTCCCACACTCGTACGCACATCAACTGGCCTAAGCCTTGCCACGTGCAACATTATTTGAATGACGAAATAAGAACTCCTTTGTTCACTTGTCATCCAAGCCAAAAAGAAGCAGTTGCAACCATTGTCAAAACCTGATAGCAGATTATGTGGCCATAAATCATTTGAACTAGAAATTTCTGGGAATGCTCATCGTTCGGTGACATGTCACAAACAACAAAATGGGCACAAAACAGCGGCCTGTTCTTTCCCAATTACATTTAACTCCCGGTAATTCTAAGCTTACGGGAACTGCGGAATACCTTGAACTAAGTGAACTTCAAATTTAAGAATAGCTCATTGAAACCCATTTCTTCTTTTTATTAGTACAGAATGAAAGTGCTTTCTCTGTCACCTCTAATAAAAAAGGCTTCGAGTGTCCATGTGACGCAAGTCCCAAGGTGCATATCATATGCTCATGTCATGACAAAAATGAAGCACCTGGCCCAAGACAACTATAGATATGTGCCTTTTGTTTCACTCTACAAAACACACTTAGAAAAGAAGAATCTGAAACCTTTCACGGTCTCTTTAGAAAGTATATTATACTGGAAAGTGTGAATAATGAGACAGCCTGCTTGTGCAGCCCGAACAACAAGATCCTATTGTCCATGGCTCTAGACAATCTAAAAAATGGCCAAATGCCGTGCTCGAAGGCAGCAGACGCTCTCACCATCGATGTCGACGTGCAAGTTGAAGATTTGGAGCAGTATGAGGTTGTCATTGTCCTGCAAGCACAAACCAAAACAGGCGGTTCACGAAAGTGTGTTTTGCAAGTCATTTCTGCGTGCCAAAAGTTCCCTAACATGCCTATAAGAAGTATATATCGCAGACAATGCAGAACAAGTTCCAACTACATTGAACAGATGATTCAATATTCTTCAATGGATTAAACAGTCGATGAGCCAATGTTTCCCTTCCTCACTTTGGCCAAGGTAAAGTGCCACACCACAAATAAAGACGTTTCGACTGAAGCATGTTTCCGTCCTAGTCAGACAGCATGAGAACTGCAGGAATGTCTTTCAGTTATACCGTCCCCAGTGCAAGCTTCCTACCTCTGACAACACTTTGGCATCTCCAGAGTCGTTCGATTCCCCGCCGGTCATAAAAGCTCGGCCGAAGTTTGCTAGAGAATCGATACCTGCCGCTAGGGGTGCCACTGCCCCGGAAGGGGCATTCTCGATTGGCCACTCCACTCTCAGAGAGTTACCCCAAATTCACGATTACAATTAATCTTTAGTACACCGAAATTTTGTTATGCCTGCATTTCGTGCGAGCACTGGTAATTCCTTATTGATCTATAATAAGATATCTCACAAACAAGCTTTCTTTGGTTGTTTTCAAAGAAAACAATGCTTTTGCAAGTGAAGAGCTTGGCAATTGAGCATATTGGCTCGCACTGCCTCTACTAGATGGCGCAAGATGCAGCGGTGAATTTTTACAGTGAGGGGGTATTGAAAGGTTATTTCGAGAAAACAAAAACTTATCTTATTCAGGAGACTGTTTTAAATACACAAGATTGAGCAACTGATTGAGTGTACAGAGCCGAAGACACTTACAATAAAGAGAAACGCTGTCAGTGCAATGACATGTTATCTCGATTTATAGGTGACTCGTTAAGAGTGGGTTCAAAATTTCAACAGACTTGCGGGTTGCCAGCCTCCTAGCAGTGCAGGCTAGCCTGGCGGCTCTTAGCCCCCTTTTCGACACTAGTGCCGCGCGTGGTAATGTACCAAGCTCTCCCATAGCGCTACAGAGAAGTTTCATGACCATTAGCGTATTGAAGGAAGCGCAGCCAAAGCCCACTGGAAAGCAACGAGCATGCTATGGAGGCCGGACATAGGGAAGGGTAGCCCTGCAATTTTTATTGTCAATGGCCATACTTATAGAGCACCATTTGTGAAAATATTATTAGTCGAAACACTCTATGAAGGTTGGGGCAGTTTGATGAGCCCCTTGAAAAGCAATAGAAAAATTGGCAGCAACCCCTTCCTTCAAAGTTCTATAGTGCATGCATTGCATTAGAGAGAATTGGCGAGGGAATAGGTGCATCACACGACGTATATTTTCCCGCTAAATGTAGCGGGGAAACGGAATGGTTGTATAGGTCACACGACGTCCATTTCACGTGCTAAATTTAGTGCGAAAACTGGATTAGTGTCTAGGTCACATGATGCGAATTTTCCCACAAAAGTTAGCAGAGAAGCTGAGGTGATGGATGGGTCACGTGCCATCAATTCCCCCAAGTTGTATAGGTCACATGATGTCAGGGGACCTATACATTTTCCCCGCTAAATTTAGCGAAAAATGCCCGGACAAAATTACGGGGTTGGGGGTCACGTTAAAAAGCATTTCATGCTTCAAAAGCCATATATTTTAAAAAACTTATGCAGCCTTTGGTGCCTATCCAAGTTCAGTCTGTGCCTCCCAGATGGCCCCCCAATGCCAGGTAAACTGGTGGATACTCTGCTTACATGGACAGCAGACTTCTTGCTGATAGAGAGAATGTGCAACCGGACCTGGATTTACCGTAAAACACCGGGCAAGCGCCCACTCAAAATTTAGAGATAATCGCGAAAAAATGAGGGATGGGTGCTTGTCCGGTCATCAATTTTACATATAAATGTACTGTGCATATTTTTTCATATCTTAAAAATTTGGATATGGGCGCTTATTGTGGAATGGGAGGATGCGCAGTATTCTACGGTATGCACAGTGTTAACAGATTATACTCTATGTCTTTGTGTGCTTTACTGTGAAGGCCTTCAAGCAGTTGCTATGCGCAATAAAAATAAACATTGATCAACTGATTAACACTCACCTTCAGGAAACTGAGCACATACTCCAGGGTGTCGCTCGATAGCTTCACAGAGTATTTGTTTTCTCTGAAAGAAAGCGAGTCGAGGCTAAGGGAACAACTCAAAAGGGAATGTCACAAACACCTCCCTGTACTAAAATTGGAAAAAAAAAAAAAATATATATATAATTCTTTATCAAATGTGCATTAAAATATTTTAGGATTTCGGAATGTCAAATTGCGGTATGAGTACTGCAAGCTTTGCACACCTTTTTTCACATCCAGAGCCGGAAAAGGCTCGCAACGTCAACACCAGTATTCAAACCAATTATAAAATTACTGATCTGGAGTATATTTTAGCAACTTAATTTCACGCAAGAGAGATATTGTGCTGTAAAATAAGCCCTCCCCCCCCAGTGAAGTAAACATTTGTCATAAAACTATAATAACGGGCACCCCAGAGCCCTCGTCCAAAAATCCCTCAGCACAAGAACGCTGTGGAACCAACAGTGCTGTAGCTTACAGCCGGTACAATAGACCCTTTTCAAAAGTTGATCAAGCAACATTGGTGGTCACCATTGCTTGCTCACGAAGTGTGTGATTGGCTCCGAGTCCTCGCCGAACGCTGACGCAGCACTCGTTTCCAATACGAGCTGAACAGAGTTCACGCTGAATGCTGACAGAGCCCTCGTGTCCAATACACGCTCAGAGTAGGTGAGCAAGCAATGGCAGATGGGCATTGGCGCGAACTCTTGAAAACTGTCTATTACGGTGCCTGCAACGAGTCTTCGATTGGCGTGTTTAGCCGACGGGAGCCGACGCGTCATGTTTGGCGCTAACTACTCGCTAACTAACAACAAGGACAGACACTAACTTGAACTCTTTGATTTGGGGATGCGACGGAACGTCCGATGCAGACGAGATGTTGGGAAGCATGTCCACGACGACGCGGAACTGGTCGGACGACTGGAACATCCCTCGATGCCGTCCGTGGAACTTCTGGGCTGTGGAGCAATTGTAAGGGCCAGCAATTGCAATTCGACACCGTCCTCTCGTCGATACTAATTCACGACAGATGGATGCGTGCCACTGAACCCTTTGAATCGGGTGGTGGCTTACGCCACCTATGGTCACCGACAGGACAAGAACAGCAGGGAGGTCTTTCAGCCTACCCTCCTCCTGTGCAAGCTTTCTACCTTCGGTAACATTCCGGCATCTCGAGAACTTCAAGCGTGCACGTGCAGTTAAAGCATGACGGACGGCAATGAGTGCATGCCGGAGGCCAGGCGTCGTAAAAAAATGCCCTGCAATCCTCGTCTTGTCAATGACTATAGCCAAATACCATATAAGCCAATACTGGCAACTCTCACGGAGCGCGGGCGAAAGTTTCCGCTAGCAGACGAATTCTCCACAACGCATTGGTTTTGCCTATCTTCGTGCAAGGTGACCAATAAAAAAAAAATGTTCACCGGTATTCACTACTTTGACTGTTAAAAAATAGGTGCAACCTCATGAGTGAAGGATATTTTCTTCGTGTGGGAAAGATGTTGGAGCTATCAGGGTGCAATTTTAGGGCTCTCCTGAAGAAAACACTGTCACTAATAACTTTCAGCCTTTCCACTCTGGTGAAGAAGGAAGACCAGTGAAGCTGTACCATATATGATGGGAACGAAGTAAAGGCCAGCCGCAAGTTGCAAGCCAGAGTGAAAAGGCTGGAAAGATTGCCGGCGTCGCTTATACATGGCGGTAGCTGTCCAGAGTTCTGTGTCGAGATTTGTTTGTCCATGGACACGATACTGGGGAACCCAGCCCTTAAAAGCTCTACTGTAACAACTTGTGTAAGCCAAGCAAAAGACTAATGTACTTTGTGCTGTTTTTTGAAGAAGGGCAATGTACCAAAATTTCAGAACATAGCTACGTTTCAACTTTACTGTTCTTATCAATCAATTTGTTTTGTTGTTGCAATTCCCATTTCTCATTAACGTCTTGCTTATAACTGTTTTGTCAAATAGGCGAGCTGGCTAATCCCGTTAAGATTGTCTCTAGATGAAGAAGCAAAAGGCAATTTCGAACCATGTACGTTGCTGCGATGTCAGTATGCTCCGGAAGAAGTGGATTGTGCACACGCAAATTTTATGCTATTCCTAAAATTAACAAAAAAGCAAAGCTACAAAAAAATCGAACTTCTCAGGTGAGCAAATGAAAAAAGAGGAGAGCGTCGTAGCACAAAAAAAGGCGATTTCGGTCACGTTAAATACGGTGTACAAATTCCAATTGTTAGCACTGGGAAGACTAGTCTTCCTCTTTCTTTTTATGTTTGAGGCGACGCTACGCAGCTGCGGTCTCTCTTCCTCCTGCTTTTATGCTGCCTTTTTCTCTTTTGTTTACTTGACATTGGAACCGTAGCATATTTTGCTTTGCCTTGTTTTGCAAGCTTTTACTCTCTTTCCTTCGCTTCGATGCCTGCTACCATTGGTTTGTCTGTTACGTTATATCCGGACATTTTGAGGGCCGCCTGCAACTTTGTTGTTGTTTTTGTTCTCTTCCACAGTCGTCTTCGATAACCTCCTATTTTCACCTTCGATTGAGTTTCAAATCCGAAACATTCATATGTGCTTTTTGATATTTAATATATATATATATTAAAAAGTGTAAGCTCATTATACATTTCTATGAGGATTTTATTTATGTACGCTGGCACATCTGCTATGGGTCATTGTTTGTTAATCAACCGGCCGCCTTTGGACATACACAAGCGCATACTTGGATGTGGCAGACATGCCATGTGCTGCCTACCACCGCAAAAACAAGTTTTTGGGATGTAGTGGAAAATCCTTTCGTTTCCCGAAGACCGAACAAACGTGAGTAATTAGGTTACTGCAGCATTCAAATGAAACTAGAAGAGCTATCCAAGTCTGGCTTCAAAATTGCCAATGATGCCTCAACAGACAATTATGACAACTCCACGGAGATTGCGGAGAGCTTCACGGACAACAGACCAGACGAAAAAATGAACACCCAACCCAGTCCTATGTAGCCGGGTGGCCAGCCAATCAAATCTATCATCATGCTTGCCAAGTCCAACTGCAATCAAAAACATGGAACACTTCGAAAAATATTTCGTTGAACAACGAGACATATACTCGCATGCGAAAATGACACCACCTTCCGACTTAGCTCGTAACATCAGCCGTGCCTTTGACACACCAGACAAGAGTTCAGCTGAAGGCGGACTTCAGGCAACTGATCGACGAAGCAAAGGCGCGGTGTGCAAAGCTTGCCTGGACACGTATGTCAACAAGTACTTGAATGTACTTTTGAACTGCTTCGTCAAGCGAGCAAACGAAAAACCTGTCAAGGTCACTGGGAAAAGAAATGCGAAAGCAAAAGGTTGCACACTGCTTGCACGTACCGGATTGCAGCGAGACTCTTATTTACTGGGCAGTGTGAGCTGGACTACGTTTTTCCTTTCCTGTTCGGTTTTTAGTTTTCACCAACAAATAAAGCAAATAAACACGTAACAAGCAGCTAGAAAAAAGTGAAGTTCTTTTCCTTTTCAATTAGTTTCGTCGTGTAGCTTCCGCTTTGTTTGTTGTGGACTCAACACCAATGGCGACCACCAGCTGCGCAACGATCGTCGCCGTTGAAGGAGTTGCTTTGCTGGGTGATTTGTATCTTTATATCAACTGATAACATCTTTGTTTTGTTGGCGACTGCTTTCCATTTATTTTTATTTTTGTCTGGGATGGAGACCCCATCTTTCCTGCAAAGTTCGGAAAGTGTTCGCACGGTAATTTTTCTCGTTAAGTTTCGTTTTTGTTATGCTGCAGCGGCTGGTGTGCCTGCTGTGGTAATCTTATAATGTGCTGTTTGCACACGTTTTAATAATCACCTATTCAGGTAAGAAATTGTAACAACTCATTTTGTAAAGGATCAACAGCAACCTCTTACAACTTAGTTTGAGTAGCTAATTGCCTTTTTTCTGCTTCCCAGACGTGCTTCAAAACGTGTGTTCCCCGAGTGGCGTTTGAGACCGCTAAATAAACTGCTCTATCTTTGTTTATGCGCACATTGTTATTTGATTGTCGTTGCAGTAGCGATCAGTGGATTCTGCTTTGCAAGCGGACTGACCGCAATGAATTGTTTCAGCTGTTGGGGTGACGAAACGGTGCTCGCAAAGCTCAAGGACGTCGCGGAGCCTATACTTTTCCATTGCGTCGTCTGCTTCCGTAGATTCCGAGTCCGCTAGAGGCGCCACAGTTGCGTTCGCTCCCGCTCCCATGGGTTTTCGGAGGAGTTTCCAGTATTGGCGAAGCTATATCGCATTTGCTATAGCCACCGTTTTTATTTCAAATGAGGTGCCGACACCTAGTGGCCAATGCATAAAGTCGAGTAATGGGGATCTCGTGCCCAAACTAGCAGCAACGCGGCTCAGACAGGTGCAGCCTTGTGGAAAAGTGCAAAATGAGTTGTGGACCGAAAAAATGGGAACACAGTTGCATGCTCTGCAATCACAGTAGCACTGCTGGGTAAAGGCTGCGGAAGTGTGGATGCTGGGCAGATAAACGCCCCTGCCACCGCAGTCAGGTGGTTCTATAGACTGTATCAGAATTAACTGCTGGGCTAGTTGGTAATGCATTATAGAAGACAAGAGCGCTTTGTCCCGTCCTGTTCTGTTCTTCTACTTGTCCGTGTCTTTTGTGCTCTTGTCCTCTACAGTGCTATACACCAACTCAACTCTCCTACGTCACGCCGCGGTGGTGGCGCGCCGGACGCACTTCCGGTCTGGGGCGGTGGGCAGAAGTCGCCGTGCCAGACATGCATTCCTGTGTTCCTTTGGAAGAAACGAGACAAAATACCTGCCTTCTCGTCAAAATGCTGCAACGGGGACTGTACCAAGAGAGTCTGTAAAGGTTTGAAGATCAGTTTTTATGTGTTTTTGCACCCTCCGTTCGTCCGAGAACGTGGATAGCAGCCGTGAAAAGGGCAAACCAGACGCTATCGAACTACGATTGCGTGTGTGGGCCACAATTGGTGGTCGCCAGATTTATTTGCTTTGTTCCAACATGAACGAGAGAAAACCCCCAAGTTGTCCGGATCACCCACGGATTCAGCGCGTCTTCAAATTCATACGGCCGCCTGATTGTTCGAACTTTCGTCTGCTCTTTCAAACTTGTCTGCTTTTTGTCGTCTGCTTGTTCAAACAAAAGCGGCCCGTAGACCAAACTTTGACCCGGTGATTGCAATAAGAAGTAATTGCAGGCCTCAAAAGACTTAAGTAGGCTCGGTGTAAACAGTAGATACAAGATGTTAATTATTGGTACCGGTGGCCATCGCCTACTTTTTACGCTTGGTCTGTTCCCGCTTCCGATTTTCAGTATCGACGTCGATCATCGCCGCTACCTTTTACACTTTTGCAGCACGAGCGACGTCGCGACCGAAAATAGCTACAAGAATCTCATCATGGTTTTGGCGTCCATTCTGCAGCGTTCATGCGAATGAATCGCCGCACGTCAAATTATTTACGGAAAGTTTAGCGGCGTAACGAGCCTCGATAATTTCGCTCAGGCGATTGAAGTGGTAAGACATTGCGATGAGGACGTAGAATTGACAACTCCAACGCGAAAAAGAGTATGCAAACTCACACAGACGCCGACAACGTGACATTCGAATGGTTTGTTGACGCGGGACGTGGTGCTTCTTGCCCGCACTCCACTGCACGTGCGTTCGAACTGTCGTCTGCTCTTTCAAACTTGGCTGCTTTTTGTCGTCAGTTCGTTCAATCGACAGCGACCCGTAAACCAAACGTTGACCCGGCAATTGCGATAAGAACTAAGTGCAGGCCTCAAAACACTTTTGAAGGTTGGTTGGGGTAAGTCGGCCAAGTGTAAACAGATACAAGAAGTTGTTGATCATTGTTACCAGTGGCCATCACCGACTTGTAATGCCCGATTCTGCTTGCGGTTTTCAGTATCGATGTCCACCATCTCAGCTACGGTCCACGCTTTTGCAGTCCGAGCGACGTCGCGACTGAAAATAGCGAGCGGAATCTCATCGTGGGAGTCGGGCTTTAGCGCCCATTCTGCGGCGTCCACGTGAAATGAATCGCCGCACGTCACATTATTCACGCAAAGTTTTACCTCGATAGTTTTGCTGAAGCCGCTCAAGTAGTCAGACATTGTTAGGAAGACGTAAAATCAACAATTCCAACGCGAAAAAGAGCACGGGGACTCCCACCGACGCCGACAACAACGCAATTCAATGGTTTGTTTATGGGCGACGGCGGGCTTCTTGCCCACCATCCACCGCGCATGCGCGGCGCCGGTGGCGTCCGCTAGGGGCGCTCCGGTTTGTTTGTAAACATGAGTTGGTGTATAGACCTTTCCAATTGTCTTCTTTGCACTGCCGTCTTTGTCTAGTGGGCGGTGGAAAGCTCTCTTCAATGAAATAGGAGACGCCGCACTTGCGCCCACGGCCCAGTGACTCTGCATTTTTCGTCCGGGTGATGAGCGCTGGAAAGGTCTATAGCCACGGAGAGGATCAGAACAGTCAGGAAGTCCTTCCGTTGTCCTGCATCCGACGCTTCGGCATCTCGAGAGCTTCAAGCAGGAAAATATAGCACAAGAGCACAAGCATGATGGAAGGCAACAAGAGGATGCTAAAGGCCGGGCATCTGAAAGGGATCCCCCGCCATCCTCATCCCATCCATGACCATACTAATAGACTAGGCAGGCATGTTAAGATGTTCTAGCTCATTCCGCCCACAACCGCATCACATATTTCCGAGTGTCGTCTCTCAGAAACATGGGCTGCCCATAATTAAAAGGTGTGTCTGAGCGCAACAGATGCGAAAGAAAGGGGCCAGCTTTCTGGCAGCTTGCTCTCTGTTCTGCCCTCCCTTTCTTACATGCAATTTATTTTAGCGAGGCCAAACCTAAAGACTTCTGCCCATTGCTGACAAGCTCCAGGTAGAGGTGAACGAAGATGGGGAACAGGACAAAGCTGAGCTCCGACTTGAACGGCTCGGAAGCTTCGGAGACAAAGTTCTTGAACCTGCGAGAGGAATGCACTGTAGCAACCATATTTTCGGCGGAACAAGTATATATGGCTAGACCTAGAGACAATAGATTAGCTACGCTTAGAGCAGTGGTTCTCAAACGGGGGTCGGCGAAGGCCTTCTAGGGGTCCGCGAAGCCCTGCTTGATCAGTCAAGCCCGGCGATAAAAGGTGTCTTTTTTTCAGGTCGAGATGAAATGTTTCAGTTTTCGGGTGGGTTTTCTCATGTGTATGTCAATAAGAGAATCTACTTTACACTAGCCCTTAGTTATATTCATTTATAAAATCATTATTATATTTAACCTATACCTTTTCTCTCCTCTCACCCCAAACAAGGTCCCCTCCACCATCTCCGCCGATCCATAAGGGGTCCGCGAAACATCAATGGTTGAGAACCACTGGCTTAGAATAACGGTCTTCCATTCCCTAATCTTGTGGGCGTTGCCATTTTTGTACTCGGCCCAGAGCAGGTGCAATTGGCAATTGTTATGATTTAACGAGGCTTCCTACAGTTTAGATACGGTGTCAAGAAGCATTGGCGATATTGTTTTGCTCTGTTGCAAACTGCTTAAAAACTTCTGGCAGGCAGAAAATTGTTCTCTGCAATTTAAGATAAAGCCAAAGACAACTGGCAACCATGATCCTAAGCACCAAGCAGGTTGAAGAGTCGTTACTGTGAAGCGTAGCTTATATAGTGGCTAGCGCCACCTATTTTCTGGTACAACAAACAGCAAACTTACTTTGTGAACTGTTGATCGATGGAAGAGGCGTCTTTGCTGATTGCGCTGAAGCTGAAGAGGTTCTTGGTGCCCGTCTCGGCGGCCACGACGCCGCTCAGGACTAGGTCGCTGACGCTCTGCTGAAGCTTCAGGTCGGTTTTCTTGAAGGAGTCACAGTCCTGTGAAAGAAAGACAGGGAAAGTTTGCTTTACTTGTCCCAGGTTGCCGGCTAAGTCGAATCTTTAAGGGTGCCAACAAAAAGCAGTTTGTTTGTTGCCAGTTGCTGAAGGGCTAATTGGTTCAGGCTGCGATTGGAGCTTGGACCTTTTGAGCGTTTGCACTGACAAAAATAAAGGACATCACAATACTTTGATACAGACTTAACTAAAGCATGTTTGGGCAGGATGAGAATGGGGTTGGCTTCAGTCTGCATGCATGAAACAGTTCCAGGCACAATTGGACAAAACAATTTTTCTTGTCTGGGGAGAGGACACGGTGAATAAAGAAACATAAACCGAGACTGTCGTTTAGCTGAACTACCAGCCATAAGCTTAAACTTGGGTTTGGGCTAGTTGGTTGTACAAAATGCCATTGACGTGCGGAAACCCATACATAATGCAGACGGGGAGGTGCTTAAATGACAGACTCAGAGAACATAAATATGCATGCGGGCAATCGCAAGCACCTGGCAACTTAGCAGCGCATTGCGCAAGACGCAGCTGCGAACCGCTATTTGGAAATACATCAGTCATGGACAGATCGAAAAATAGGAACAAGCGCGAAATCATAGAAGCCTTCCACAAGCAAGGCAGGTGTGTCAGTGATCCATCCATTGCACTGAACGAAAAGGAAATTGAACTGCTGAGACACTACACAGCATAACGAAGGGGACACCAGCTTCAAGGTCCCCTCTCACACTACAAAAACCGAACATTTATCAGAAAAGGAAAAAAACGCCATAAAAATCGAAAGTCCACACATCTTTATTAAGACATTTATCACTATTTCATAGCTTTCGTTCTTTTCCAAACTCACGCATGGGGAAACTTATGCGTTGAAAAGGAGAAAAAAGAAAAGAATAAAAAGTTGTTAGTCTGCGTCCATTCGTGTTCGTTGTGTTTCTCCTCATCTCAATGTAACTCATCCTTTTCCTTTCAATTTTTGGTCCCGCGTTTGTTCTGTAGAATTCGCAGCGCAGCACGTCTATCAATACCAGCCATACATGCATGTTATCCAAAATAAACCTGCCACAAAGCCCGCAAAATTACCATACAGGAATTATTTACACCTGGAAAATTCCTGCAGCTAAGCTGATGACAAGATGGCCAGTTGAACCGTTATGCTATGACAAACCGAGAAAAAAGTGCAAACCTTGCGAAGTCGCAAAGAATTAAAAATTTAACATCGAAGGTTGGAAAGTTCTTAGGCCCGCTTCAGATGGGGCAACTTTTCCAGCAATTTTGAGGTTGCTGGCGAGTTGTTCCCTAGCTTTCCCTCGATCGACGCGAATTGCTGAGATCGGGTCCGGCTCGAACAAGCGAGCAACTCGGAGCAATTCGAAGATGGTTGAAGCGGCTGCAGCCAATCGAAGACGCGATATTTTCACATGACACCCCTGTGGTGGTGATGATGACAGCTAAAGACTTAGTTCTGGTTTGAAATGGATCGTTTTCGGAAATAAACAATTTCAGAAAAATTATTTAGTATTCTCAACGCCGTTCAAAGATATAAGAACGCGTTTTTAGCGCGTAGCTGGGCGTCTAAATAGTGAAAGAAAAATCAAATTTAATGATGATGATGGCAAGTCGGAGCAATTCGGTTGCTGCGTGTGAACGCGGGCGGCCCGTGTTGCTGGTGTTGAGACGTCAAGTTGCTGGGTGAAATTGCTCTGTCTGAAGCGGGCCTAAGACTTTAACTCGCACAGTGCTTCTTCGTCAGAAATCCAAGCTTGAGGATGCAGGGGAACGCATTTATTTATTTATTGGATTACATAAGAAGGGGATGGCTAAAGCCGTGGTGTGGGATTAGGGTTTGAGGAGGGCGATAGAAGGTATCTGAGTATTGTGCACACTTGACAATCTCGCTAGGGTGCAGAAGGCATCTTGGTGGTCGTTCTGCTTCTCAATCTTCCTGCCGGTATGAGAATCTGCCGGTCAAGTAGTGGGAGTCACCTCACACTTCTCTCGCAAGGGCACTCTTACTACCCTATTGGGCTAGCATATATTGGCTAGGGGGGGGGGGGATGCTCGGAGGTGTGCAAGTAATGTGTCATGATCGGCATGTGGTATGTCCTTAATATCTGTCCTGCCGGTGGAGAAGCGTGGGCAGTCCCAGATAAGGTGCAGGAGATTAGCTCTGCACTGTGATCCGCAGTGAACTGGTGTGTCCGCGGCTGGGGTTACCATTTCCTGATGATATGCAGTGTGAAGGCTGCATCTGCGAATACTTTGTTTAAGAATACTTCTCGAGTGCGCGAGAGTTTTAATTGCGGATCGGCTCGGGGCGGAGGTGTTATTGTTGTAAGAAGCTGTTTACGTTCCCTGCAGTGTTTGGTTCTGATAAAGGAGAGGTACAGTCTCCGGCAATATGAAAGACCCACTGGGAGCGCGTGGCCGAGGCGGTGACTGGCGGGGGCGCTGCAAGCGCTCCGGGCAATTCAATTCTGCTTCGAGGAAAGGACGCTCACTCGGACTCAGCTAAAGCGAAACACGCTTATCAGATTGTGCTGAGCCCCGAGTGAGCGTCCTCCCCTCGAAGCAGAATGGAATTGCCCGGATCGCTCGCAGCGCCCCGCTAGCCACCGCCTCGGCCAGGCGCTCCCAGTGGGTCTTTCATATTGCCGGAGACTGTACTATCGATGTGCCGTTCTCCATGAGTCTGTGATTTATGCGTAGGGATTAAGTGGTGGGTTGAGAGGCGGGTAAGGGGCGACTGAGTCAATACTCCCTCGGGCTGCCGGGGCTGTGTTATGTGGCACTGCGTTCCCTCCTGCCAATCCGATGTGTGCTGGTGTCGTCCACTGAAGACGTAGGTCGAGGCCCACTTCTTGCAAGTCGTGCAGTCGTTTCCTTATGGCCTGAGCCGTGGCGTCGTCCGTGCTAATGTTCTCGATTTCTTCAAGCGCTTATTTGGCGTCGAACGTATTTAAGGTCATTTGGAAGGTTACAAGGGCTTGTTGAGATGTCTATCTGTGGTCCGGTCAAGTTAGACGGACAGTACCGACAGTCGACTTGAAATAAATGCGTAAATGCGAGATCACGCCAGTAAAGGCGCTTTTATGAAATACACAACAACAGATGTAGAACTCTCACAAAAAGAAACAACGTAGTTTTGAAGGAGTCCGCCAACACTACACCGAACTTTGTCAACAGTACCAAACGCAACTGTGCGGGAGGATGTCACTCCTTACCATGTATTGACGACCTTTCAGGTAGCGACCAACTGCAGCAGCTACCATCTCACTTCTGTTTTTCTTCATCGTTTGAAGGTATCGCCAATATCGCGACAACTATCACATGTTTCACGTCATTTCGCCACCATGCCAGGAAAAGAGAGTGAACACCAAGGAGGTTGAACAGGTTGAACACAAACGCGAACGGCGCGAACTACCGTCTACGCGAACGCCAGAACGCCTTCCTTTCTTCCCCCCTGGAGGTCGGGGGGTGGTCGGGGGTTACGAGCGTTATGAGTGTCAACTCTGGACGGTAAAACAGTCGTCGTTACGTCATAAAATGGACAGTCATGTGATCTTTAATTACAAAAGAAATTACTTTAGAAACATTATATATATATTTTCTCGGACCCTTGTTCGCCTTGTTTGTGTACCCCAACGTTGGTGTACCCCGACACCGTCACTCTTCCCCTAGAAGATTAGCCCGTCGCTCAAAACTAGAACAAAAGTTGCTTCTCCCACCCCGTTCACCTCAGTGCCAGTCAGTGCTGTGCAAGCTACGTGCTCGTTGGGCCAGACACGCTTTTTCCACGTGATCACGCTCCATTGAGCATGAAGAACGAGGTCAGTTGATGAAAAGGAGGCGGCTGATTGGCCTGGCAAGCGCATAGGTTCCACCGCACTGTCAGCTTAGGGGTGAAGGGAATAAGTGAGGTTCGGCGTCGTGTGACGTGCGTTTGGGTGATTTTGGCCGGGTGACGCGCTTTGGGTACCGCGGGTGTATCGCAGTGAAGGCAGAGAACTTTCGAAGGGAAGGATCGCCCGCTGTTTTCAAATTTTCGTACCGGGCTTTTGACTTTTTACCTTCTTTCTTTTGGCCCACTAAATGATATGCTATTAGTAAAATCCCAATCTAAAACAAGCTTCCTGGCACTGACCAAGAAACTCATTTGTTGTTTGGTAACATCCAGGACAGAAGCGAACGTTTTCTTTCAATCTCTCCTTCGCAAAACTTGACGTAATTGGGGGATCGCAGTATCCCCCAGTGACGATTTTTGAATGCAGCTCATAGATTATATCAGAGCATTGCATGAGTACTCAATTTGGGTTCTTGGTAATCAATATCTCCACGAACATTCGGGTAGTGGTCCGTGTCCACTCTCTGCAATGACGACAATAGCCGAACCCTAACAATGTCTGGAACTCGGTGCGTGTACTGTGCTTTGCCAATCCCAGCACGCGGCTAGGGTTAACATTGGCGGCATATAATTATCTCAAGATCACGTGGCCACTTGTTCCGGCTACGAGTTGAGAGGGTGAAAGCTGCTCGTTTTTCTTTATTTTTTCTGCAACTTCTATTGCAAATGGTGAAAAACAAATGCATGTTTCACATGTCTTTAACGTCAGGGATTGGTTCCAAGGGTATTTGCATAAAGTACAAAAATCATTGCATTGCCCCAACATGAAATCAATCAGATGATTAAGGATGTCATTGCTTTATTGGAGTTCAAAAATTCGAGGACGCTTACCCGGTACAAAAATGCAGTAGCCTTGCTGCAAAAATGAACACAGACACGTCAAGACAAGAAGATAATGATCCAGAAACGCACAAAATCTGTCGGACCAGTGGCATGTCAGCATTCACTCACTACATATGACTTTGTGAGAAAGTAATGCATAATTACACACGACATTGCATGGCTGAGCATCAAACCGGCACACCCATTAACAGTAAACTTTTACAAGTCATCAAACACCATAGCAACTCCTCCAGCCACTAAAACTTTTCACTTTTCCTCTGCTGCATAAACGGTTGAGCACAACATGACTTAAATATGCACTGAGCTACTACAAATTTTCCAAAACTATGGCTGAACTCTTTCAGCCAGTCAGATTCTTCCATAGCCTTCTCTGCAGAATAAACTCCCGTGCAAACTTTTTTGCATCGTCGCCTTCGCCGAGATGCATGAGAATGTACTCCTCAATCTCTTTCTCAGAGTCAACGTCTCTGAGGAGTTCCAAAAATGTTGGAGCATGGACGTAAGATGGCAGAGTTTTTAAAGCTTCAAAGGTCCAGCGTGTGAATTCCCTGTCAGCTGCGCAACGCCGCTCCCAAGGAAGTGACGGCCCTGGCAGGATTTCCCCCCGTGAAAGGTCTCTGGACGTTGAAGCATTCACAGACGCACCTCTGGAGGTGGCAGGAAACTCTGGTTCATTCCAGGATGTGCGAGTACTCGAGGGATTTCGATGGCCCCAAGCTGTTGTCCCCCTTGAATTGTGTGGGCGCATAGAGCTGGCAGTGTCGACGCAGGACGACAATGCAAGTGGACGCGCTTCTGGTTGTTGTTGAACCATGGCGTAGCCTCCACAAGCTCCTTCGAGAGGCTCCCTATTACTACCAAGCACAGCCGCTTTTTGAGAATCATCGTGAATGTTTGCTGACAAGTTGCACACACTTAGTGATGCTGGTTGAATGGGCTGAAAAGCTGACACCATCAAAGTTGGGTTGGACATTGACGACACCCGTCGATCTTCAAGGTCAGGCCTCATGTCCGGTGATTTAGTATTTTCATGTTCAAATGAGGTATGCGGTGGCTGGTCCTTCGAGCCCACTTCATGAACGTCTTCTCTTGCTGAAGAAGGTTGTTGCGTAGGGCTGCACGACGTTCCGCTTGCGGACCATAAATCTCGTTGGAGCAAGGGCACCGGTAGCATGGGTGGCAGGAAGGGACCATCACCAAGGTGTGATCCGTCGCTCTGGAAAGGGACCCGGCCCCAAGCCTTCATGACTTGGCCAAGCGTCTGAAACTCGGCGTCACAGGTCCGCTTGATTGGCAACGAGACCATGAGGTTCCCCGCCACGAACCAGGCAGCCATCCTACTTCCTGAGAAGGGACCGTGGACCCTTCCCTGGCTGTCCTGGTACATCCATTGGTCAGTCTGCTCGGCAACGTCACTCTGAGAAGGTGCGGCCGCTACCGTGGTCGTCTGGTGTTCGTCTTTCGGTGGAACATCGACACTTTTGTTTGTTCCCGACAGCGGAGATGTTGCTGGGCCCTGATGAACAGTCACTTTTTCTATTTCTTCGGTGATCTCTCGAATTCGAACCTCGTGGTCCCCGGATTCGTTTTTTTGCTCGGCTACATCCTCCGTTGCGGGCGTCGCCAGAATGCTTTGCCGCTGCCGTTCCATTGGTTCCATCCTAGCACGGGGTGCACGACGCAGGAAGCTTGTCAGAGCACGCGACTGAGCTGAGAAGGCTGGGTATCTCGACGGCCTGCCGTATTCCCCGTAATAGTCTGGGCCGTATGGGTCGCAGAAAACGTATACGGGCCAGAAAGGTGGCACATTTCGAGAATAGTAGATTGGAGGTGGTATCGGTGGTATTAGCGGTACTCTGAAATCCCTGAAGTACCGACGCTGGTTCATAATTTACCGCAACATTTGACAACCAGCGAACGCAGACCACATGAGCGAGCGAGTCGTGCACAGTGTTTGCAACCACTTTGCAACTTGCCAAGCGAGTGTTCTTAATACACAAGAAGAGCACGAAACAAAAACTCGATGCGAAATGTTACGAAGTAAATATATATGTATGTTAAGGTTCGCAAAATTTTGTCCGGACAAAACAAATAAGGTTTATATTAAATACGAAACTCATGGAACTTTGGCCTTGCGTCAGTGGCTCTTGTTTACTCTTCGTGGAGCAAGCTCAGCTGATCAGCAGGTGGAGGGGAAACGCTAGATTGGCCAGGTGCTGCCTTCGAGTCACGCGCACTAAAAAGTTTGCTGACCAACAGCGAGTTTCCCTTCGCGAAAAAAACAAAATGGTGCAAGCCTGGTACATGGACAGCGACACAACGACCGACCAACGCGAAGAGCATCAGCTGGACCCTCCCTTGCCGGTCTCGATAGACGAAGTTCGCGACAAGTCGGGAGTGCTCTACTGGAAGGCGAGTTCTTTCAGTTGTCTTACCACCGGCGCGTGAACTTCGAGCCTGCACGCGTGGCAGATGCACGGCGGAAGGCAACAAGCGCGTGAAACCGAGAAACTTCGCCCGGCGGCACGCTCGCGTTGCGCGCGACGCAACAGCTACTGAGCTGATGCCACGCGCAGGGCGACAGCCGCCGGGCGAAATTCGTCGATTTTTCGCAGCCTACTCGCCCCACGGAGTCCAATTAAAAGCGGTATTTAAAAGCATCTTCATAGTATATTTGCCGGTTTTTTTTTTTTTGTTTTACCAGCTCCAACACCGGGATCATTGCACAAGAACAGCTTTCAGTAACTCGTACCAAGCTGTAATGTATGTTTCGCTTTGTTGCAGCTGAACGCCGACACTTACGAGCAGGATGGGGAACTTGAAAAGATACGCAAGGACAGGGGCTACTCGTACACGGACGTGATCGAGATCTCGAGGGACAAGTTGCCAAACTATGAGGACAAGGTATACCAATTGAGCCATCTTTCTAATACAGAAAGGCGCAAACGCAAAACAACCTTTGACAAGCCAGTGGTAGGCTAGGTGGTGCTACTTAAAGTCACTGGATATCGAGAAAGTTCTCGTCATTGCCTTCCCTGCCTGCTAGCAGGTCACAAATGAACACCAGACCACCAAAATCCCGCAAGGCGATTAACTGGTCAGTCTCTGTTGCCATGGCAATCACCCCTTAGGTCCTTTCAAAGCATCGAAAGGGTGCAAGATCACTATGGAGCACCGTCGTACTGAAAGCGTTCCTTGCCAATGTGTCTTTGGCACTTGTATGCAATCAACTTACCCATGATGGTTATCTCCACTGACCTCTTCCAATGATATTGCTCCCTTTACGCCTTTCAAAACAGGAAAATGTTTTGTTAATGCCTCCAATCACTGAGCTGCATGTGGCGGTGGTTTGAAGGTGTATCCTTGTTTCACCAGTGTGGGGTAGCAAAACATCAGTATAGACAAGAAACATCTTTACAAAGCTGCCCATCACCAGCGAATTTAGATTGGTTCACCAAGAGTGGAAAGGTCAAGGACAAACCACTCATACCATGAACCAATAAGGCGATCATACAGGGCTCTCCAGGGATCCAGTGACCTCAGTGCAAGCTACTGCCCCATACAAAGGGTATATTGGTACCATCTATCCAATCATTCCGTAACCAGACATTTGTAACAAGGCACAGGAACACCAAACAAGGGCGACATAATTGCGTTGAACACTTGCGGAGACCTTTCTGTGGCTACGCAGTCCAAGGTACGGAGCGCATGCTCGAGCATCGACGAGAGCTGTGCACACGCAGTCATCTCATCTGAAATGCCGCAGAAATTTGTCCCCGAGCTTAGAAGCCGTTTTCATATTGTTTGTGCTCGTCTTTTGCTCGTCCACACCCAAGTTTTGGGTGTCGAAATGCTTCGAATCCCACTGCTTGTAGCAAGCCATACATTGTTTGGGCATTGAATTTGTTCCTTTCAGCTCTCCCCTTTGTATGGGGTGGTTGATGAATGGCTGATATTGGCTGTACCCTTTTTATCGGGCGGTAGGTTGCGCCACCTAGCCTAGAGACATTTACATCTCCGATCACAGAACTTTCGACAATGCTGCTTGCGATCGCAGATTAAGACATTCTTCCAAGAACACCTACACTCGGATGAAGAGATCCGGTTCATCTTGGCTGGGAGCGGCTACTTTGACGTGCGCGATTGCGAAGACAAGTGGATCCGGATTCAGGTGACCAGGGGAGACTTGCTCGTCTTGCCAGCCGGAATCTACCACCGGTTCACGCTGGACAAGCAGGTACTCATTTTCTTCATCTAAAGAGGCGGGTCTCGTTGACATGTCGAAGCTGCCACACAAATTACTACAGTTAACAACAATAATAAGGACTCATTATTACAATTGCTTCTTCAGTTACTACGATACCGAGGCACGTATAAGGCGATACGTAAAACGGGAGCCTGCAACCTCACCGATCCGTTTAGTCTTGAAGGCACTATGAAACAAATTGTAATCGTTGGCCAAATGCTGTGGTGCCACTTGTGTTTTGCAGTGGTTCCTCGCAAATGGCACATTGAAAGAAAAGCAACAAAAAAATTTCTAACCCCGGAAAAAATTATTAAAGTTATTTAAAATGGGGGTTCTGGAAACCCTCTCGTCCCCGATCACTAATTGACCTTTTCTGCAAGTGCGCTGCCATCTTGAATTGACGTCACTTCCGGTATGGGCGAAAACATTGTTTTGCCTTTGCCACGCCAATAAAAGGCATTTAGGAGATAAGCGTAACCGTCACACTTTCTCGTTTTGCCTTCCCTTTATTTTTTGCTATTTGAAGGTTGAAACGTTAGATTATTTTTTCGTCGCCCATACCGGATACGCCTATTAAGTGGCTGGGGACGAGAGTACACAGAAAAGGTCTATAGACCACTTCCATAAAGCCCTGCATGCAACACGGCGCGCATTGCAGTCTGGGAACTAGTTGGCCAGGGAGGAGAGTGGCATGGTTTCGGTTTCGATCGACACGTCGACAAGAGATTATACACAGAGCGTGGACTATTAATGGCTGTTATCTCATGTTTTCTGGTCCCGAGAGCGTCATTTGTGGTCTCTTAACTAACCTAAATGGCCAGACCTCGAAGCTTTAGCACAAGCCCGAGACGTATAGCGTGTCTTAACACATGCTTGTTGTATTTTTGTACTAGAGCCTTTCTGTTAGCGTTTTGAGGTATGGTGGACGAGCCAATGCTGGGAATGTCGACGAATCAACAAGCTGTATAGCAACCAACAAGTATGCATACATCGAGCTTGCGCCTTTGCATTAGTGTTGTTGATCAGGAAGTTTGTTTGTTTCGTGCGTCCATAGACTAAATATTACTTTCAACATTGTAAAACCCGAGACGTAGGACAAAAGGAGAAGAAGTTTGAGACCTGTGTCTGTGTTGTCCCCTTTTTCTTCTCCTTTTGTCCTACGTCTCGGGTTTTACAATGTTGAAAGTTCACCAGCTCGCTTGCATCTTCTCTGTAATTTAAATATTACTTTTTGCAATTAGTTTTCTTAATACGCCTGAGTACGCGAGGTGAAACTCGGAGGCGCCATTGAAAAGCCCAATTTTAACACCCTTCTTATCTCTTATCTGTACTGACCCGCAGCACTGCACGAAGCGAAGTCCCCACCCACTTGCATTTTACTAATATTCAACATCGCGTATGCGCATAACGTTATCCTGCAATCAGGCACATTTGCACATACAAACCGTTTTAAGAAAGCAAAAGTGTCAGCGTTGCCTCCATTGACCTGTTAGACAAAGAGATAGCGTTTTTGCGAGCGACGGTGAGGCCTGGGATTGGCCGAGGTGAAGCGGTGCGAGTGTATATATACAGTTGAAGTAGCGCTCCGTGTTGTCTGTCTTCCTTTTGTCCTCGTCTTAAGCGCCATCATGACGTCAAATTCCCAGTACCAACTAGTCCAACAATCTGCATTGATTATTTGGGGGAAAGGAGGCTTCTAGCCAGAAACCGTTACGTTTCAACGTGTCCCGTACACACTGCACGAGACACACTTGAAAATAAAACCGCATCGTTTCATGGTCCCCTCAATGAATGTTGCAGAACTACATCAAGGCAATGCGGCTTTTTGTTGGCGAGCCGGTGTGGACGCCCATCAACCGCCCGGCCGACGAACATCCTGCAAGGTTCCAGTATATCGAGAGCCTTCGCCAGGGCATCACGGCTTGAGGATTTTGAACGGGTGCCACTCGCAGCCATTCACGCGCAACCAGGCACACGGTCAAACCTCCGCCGCTACGTCGACCCATTCGTACGTATGTAAGCGCTCTGCCCAGAGCCCACGGAGCCGTAGACTTCCATTTCTCGTGCAAGAAATTTTTGGCAGGACCGAAGGACTTACGGGGCATTAGTGGAGAAACGGTGTGCTTAACCGTGAGAATGGCTGCACGTGTCTGAACTCGAGGCTACTTTGTGATTAAGAGGTGGTGGTAGCGGTACTCCTTTTTCCGACCTTTCTCCACACTGTTGTGTTTTGGCAGCCAGGTCTGTTGTTCCATTTCTGGCATGGTTGTGAACAGACGGTCGTGCCCATTCTTGCAGCATCGTGCTTTCACACGGAGCTGTCAGAACATGAATGCACGGTCGTTTATTTGTCGCTGCGTAAAAAGCCCACAGTGCCTGGTGACGAAATTTAAGGCGGTGGAGGCAGGTCAGAAAAAAATTTGGATGGAGGTACCGTTATGTAATCAAGAGAATTATGCAATGTTTGTTTTGCTTGTGCCGGTTTTTCTGCCAATTTACCGCAACAGTCTTCAATGCCCTTGAGGGCTCATTGTCGGCCAGGAATTGTTTATTTTTTTTTCTCTAGATATCGACTTGTTGAAAGACCTGTATTTTATCTCTATTATAGATGATCTATGTACGACTTTAAATTTTATATTGTTGTTTGAAAGGGTTTCCACCCTTTTTTATATACAATTCATGCTACTTAAAAGTTTGTTATTTTTGTGAAAAAGGAATTTCAATAAAAAATATTACTATCACCTCGTAGTTGTGGGTGAATCAAAACACACACCTTTATTCCATCATAAAATTTCTTTTTAAGTATTGAATCACTCGCAGGGAAAGACCCAGCAAGCTTGTTTTCCAGCAGAAAGAAAATATAACTTCGAAAATAAATAATTTGCATCTCTCGCCACGACTAGAAACAAAACAAGGTATTTATGTAAGGCAAAATGCACGTGGCTTGTCCGGGTCGTGGCAGATCTCGTCGGAGAGGACCCAACTCATAAATGCAATTGGACCGCACATCGGCCCGGTAAAACGTAAGGGGGAAGCAAAGCGTAGAGATTTCCAACAAAACATATTCACGTTGCATTCAGTTCTCCGGATCTGATTGAGAAATTACTTTCACACAAAAGCCTCGCCAAGTTTTGCAGCTGGAGAGGGGAAGAGACAAAGATGACCAGCCCTGCTGAGAATGCTTTGTGCTAGGGCCACTAAATAAGACGTGCATCAGAGTACCGACAATCCATTCCAAGATTGTCTCGCGGCCATCACCATCTTGTTGCCTTGTGTAGAGCGGGCGCAATTGCTGATAGTTACAATTAGAGAATGCGCCTTTCCGAGCTTTAAATAAATACAGTGCCCAGAAGCTCGAGCGATGACTTTTTTTGTTCTGTCGCGGATTGTTTTAATGTTCCTGGAGGACAGATAAGCGTTTCCTGCAATTTTCGGCAAAGCTCTAGATAACTGGCAACCATTATTTGAACAACATGATGGCCGAAGTGTCGTCTCCAAGGCGTAGCTTGTTTAGTGGTATTAGTATGCACGTTGATCCTTTATAAAAAAACAAAATGAATCGAAACTCCTTAGAGGTGCACTGCACAATCAAATTACTGCAATACTGATTTCACCGGGCTTTTCGCTGCTGCCTGACATCGCATTGTCCTCGTCCCTTGTCAGGCGGTTTAGTTGTTCTCGGGATAGTTTAATAACAATGCAGCTGAAGCATAGGCGTGTTCTTGGAAATCTTGGAAACATTTGTTCGGTTGCATCATCTCTTCCAGAGATTCAAGGAATAGTAGTCGCCATAGGGTAAACTGATTTTTCTCCAGGGGTTCATAAAGTGATTACTCTTACCCTTCTCCACCCTTGTGGGGATGAAGCAAAGCGGTAGGTGAAATCGGCATATCTCCCAAGACAACTTTCAAGCATTCGAGCCACTAAAGGACGTTCACAACCTCGTGCCAACACACATGTACACACCCAACATAAAACACAAAAGCGCCATTTCGGACGACGGTGCAATGTTTGTAAATCTAAACTTCAAAAAGGTGCGAAAAAAAGAGAAGCATCTGTCCCCAGCCGAGCCCATTTTTTACCACCGGACGAAGGACAAAAACCTCTGTGCATCTGAGTTACCGTGGTTCGACCCGTACTCGAACACCGGTGGTGGCAACAATGTGTGGACTGTACAAAGCCGTGCGGTGAACAAACGTACCGAAATATATATTAAAAGTGGCAAGATCAGGCAGTACAACTAACCTTGCGTTGTTTCTTCAGCTCCTCATACCTGTTCCTGCAGAAACAGATCTATTTTATAAACAAATTAAAAACGTGACACCGAATGTCCTCAGTGTGAGCCGTCGACAAACAATGCCATTGCGTGCTTCGGAAATAAAAACGTACCGACGACAATGCGGCAACATTGTCTGATCGCTTGGTCTGGCGTTTCTGGGCTCCATTACCTCGTTACGACGATCGGACAAAACTCTACCGTTCCTCGTCTCACGATGGGGTTACATCTATTGGTTTACCACTTCCAGAGCAGAGAGGTACCTGAAAAACGAGGTTGATTGCTCAAAGAGTTTCGTTGCATACATCTAGTGTTTGTAGTCCTTGCGATAATTGTACATTTTTCCGTATATAAACTACATCTGCACTGACTGGGCAGTTTGATATATACTAGACATGGAGTGCCACGCGTAATGGTTGTTTCGTCGCACAGTTTCAAAAGTATTGTATTCTAATCAGCTTCAAGCATAATTTTGACGAAGACTGTAGTCTAGCGTTTCGTTCGATGAAGGTCGGAGAACTTGGCCCCGCTTTAACCGCGGAGAAATTTGAGCATCGGCTTGCCGCGACCGAACAAAGTAATTGTTTCGCCCAGAAAAACCAGACCAACCGGCCGGAATAGTCAAACACAACTGTTCAAAAGTCTGCACTCCCATGACGAGTCACTCCATGAATTCGAGGTGCACGTCGGAGCATCGCGTTCGTCGCGGCCCGTGAAGCTTGTCGTATAACTGTACCCTCCGTAGCCCGTAATGGTCCCTCAGACGTTGGTGTTTTTGGTTGCGTCGGCCCAGTAGTTCTGTATGGTCACTGCTTCGAGGCTGTTGAGGAATGAATCGTTGTCCAGGGAAGTCATCTCTTCGGAGTTTTCCTGCAAGCGGTGTTTCAAGAATGAGTCGGCGCTACGACAGCCACCAAAAACCACAGTGCCAGGAAAGTGCCTTCGACCGGCGCGTTTGGCGTCCCGTACACCGCCCGCGCGTCGAAGGCGGTCTAGAAGCGGCAGCAAATAACGCCACGGAAGCCAACGCGTCGTGCCGTCGGACATCGCAATCCCGGCGGTTGGTCGTTCCGGCGAAAAAGAGGATGGAACGCGAGCGTTGCCAGCGTTGCGGCATCCCGACTCATTTCCCAGACGTCCCCACAGACCGTCAAGCCGGGAGCGAGCCGCGGCAGAAGAGACGCCTGCCGCATCTACCTCCGCCGCCGTCCCACCGCTGGGATTGAGGCAGGCAACGGCGCCAGGCTTCCGTGACGTCGTCAGGCAGACGTCGAAGGACCGCAAACGAGGATACAGTAGACGCGTGGGTCAGAGAGGCGGTTTGGGCACCGGGACGGAAACAAACGGCAGGCACCTTGGGCAGCTCGATGTGGGCGTTCATGTAGCCGCTGCGAACCGAGTCGTCGATGTAGGCCACGTTCTCGCTGGACGACTTGTCCCGCCCCCCGAGGAGCCTCAGGGACGGGTGCCGCAGGAATGCATATGTCGCCGCACCTGCAGCGGAAGAAGCGTCTCGACACACGCGAGTGTCTCCGACGTCCCGCCTTAGTTGCTCGCGGGACGAGTGTGGCAGGGGCGTCCTTTAGTCGTCCCACCTCCAGCAGGCACGACCTTCCCGTCTTCGATAATGTTTCGGCATCTAAACGTCAAGCACGGCAACCCTGGGAGCACATGCAAGTGTATCGCCCAACTCTGCAGTTATACCCTTGCCCAACTTCATAGCTACGACCATTAGGGCTCGTTATTAAAGACAGCTTTGTGCGTCGTACCCTGAAATTCGAAAGGTAAAGTGTGCCGATTGAATGTCGATATAGTCTGTATTTAACCTGCCTCAAAACGACTATGGGCTCGTTTGTTTATTAAAAGGATAGGGCAATAGCAATTGCACAAAGACATATCGGTACGACGCGTGTTCACACCAAAGCCGACGGGCTGCAACCTACCATACTCCATTCTACAGAAAAAATGCATTCATTAAAAGGAATAAAAAGACCAAAGTTGCAATCGAACGTGTGCCTTGCACAGGGGTTGCATTGACGTCGGAATGCTGATCTCTGATTGGCTTTAATGGAGGGAAAGTGGGTAGACCTCAATACTAGCTGCCTTGAGGTCTACTCGCTATCCTTCCAATCGAAACCAATCGGAGCTCGACGTTGCCGCAAACCCTGTGCAAGAAGCAGACAAACCTGTGCTCCGCATAACGTTCAATATGCGCCACAGGCTTTTGCACAACTTGCTGCCGAGCTGCAAAAAGTCCAAACACTTAAAAAAAAAAAAAGTCAAAGTGGGACGATGACAACATACCTGCCAAAAGCGCCAGCAGCGAGACAGCTCCAATCACAATCCCGGTGACAGCGCCACCCGACAACACGTAACCGGGCGACTCGATGCCGGGCATCTCGGTCCTCGTCACCTTCGGCGTCGCAGTCTCGTTGGGCGTCGCCGTCACCCCTTCCCCCACTGTCGCGCCCACCGTCGCGTCTCCGTGTCGCGAGTTGCGCTGTTCCAACACGTCGTCTGGCACTCTCAGCGGACTGGAGCTGTTTGGTGCCGCACCGTGCGTCGTCGCTGCCGGCGACACCGCATAGTGGTCCGCGGGCGTTGTGGGGTCGAACGAAACTGTCGGATCCGTGGTTCCACGAATCTGAGTCGGTTCCGTGCTCGGAAATGGGCCGGGCGTCTGCAGACGGACGTCATTCCGGTTGGTGTCGGAAGGCGCTTTCTGGGCAGGCGTTGCATCCGCGAGGTGGCGCGTCGCTCCGTCGGTGGCGGGGGGGATCGCGTTTGGGGGCGGGTACGGAGCGGGATCTCCGCCCCTCCACCTTGCGCGTGCGAAGGCTCCGACGGAGTTTGGTGGAACGTTCTGCTGCGGGGCCGGTGGGTAGGCGGGCCGACTTGCCGGAAATACAAACGTCGAGGGGCCCTGCAGAAGATCAGAGATAACCAGTGAAAAATTCGGCTAACAAAAAATGGTCTTACTCTCGGAGGAGCACCAAATTGCGACTTTTAGGGAGGGATCGACTAAATGAACCCAGATTCAGACGACTATTTCCTTTGCATATGTGTAGCTTAGAGAGGATTGACTTAGAGCTTAGCAACCCAAACGCTGCATTTGGATTTATATTGTGCATTCTTTTCACACCCTATCTAAGCGAGCATCTCTGAGGCACATGAGTCTTACACTAAAGTGTGCCAGCCAATTGTGCGACGAGTCACATTTGGCTCACAAGCTATTCTTTATACAAGGTGTCCCAGATAACTTGTACCAAACTTTACCAAAAAACGGAGCACTTTGCGAGAGTGAAACCAACAGTATGTTGTTAGAAAGCGTTTTAGAAAAATTCACAATATTTTTAAGTGCTGTTCTTTTGTGCAAAAAAAGTACACTGGGACAGGTGGAAGATGGACCCAGCACCGTCTTCCACCAATCCCCATGTACTTTTCTTTTTGGGGGCGGGGGGGGGCTGTTGTTTTTGTTTAATCTGGTGAATCGTGCAGCGGCTTGCGCTGGACCCGAGCAACTGCTACTCGCTGCAAAGGATGTCCACGCTGCACCCTCCCGCCTCATCGCGCATCGCTGCGCCGCCCCCTTTCCCCGCCTCGGCCAACCTTTTAACAATTTCTCCGACAATCCACCTTTCTTCAGAGCTAACTGGTGCCTTTATAAAGCAATTAAATGCAAAGGTGCAAGCGAGCTGGACAAAAGTGACGAAAATAATCCCTGGAGAAGGGTGCCACCCGGCAGAACATGAGGTCTGGGAGGTTCTGGTACGGAAATCGGGGAACATGTGTTCGAGAGAGCGCGGGCACTCCCTCAATTGTGGAAGCAAGATCTGGCTGGTTCTGTTGAGCTGCAGTGACCTAGATTAGGCTCCCCCAAATTCTCTTTTGTCCGCATTGTGGTTATTGCCCACCGAGTTCGCTCCAGGACCTACCTTCCTTCCCTCTACTTCCTAATCCATGCATTTTTTCGCGCATTTTCGTACCGGTGCCTCCCAAACCGGCTAGTGTCTTCCATTCCCCCCGACTCTTCCGGACGCCTCAAAATTCCCCGACGATTACAAGTTTTCCGGGTTGGAAGGGTTGCCGCAGCGGTAAGGAGAAGGGGGGTACTCACGACGCTCGTGGGAGGAGGGTACCGGGGCGGGTGGGGCTGCGAAAGCCAGCTGCCTCCTCCGGGGAGCATGGGCACCCATCCCGTGCCCTGGGGCTCGCTCAGGGGCACGGGCTGGGCCCGCACAAACACGGGGGGTGGCCTCTCGCGCTCCTCCTCCTCCTCCTCATAGGCGTGGTGCGGCGTGGGAAGGCCCACGGTGCTCGGGGCCCCACCGCGCGTGGGCTCCCAGACCCGCACGATGGGGCCCGTGACCACCACCACCGGCGCCCCCTCCCCGCCGGGCTGGTCCGGCTGCTGTGCGACCGTGCCGGGGCGGCCCACGGATACCAGGAGGATGGCCCAGGCTGTGAGCACTGCGCACGGACGTCGACGCCGGTCTCGTGACGCTTACGTGTACCATAATGTCCCAAGAGATGGCCCACCCTACATTGAAAGCAAGTCGGGTGAATCTAAGAAGTGGACCGACTTTCGGCGCGCGCGATGAAAACTAAAAAGTTGAGGAACCTGCGAAAGTTGTGATTGCAGGGAGGGTCTGTGTACTAAAGACGACTGTCCTTCCCAGTCAGCAATGTTTGTGCATCTCCCGCCGTGGCTGATTGACGCCATTTCCGCCGAGGTCACCATTGACCGGGGCCCAGCAATTACTAGATGTGGGCTATCCTTTGGCGTTTTTGAAAGAATTGCGAATCCTATCAAAAATAGGGGGCGGGTTCTCTTTTGGGGGTGGGCCATCTCTCGGGATATCACGGTATACTCATTTTAACCTCGAGAATTGTAGTAAAAAGGGGTCCAGTCCCTTGCGGAGCATTGCTAATTTCCCCCTTTATGCAGAGAATTAAGATACACGTGGGTGCATTTTAGGTTAGATACATGTTACCTTTTCAAGATGTACACGCTTCAAATGTCAAAAGCATAGCTTCTTCCTCCGACAACCAAATCTTGTAAGAACTACTTAGCGTGGCGTATGAACAATGTGCAAAACTTGCTTTTTTTCTTAAGGTGACAAGTATAGGCAGGCTGCAGGCTTTCTGGTTTTAACCAAAAAAATTTAAATCTGGGGGTTTCATGGTGCCAAACCCACTGATCTCCACTATAGGGGGCTGGATGGCGCTTAGCTGCTCTACAAGCCTGGCACAAGTGAAGCCACTGGAAGTTTGGTGCTTGTCCCGGAAGTTGGGCATGCGCTGGGCTTCTTAATGCATTCAGTCAATATTTTGGGCCATGCTTTTTTGTGTCTTTGATTGTTTGATTGGGTTATACTACTCCCGTTCTGGATTAAATCTCGAGAATGAGGCGTTTGAACTTGGGACATATTCACACTCAATCAACTAGAATCTCAAAATGTTTACATTGAATGGCTTCCCATGATACTTCGCAGATGGCTATTAAGATGACCGGAACGTCGGGGCTCAAGGTGTGATGCTTAAAAGGGCCCACTGTACTAGAAATGAAACTTATTAACACAGAGGTTCGGGCGAGTTGGTTTCTCATGATGTACAGGGGGAACAGCGCACCCGGGAAACAGTCTCTTCGACTCTTTAGGTTACCCCACCATTTACGCTGGTCCCATGAGCCTAGGGGAAAAAAAACGCTTTTACCATTCAACTCGGCCCATTTAAAACTTGTTAAAAGGAGCATTGTGCGGTTATGCCTCAAAAACTCACTCACGAAATCCTGCTCGTATTCCATTCCAACGAGCTTTGACGAACAAGTCTCAAGATTAAAGCACGCAGGATACCCAATCCCGTTAACATCAGTGGCCAAAAAGCTCATCAATGAAAACAGGCAAGACATATGCACTCAACAAAAGCAAAGAGGGAAAACAAAGAAACCCATCACTGTGCCATATATTCATAATTTTTCTCACGGACTGAAGAAAATAGCTAACAGAGTAAACTTGGAAGTCGTCATCTCAGCTCGTAACAAACTTTGCAGCTTATGCAAGAAAGTAAATACCCCACCAATTACAACTGTCGGCTGGAAAAAGAAGCATAAGAACAGCTTTGTCCCTTGTACAGAGAAGGTGGTGTACTCCTTTCCCCTTCCTTGTGGAAACATAGGTCAAACCAGAAGGTGTCATTCACCAACAAAAACTCCAGACATTTAGGCATTCACTGTCAAGACTGTAGCTGCTCAGTGCTGCTGAGTAACTGCGTCGTGCTTGGCAAGCACCACAACCAGCTCACAAGAGAAATTATGGAGGCAGAGAACATTGCAAAACATAACGGCAGATGTGTTAGTACTCCGTCTTTAACCTTGTCACAAGAAGAATTAGACTACCTAGCTTTACATTAATTTCAATTTAGTTGGCTTTTTTAAATTTAGCTTCATATTGAAAGAAAAAAGACCAGTTATTCTCCCTGGCCCTAGCTTATAATACAAATAGAAGAAGAGCAGAAAGTCTAAATATACTCGAGAGTTGTCAGTCAGGGCTGCGTAAGTGTCTCTTTCTTTTGTGTGTATGTTGATTCGAGTTACTGTTTCCCAGGGGCACTGTTCCCCCTGTACATCATGAGCGACCAACTCACCCGAACCCCTGTGTTAACAAGCACCAACAAACGTCTGCTGATTTCTCTTATAAATAAACACTGGAAAATCTACACACCCTACATACGCCGTGTTATAAATCGCTGTAAAATGAGCCGGAAAGATTGGCACTTACACATAACGAGCTCAAACTTTCAGCAAAGGTGTATCTTAGTAGTGGATTCTATCTTTTGAAATTTCGAGGCTATGCGGAGACCAAGTCGTCTGCTTCTTGCGCTGGAGTTGCGGTGACGTCAGAATGTCATCAAGCTCTGACTGGCTCTGATTGAAGGATAGTGGGCAGACCTCAAGGCAGATGGCTTTGAGGTCTACCCACTATTCTTCAATCAGAGCCAATCAGAACTTGGCGTGGTGCCATCCCTCAATAACGGCTCCAGACACATCTCATCTCCATTGGCACTCGTCGTTCAATTTATCCAAGATGCAGTTTCCACTTTTCATAAGGAAGCTACGCACTGGAACTTCAGAGGAAACATTGCACCTCTTGATATACACTCTGTATGAAAATTTTGGAGCTCTACAGGTGGGTGCTAATTTTATTTTACTGATTTTATAGCCACCCACCATACAGGTAGTTTTTTAGTCGGTACAGAATTAAAAAAGAGAACTTGGACTAGACATTTTTTTAGTCCTGAGGCTAAAAAAAATGCTGCCACTTGAAAAGAGGTAAATTATTTAATTAATTAATTAAAAAAAATTCCAGTAACCTTCAAAATTTTCATATTGTGGGCATAATGTATTTGGAGAATCAATACTCGACCTCAATATGGTTTAACTGAGTCACGAAGTTCTTACAAAAAATTTTGTAATGGGCGCCAGAGGTTGAGATAGCACCATTGTATGCGGCTTCATAACTGAAACTAAGCGAGCAAAGAGTATTAGTAATGTCTATCCCTCTATTGGCTCCACAAGCAAAGCTGGCTGCACCCACTACAAATTTTTTAGTCAAAATTTCATGACACGACTAAACCGTATTGAGGTTCATTTAGAATATGGCCCCAAAACGAAAAAGTCTGTTAATAATTTTCAGATAGATAGCCCACTAATTAATCCATTTTGCCACTTTTGTATGGATTCATAGGCATCATTTTAATAGGCATCTTTCATTAATTAAAGTGCACAGGGAAGCAGACCGAGTCCGGTGAGCTAGCATGGCGGTGGCGACACTCTAGCATTCTGCGCAGTGCACCGCATCAATGGTGGTGACCTATAGTATCGTACATTAGAATAATTTTGACAAACCTTGTAAAAAAATAGTGTCCTGGTAATATTGTCTCTAAAATGTGATTGGGTAGCTTGTTCCATTCATTCTTAATGCATATTAAAAGAACAAGAACATTTTTAGGACACATTTTTTGTGTACTACCTTTCTAATACCAGTATATTTGTAACAAATTACAACAACCTTTTTTTTAAATACACTATTGTTTATATTTGAGATGATTCTACTATATGAAGATTATATTTAAGTCAAAAACCGTACCTTCCTATACCTTTTCTTTTCTTTTTTTTTTCCTGACCATATAATTTATTTTTGTAGAGGTTCCAAGTTGCACAATCACAATCCACAAACGAAATATAAATTATGGTCATTAAAAAAAGAAATGTATGCGACAAGAGCAGGGGGGAAAGGAGAACAAAAATATCCCGGAAAAGGATACTAGCAACTGAGAAGCAATGGAGACTTGGCGTGGCACAAAATGGCTCACTTTCAAATAACCTAAGAAAGACCTCAGAGTTCACAAAACTGAACAGAAAACATTAACTATAGGTTCTATATTCCATTGCAGGTTAAGAAAAGCGGGACAAGCTCCCCATATAAAAGCCCTCCACTTTTTCCAGTTTAGCAGAGCAAACGCCGGAGAGGAGGTGAGCGGAAAGAAGGAAACCACCAATCGTGGCAAGGAGAGAGTTTTGCAAGATGGGCTTGTCCTGCTTTTCTTAAGCCTGCAACAAAATACAGCAAGAATGTATATATATAAAGAACAAAGCAAAGCGAGAAGTCTTTCCCAGCACATGTTTCTGGGGCCATATGGGGGGTGCCGTCTTCTGTTCTGTGCCCAAGATTACGAACTTCCGCAAGAGGCTTCCCCACCCCGACAGCTTGTCAGCGCACCACCTTCTGTCATTTCCTGTGAGGTGAATTATGCTTTAGCTCCCTTCTAAACTACAATCCTCCCGAACGCGGCTCACGGAATGGTGCGACAACTTGGACGTCCCAAATGGACGGTTCAAAAGAGCG
This sequence comes from Ixodes scapularis, assembly GCF_016920785.2. Classification (NCBI taxonomy): domain Eukaryota; kingdom Metazoa; phylum Arthropoda; class Arachnida; order Ixodida; family Ixodidae; genus Ixodes; species Ixodes scapularis. The sequence goes on from NW_024609878.1 coordinate 1,114,400, forward strand.
TTTAGACGGCCTCGGAAAAGCAGTTGGGGGATAGCGAGCCGACCTGCCATTTCACGCCTCAATTCATATTGACCGAGAAGACAAAATGAAAGGAACCACGTTGCAGTTTACACAAAGTTACACTACAATTGGAGGCTCCAACAGCTACAACAGGGGGAGGGTAACCATCCCCCTGGAAGTGATATGGCAACAAAGAAACTATTTTGTTGTTGCCCTCATTTCTGGTCATGTTGCAACCCATCTCTGGTCTATGCTCTGCCCCTTCTTCCCGCATTGGCAGAACAGGATAAAGTGAGTCTGGTCATAGACAGCTTAAGAAATGTAAGGCACTTATTATTAATTATGTTCAGGCTCCTCTTAGTGACTCGTTTTTCAAGCTCTTTATCAGTGAATGCCACCATCTTATAAGTTGAGGAACGACAATGTGATCACCGGAACTTGGCACGCCCCCCATTTCTAAAACCGCCAGTGATCACAGTCGACTGTTGCCGATCGGCGCACCATTTGTAGGACCCATTGACGTCGTCAGCTAAGCCGGCCACATGATGTGTCCCCTGCATGGTTGCTCAGGCTGCCACCACATGTGCCCTGCCCAGCTGAAAGAAAGCAAAACAACACCCAGTAGATTAATAAAAAAAAAAAAAAAATTCAGGTAAGAACTTTGATACATACTGTAATCTGGAATGTACCAAAACAGGCATACTTATTTTATGCAACTTTAGAAGAAAAAAATTTCGCGGAGGTCAGTCAAGCTATAGTCGCTGTTTCAAGTGAAAATATTGAAGGGAGACACAAAAGACTTGCATGTTTGTGTCACGTAAAAAAATCACAGAGAAAATGCAGGAGGAAGTTGTTTTGTCTTGTCTTCGTCCTATATGTCACTCTTCTTTTTATCCCAGAAACACACAAATGCCTCCATCTCGTGTTTTTCTTGCCTACGCTTTTTCCGGTACTTCTTTCTGTAGAGAGGTAAGATCAATACTGACATTTTGACCAGCCATACATTGCTGCCGACGCTTGCATACCTTGGCTAGTGTTAAAAAAAATAAGCAAGAACAAAAGAAAAGGCTTATTCATTGTGATTTATAATGATGTTCACTGCCTGATGCAATGGTAAGAGCATGGGTGAGTTGATCAAAGTTTATAACCTGCTATGATGTTTTTCCTGAGACTGAGGAAGAGTATGATGATATTTCTTTCCTCAAACGAGTGTCATTTCTTTTATAACGAGCATTAACAAATCCACATTAATGGCTGTACTGTACTGATCACTGTTTGTTTGGCTGGTACTGCGCACTGACAGCAGTTTGCTGTCTCTGTGCAGACACAAACCGTCTACAAAAGTCTGTCAGATAGTTAAATGACGTAAGCAAATAGTTTCTGTAAGCCACACATGATGCGACAACCAGCATGCACTACATGGCAGACCAGGAGCATATAACGTCACAATCAATGCAAACTTCAGGGTGAACAAAACCATACCCAGGCAATGCAACTTCCAGAAAAGGGCCACAACGGTAAAAAAAAGAAAAGGTGCCTAGAAACCGTAACGGGAAAATGAAACGGCCACTAAACCGTAACAAACTATTCCCTCATACAGAATAGATCCCTGCAAAAGCAACCTAGAAAAAGTTAAACAAATGCAAAACAAAGTGCATACAAAACTACCTCTAGTCTCCCAAAGTGGCTTTAGAGACAAAAGTGCTATTTTGCATGTCCCCCCCCCCCTCCTCCTTTCCTTTTAAGAGAGTCAGAAAGAGGAAACCGTTTTCTAAACGGATATGTTTCCGTCCTCCACTGCCCTGTTGAGACCGAAATACCACGGCACGGTAACTTCCTTTGACTTCGGTTTCGCCCTAGCTGGTCTGATTGTGATGTAAATACGTCGGGTCACAGAGCGTGCTCTCCTTTGAGACGCTTCTGTGGGTTTCGCCTTTTCCCACACGGCTTTTGCCTCACATTTTCCTCATGCAGGCCGCAACTTGTCGACATTTATCTAACTGACGGGTGGCCTGCGGGAGGATCCATTGTGTCATTGTGTCTCTGAACCAATTAGTGCCAGCGTTGCCGCTGTACCTATTGTAGTGCCACCTTTTGGCTTGTGGAAGAGCTGCAAACGTCTTTTGCTCAAGCTTCTGTGAGACTCACCATGCAACAGTGGTATATTGTGTCATAAGAGTGCTTTTTAAAATCCTTTGTCAAAAGCTGCATTGGATTCAGCACACCCAGTCTATAGCTGGTTTTTAGGTCGACAACATAGCAATTGTATTGAATAACAGCTGGTTGTGGGGATTAACTGGAACAGTGCAGGCTGCCTCTCAAAGCTGTTTTATAACTTTCAACATTGCTGTAAGCGAACACAGCTGGCCGTCTATACTGCAAGAGATGGGTCGGTTGAAGCTGCATATCTCCATGCCTGACCGTTGTCGGGCATCGAGAACGGTTCCGATTTTATATTGCAGTAACTACCGGAAACTAAACGTAAAAGGGCCAGATATGGTGACACCGAATGACATCAAGCCGAGTGTCCAGTCACGGGAGCTGGAGACCAAGCAAAGCCATTCGTCATTTATGCTATAAATATTCAACTGAAAGTCACTACTATATTTTAGAAATTTTTACGATATGGCTGGTGCTAAAGGAAAACAGGGGGGCTATGTTCGACAAATGTTTCGTTTCTCCGAAAAAGAAACGGAAGTGACAATATCGCATCTGATTGGCTAGAGGCTCAAATGACGAAAGAGGTAACTTTCGTCATTTGAGCCTCGAACCAATCAGACGCGATATTGTCACTTCCGTTTCTTTTTAGGAGAAACGAAACATTGGCCGAACATAGCTCCCCAGGTGTCTGTTTACACCGATAAGAGAGTCGGTTTGCTCTCTAGCTGAAGGGAGTAAGTTATGAGAACCGCACGATTTGGGTAACGAACACTCATTCTATCGTAACATCGGCCGTCAAAACGAATTCCACGGTTTACATCATATATCTGTCAAACAAACTGCCACAGGAAACGAAAAAGCAGTTCCTTAGAAAAGAAACGCTGACAGCGTCTAAATCCATCCGGTGAATGCATAAAAAAAAAAAATAGTCAAGAAAACTTTTGTTAGTGTTTCGCGCATTTACCAAAAAGAAAAAAGAAGAAACGATTGCAGCAATGGCATAATTTCTGTCGTGCTGCAATTTTCGGCACACCGGATACTCCAAGGTCGCCGAAAGTACCCCAGTGCGCGCGCTTCGCGCCCATGACGCAAGCCAGGTGCTGTACTCGTTGAGCGTTTTAGTTTGGCTTCGACAGAGCAAATGCGAAATCGGACCGAAGAAAAAATAAATAACGAACACCCGCGCTAACCGTTACCTTGTCCGACTTCGCGACAACCAGCTCGACTCGGAAAAGAAATAGGAACAAGAAAGCCTTATCTCCGATCAGAGTCGCGCGGAGGAAATAGGGGAAACACAGCTCATCTCACCCAGCCTTTTTTTGTGTTACGCTCGTATTCCGAGGTTGCGATCGGTGGCTTCGGAGACGGGCTGGGCAGATCTCGCCGAAACCGTCGTCACCGGTTGTCGCTCAAACTGGACGGTATCCTCGGAGACCGCAGCATTTCCGATCGTTCTCCTGGACTGACGCATACAACGCCGCACACTGTCGCCGACGGTTTTTGTTTTTGGTGTGGACGTTTCGATCTGGCACGAGCCGTATCCGTTCGCTGGCACTTCGCTTCATATAACTTGGATTGCTACGGAACGGAGAGACTGAACATTGCAGCTCGTGAGTTCGTGACGCTTGCCGTCGATTTCCACTGGTTTCAAAGACGTCGCAAAAAAAAATCCCGCACGCATATCCTCTCCGTCCCGCTCCGATCACACGCTCGCAGCAAACTGGAGCAAGCAAGAAAGAGAGCGTACCTGGCGGCGCGTTCGAAACTCGCTCTACCGTCTAACGCTCAACGTTGGATCTGTGGTACGTGACGTCACAGCCGTAGGAATACGTGGGGGTCAGCGTGACGTAGCCGGGAAGCGTGCGTTGACGATCGCCCGAAAAATCGAACGCTTTGTGGAAAGGGCGTGCACGCGTGAGCTGGGTATACAAAGATGGCAGATATTTTGGTTTCGGTTCTTTTTTTCTTTGTTGTTGCGGTGCATTCGGGTTTCGCTTCTCCGCCGTTCTTTCTTTCCGTAATGATCTCGCTTTCTTGCGGTATCGCGGGGGAAAAAAAAAAAAAAAAAAAAAAAAGAAAGAAAAGGATATGGAAAGAAACAAAAAAAAAAAAAAAAAGAGGGACCGGGGAACGAGGTAATATCCTCGTCGACGTTACTGTGTATATTTCTGCATGTTTGGTGTAGCGTAACCGTCGCTAGCTGAGCGTGACGACTTAATGAAAGGGTTTTTAGCTTTCCCAACAGCTCATTCCAGCAGCTGTCACAGTACTGCTGCTCCGCAAATATTTGCCAAGTGAATATTACTTAGCTCATTGTTTACGCATTCCGTGAAAGGTTACTAATATTCCCCGAAGAAGAGATCTACGTATGCACTCCGTCTTGCCGCAACGTGGCTATCAGTTCATCGAACGACGTTTCATCGACAGATCGTTTCATCGACAGATTATTTTATCAACGAATCGTTTCAGCGACAACTCAGATTAGCTTTTCTCTTTAATAAGCTACATGAGGCTGTCGCCCCTAAACGGCGTGTGCGGGTCGGCCAGGTGGGTTAACATTTTTGTGATGAGACGCCGCAGGCTGTCCAGGCGCAGCAGCGTGAACGCAGGCTAAAGGGGGGTTAACGCGGACCCCAGTGATACGCGTGACGAAATGTCCCTACAGCTTGCAATTCGCAAAACAAGTGTCGATGAAACGTTCGCGTCGACGAAACGTGTGTACATGAAACGTTACTAGACGCCTCTTTTTTATTTAGTGCGTGTAAAATCAGCAGAGGCTGAGGACCGCCAATTCCACTAGTAGCTATAAAGCCCTCGACCCTTTCCACTTTAGCAAAGCGAATGCTGGAATTAGGAGGCCGGTGGGAAGGAGAAGACCACCAACCATGGCGAGCAGACAGTTTTTCAGGATGAACTTGATTCCAAAAGTTCTACTACATATTTGAATGTAAATTCATACTTCAACACGCACACGCAAAAAAAAAAAAAAAAAAAAAAAAAAAAAACACTTTAGTATATACTTTTTGACATTTGCATTACCCGCGAAAAACCATACGCAGACGATCTTTCAGAAGGACACACCGCAGAAAGGATTGATCTGATTATGGACGTCTCCTTCACACCCATGAGACATTGGGATGTCAGCGGGAAAATACGTTTATGTCGCACGGTACGCATAATCGGATGTCTCGAATCGTTTTCTGGTGTGGTCTCGGTTATATCTGGGGCAAGGTAACAAAGCCTGGGGATATTAAAGTCGACCTCGATGTTATCTGTTGGTGCTTCTTGGAATTCTTCAAACAATGCGCCATCTAACGGCAAACAGGATGCGTCTTTGAAGCCATCGTCCTTGTTTCAAAGCAAGCGGTTACGAAACTATGGCCTCGAAGACCCCATTGTTTACTTAACTGCCGCCAAAGGGTGCCGAAGAATGGACGACCAGATGTCACCGCCAGTGACGATGAAGCGTTTTGCACCTAATTAGGGAGTATTTATTCATTCTACTCCCTCACCCCCCACCCTCTCAACCTCCTCCTATTAAACGCCTTGGTCTAATTGCGCATCTAATTGTGCCTCTAAGATTTTTCTGATATATTCCCGTTTTCTTTTTATCGGCTTTGTGCCCTGTTTTCGCTAGTTGAGTTTGCTGTACGATTACCTGTTGATAAGATCTAGTAGTTCTTGGGTCAACGCAATCCAAAACAGAGCAACGTCGTAAAAACAAACAACAAAAAAAACATGTTTTTTCGTTTACAAATTTCAGTCAGAAGGTTACAAAAATCGTCGTACAACATCGTTTAGCCAAACATCCTTCTTATGTAGCCGTAATAGAGAATTCCATCGTTGAGGCTTTATATGGAAGGACTGGCGGTTTGCCTGTGTACCCATGACCTGACATTGAGCTGGATTTCGTCACGCTCATTCCGATGTGGTTAGAGATCCGTGTGGGTAGGCCGGGGAAACAAAAAAACAACATTGATGCAATTAGTTTTCCTGCACGCCGCCGCTCACAACAGGAACATAGGCGACAAGCGCAACAGCCAAGGTTGAGCGCTACTTATAACGCCCTTTTTTTCTTTTTTTTTTTTTTCTCCCCTTGGCTCGACTAAGGAAATATCCAGGTTAACTTGGCGTACAGGCGTCGTTCCAATGAAGGTCACAGCGACTCCGTACGCGAAATAGCCGCCAGCAAGGACAGTCGAGGGGCGCGGGGATTAAAAATGCTCGTCGATCCTCATTCAAAAGAAAACACAAGCAGACAAACATAAAGATAAGAAATTCCGAATGTCATCCTCGCAGTTACAAGCTATTCGTGCTAGACAATTGACACCCGCTCCCCAAGCACCGAAGCAGACGATAGAAAAAGCGCGGGAAAGTGGCTCGCACACAGCGTTGCGAGCTTTGTCTTTCGCACTGGCCTAATTACGGCGTGGGGTTACGGGTTCCACGGTCACGAAGCGGCAGTCCTGCTGCCTCACCGCACAATGGAAGTGTCTTTGTGCGTGAATATACGCTCGAGCTGATCGTCCCGCAAAGCTTTGCGTGGCGTGGCATCGTTCCATTGTTGTTCTTTCTTTGACGAGTTTTTTTTTTTTTTCTTTTTTGTCTCTTGCTTGAGAACTATTTCGTGTGAACTTTGCGTGTGGCGTAATCGTGATGGTTACCCTGGCTATTTCGTTGAATGCGAGGTGAAATATCCAGTCTGCACGCAAACCACAGACCAGCGGGCGACCGCGAATCTTCAACCGCACAGGATAGCAAATCTCTCCACAACCTCGATTTATTTTCTCGATTCCCTCTCTATCTCTCTCGCTAACAAACGGGGGGTCGCACTTTTTGGAGGCGGAATGGGGGACAGAGGGCGCTTATGGTCAAGAGGTCCAACGAGTCAAAAGGTCCAACGAGTCAAGAGGTCCAATAGCCACGTGACAGCCGAGTCAAGAGGTCCAACGAGTCAAAAGGTCCAATTCGAGTCAAGAGGTCCAACGCGTCAAGAGGTCCAACGAGTCAAAAGGTCCAATTTGTGTCTAAAGGTCCAACGCGTCAAGAGGTACAACGAGTCAAGAGGTCCAACGCGTCAAGAGGTTCATCGAGCCTTATTTTTATCTTCTCTGTTTATAATGATATTGCTATTAATTGGGGGGGGGGGGGGGGGGGCTGCTTGTGACGGTTTCTGACCGTTCGACCTATTTGAATTATTTTGGACAATACAAGTACTACATAGCCATTGGAGACGAGTAGACAGATACTATTTGCCACAAGGTATATGTATTCGAGTGTTAAATAATGGATAGTGCCTGGTGACATATTTCGGACTTGTAGAACTTAATATCTGTGTTCCAGTCTCCCTGTTCTAGGACTCAGTTATGCCATCTCTACGGAAGTCTCTCTTAAATTCCCGAGATATAAACTACAAATGTACCTCAGCCCCATCTCGCGTTTAGCCTTCCCTTTCATGTATCTCAGTATTTGTAATCGCAAACACTTCCTTGGGTAACTTTGTCCAGTCCCGGGCTCTCGTATGTTCTATTAAAAATATGATGCACTACTATTTTATGCTTTAGTTTTTATTCACTGAGTTTACCGAATCACTAAAGAGGTAAATAACACAACATAGAAAGAAGCTCAAATATCATTGGAGGGCGTCTTTAAACGAGCCCAGATTATGCCACTTGGCGTCCAATAGAGTGTTGCAAATGAATGCGAGCATTGGTCTGCTTGAAACGTTGTGACCGGTGCAAGCTATAGCGGGTTAATTTGGGCCGTTGGCTTACTCAAAAGCACGGAGCAGCCACAAATATTTATGCTAGCTATATGTAACTCCTTTACTGCTCTTTATTTTTGAGAATGCGGTGAAATAAATCATGAAACTGAACGTTTCATGATTAAGCATTCTTGACACGAATTACCGAACACTTGTCTGTCAATATCATTTATTTCTAGTTAAAATTACGCGATGTGTTAGTCGGCTGGAATTGTAAGATGGTGGGTTAGTTGCTCACTGATTTTTAGAAAATTGGATTATAAAGACTGAAGTCGATTGAACAATTGTTCGTGTCGGAAAGCACGTCGACCTTTGAAGCCAATAGATCTAGTGTGTCCAGTGCTATAGCTAAAATAGGCCACGGCGAACGGAAAAAATGAGTAACTTTACACGCCATCTGCGCCAGGCCAAACTGTCTCTCCAAGCTCCTCGAAGACCAAGGACTTCAAAATATCAATGAAGCTATTTTGACGGGACGTAAACAAATTATATTAATTACTACAACTTTTAAAAATGATGGCACAGAAATTAAGAGAAAAAAAAAAAAAAACTATGTTCATTTATCCTGACGTCAAACGCCGTAATAGTGCTTTAATGTGATGGTAGACGTCGAAATAGCAAATAACTATGGACATATATTTCGTATATGACGGAAGACGTGTTCAAAATGGTTTTACAATTATTTCGAACCCGGATGTCGAAGTATACTTCGTTTCAGCTTTGGTCCGAGCGCGGCCGATGTTATGAGCCGAAGGGCCAATCGAACGGCGAAAGAGGCACAACGTCATGGCGTGCACTCTGCAGTTGATAACACCAGTCGGTATTCGCCGTTTCTCTGTGCGTGCTAGTCCGCCGGCTAGTCCTATCAAGCATAGAGAGCTCGTCATGTAGCTACGCTTTTTGCGCTGTTTGATTGGCCCTTCGGCTCATAACATCGGCCGCGCTCGGACCGAAGCTGAAACAAAGTATATCTTCACTTCTTAAAAAAAAAAAAAAAAAAAGTTTTTTAAATTGTGAATTGCTAAGACCTTTCCGGTTGCGTTTCGATATTCGAGGGGGAGAGCAACACGGGAGATGCAGATCCCCCCCCCCCCCCCCCCCCCCCCCGGGCCCGCTCACTCCTTGCTCACGCAGTCGGTTTTGCACGAAGCACGGAGCAACGGGGGAGCGCGGACCATCTCCAACTTATGAAAATTCGGAAAAATTATTTGTGGGGTAGAAAATGCTCACATTAATAAAATATGCAATATTGCTTAATTCATGTTTATTCCATGGGATGCAGAACTTGATCTCAGATATAAAGAGAACGGCATTTCGAAACACGAAACGAAACAAAACAGGATGGCAATTTCAAAGCAAAGTATAACAAACTATTTTCACTGAAATACACAGTTCAATCAAACCAAAGCGAACATAATAATAATAATAATAATAATAATAATAATAATAATAATAATAATAATAATAATAATAATAATAATAATATTTATTTGCATACAAAAATCTGATCCTGAGTGGCGTGGACGGCTGTGCAGAAAGGTTAAAACCCGTACGCGAGTGCGCCCGCCAGCCCGCCACCGAACAAGGACACACGGTACATCGTTTCACCTGAAACGATGTACCGTGTGTTCGTTTTATACCTCGTTTCAGCTGAACTCCAGACGCAGCTGATGCTACAAGCGCAAGCTCCGGCCTTTCAGTGTCCCCGCCAAGCACGCCCGCTCTCGTGCAGTGCAAGCACTGTAGCATCGGCTGCTTCCGGACTTTAGCTGAAACGAAGTATAGACCGAGCAGTTCGAAGTGGACGCTCTCAGGTACGTTTTCAACCGTCGTAGTGAAGAGAACGAGCGCTCAGCTTTCGCTAGGATTTTGAGGAAACGATGAACGTTTGGGAATAGGGCCTCCGGACAGAGGGCGACCGCCTCTTCTCCCTCTTGCATTGGACGCCTAAAATTTCCCTATTTTTGGCCAAGTTTCCCTCACTTCGCGAAAATCGTCGCTCACGGAAGCGACGAAGTCCGTCTTGCTTTCTGCTTTGTATGTCGAGGTGGCGACCGATACAATTCCTTATTTGATGAATCTTTTCGTTGCATCAGAAACTCTGAAGAGAGAAGCCTTTATATTCTTACTACGCATAGCTGCGCAAGGGTAGTCAAGTTCCTTTCCACGTTCGGCGTGTAGTTTCTTTGTGGTGCGTCATGTCATTTCTCCGAGTGACGGAACGACGAGTTCGGACTGATGACTTCTGCTTACCCCGAGGATATGCCGCTGCTGCCTTTGGACCACGCTGCCAGATAAAGTGGCCTAGCAAAGATAAAACTCTCTTTCCTTCGGCATCTGGTTTTGTAGCACGAATTTGTTAAACTTTTAATAGATCATAGATTTTGGTATTGTGATTGCTCAGAATTACCTTCGCCTTAAATATGAGCTCCTAGTGTTTGCGCGTGGTCGGTAGCTCCAACTTTTCAGCGTCAAGATTTTTGTTTGTTTGTTTATTTATAGATTTTTTTTTTTTTGGTGAAAGTATAGCTATCTTTGTGTTTTGCCTGGCCTTCACGCGTTGGTAATGCAGTGCTACCTCAAAAAAGCGGTGGGAGTTGTGTGCTGTGAGGAAGCTTTTAAAGTTGGTGGGCCGCAAGTACGACGACGGTAGAACAGTGAGCCACCACGCCCGTATTCCTGTAAATGAAGCCTGCTCCATTTTTAAAAATGACAATGCAGCTATCCCGTTTTTTCTTAACAGCGCCTCCCTAACTGTTGCCTGGGCGTCCGAGTCGGGGTGCTCACCTTCCGTCATTGAGGGGTGGAAGGGGGGGCGGGGGGGGGGGGGGGGGAGGAGTGCAAGAGGTCCAACGAGTCAAGAGGTCCAATATTGGACCTCTTGAGCCGTTGGACCTCCTGACGCGTTGGACCTCTTGACTCGCCGTAGATCTCTTGACTCGTTGAACCTCTTGACGCGTTAGACCTCTTGACCCATATTGGATCTCTTGACTCGTGCCTCGATGTGTCAAGAGGTCCAACGCGTCAAGAGGTCCAATATTGGATAGCTTGACTCGTTTCATCTCTTGGTGTGAAATATGTACAGGCAGAAGGTGTGAAATAAGTACAAAAAAAAAAAAAAAAAACTACGGGGGCACTTAAGCTTTTTTTTATGATGTGAGAATGCGTGAGCACTATATATTTGGGCTCGTTTAAAGACGCCCTCCAACGATATTTGAGCTTCTTCCCATGTTGTGTTATTTACCTCTTTAGTGATTCTGTGAACTCAGTGAATAAAAACTAAAGCATAAAACAGTAGCGCATCATATTTTTAATAGAACATACGAGAACCCGGGACTGGACAAAGTTACCCAAGGAAGTATTTGCGATCACAAATACTGAGATGCATGAAAGGGAAGGCTAAACGCGAGATTCTGAGGTACATTTGTATTTTATATCTCGAAACTTTGAGAGACACTTCCGTAGAAATGGCATAAATGTGTCCTAGAACACAGAGACTGGAAAACAGATACTAAGTTCTATACAAATCCAAAATATGTCGCCAGGCACTATTCATTATTTAAAAGGGGGGGGGGGGGGGGTGGTGCAACGATTTTAAGATTAAAAGAATTAGCATCTCGTCATTTTTACGTTGTTTATCGTTTCCCAGAGGATAGAGAAAACATCTCCTTTATTAAGAAATGTCGCGATTTCGCTGCATAATCGCAAAGCAAAAGTCGAGCTTTTTCCCCCACCTGCAGCCGCAAGTGGCAACCGAAGGAACTACGGCGAGAAGCTTACGTGACCTCGCTCGGCTCTAAGCTGCAGCATAACGCCCGCTAATGTACGCAGGGAGAGGGAGAGGAAGCGTCCTCCGACCGAGCACACGGGAAGCTACACGGCACCCCGAGTTACGTCAGAGGGGGACCAGGTGTGACCCTGAAGGCTGGGAGTGAGTTGAGGGGTGCCAAAAATGCCAATCTTTTTTTTTTTTTTTTTTACAACATTTAGGACACGCAGGCGAAATCGGTTTTGTGTTCTTTACTTCAGAAGTGTCAGAGGGCAACTTCCCCAAATTTTTGACCGAAGTCCGGAAATCAATGCCCCCCCCCCCCCCCCCCCCCTTTTAACACTCAAATACATATACATTGTGGCAAACAGTATCTGTCTACTTTTCGAAAATAGCTATGTAGTAGTTGTATTGTCCAAAATCATTCAGATAGGTCAAACAGTAAGTAACCGTCATAAGCAGGCATTAATAGCAAGATAATTATAAACAGAGAAGATAAAAATAAGGCTCAATGGACCTCTTGACTCGTTGGACCTCTTGACTCGTTGGACCTCTTGACGCGTTGAACCTCTTGACACAAATTGGACCTTTTGCCACGTTGGACATCTTGACTCGAATTGGACCTTTTGACTCGTTGGACCTCTTGACTCGCCTGTCACGTGGCTGTTGGACCTCTTGACTCGTTGAACCTTTTGACTCGTTGGACCTCTTGATCATAAGCGGGGAAAGGGAGGGGGGGATGCCGTTGAACCCCTCCCGAAATAAAATCCTGGCTACGCCAGTAAGTGGTCTATGTAATAAATACGCTCATAATTGAGAAATCAATTTTTGATTTCTTTAATATACAATGTTCAGAGAGAGTGATGCTGTTTCTGAAAAATAGAACACTGTGGTACGATACGTTCACTTAAAAAAAAAAAAAAAGTAATGAATTTGCAGTACGTGTATGATAATGATTTTCATTCCGAATATCATTTTGAAGCTCGATTGTGCTAATTTGAAAACAGGTTCTGACGGTAGAAAGATATTGATCAGACACGTGGAATATATAGGTAGAAATCAAGATATTTTAAGAAATAGAGCTAGAAATAGATAAAGGGATTCAAAATTTGTTTAAAATTATTATCATGAAAATGTTGATATTATCCTTGAACGTGTTTCAAATTAAAAGTACCAAACCATTTTGTCCTATTAAGAGCGCTCAGAGTATTGATAAATGCACCTGGGACCATTTTGTCCGGGTTGGCACTTGGGATCATTTTGTCCGGGACCATTTTCTCCGGGACCATTTTGACCGCGCTTATGGTCAAGAGGTCCAACAAGTCAAAAGATCCAACGAGTCAAGAGGTCCAATAGCCACGTGACAGCCGAGTCAAGAGGTCCAACGAGTCAAAAGGTCCAATTCGAGTCAAGAGGTCCAACGCGTCAAGAGGTCCAACGCGTCAAAAGGTCCAATTTGTGTCAAGAGGTCCAACGCGTCAAAAGGTCCAACGAGTCAAGAGGTCCAACGAGTCGAGAGGTCCAACGCGTCAAGTGGTCTATCGAGCCTTATTTTTATCTTCTCTGTTTATAATGATATTGCTATTAATGGACTGCTTGTGACGGTTTATGAATTATTTCTTGACAATACAAGTACTACATAGCCATTGGAGACGAGTAGACAGATACTATTTGCCACAAGGTATATGTATTCGAGTGTTAAATAATGGATAGTGCCTGGTGACATATTTCGGACTTGTAGAACTTAATATCTGTGTTCCAGTCTCTCTGTTCTAGGACTCAGTTATGCCATCTCTACGGAAGTCTCTCTTAAATTCCCGAGATATAAACTACAAATGTACCTCAGCCCCATCTCGCGTTTAGCCTTCCCTTTCATGTATCTCAGTATTTGTAATCGCAAACACTTCCTTGGGTAACTTTGTCCAGTCCCGGGCTCTCGTATGTTCTATTAAAAATATGATGCACTACTATTTTATGCTTTAGTTTTTATTCACTGAGTTTACCGAATCACTAAAGAGGTAAATAACACAACATAGAAAGAAGCTCAAATATCATTGGAGGGCGTCTTTAAACGAGCCCAGATTATGCCACTTGTCGTCCAATAAAGTGTTGCAAATGAATGCGAGCATTGGTCTGCTTGAAACGTTGTGACCGGTGCAAGCTATAGCGGGTTAATTTGGGCCGTTGGCTTACTCAAAAGCACGGAGCAGCCACAAATATTTATGCTAGCTATATGTAACTCCTTTACTGCTCTTTATTTTTGAGAATGCGGTGAAATAAATCATGAAACTGAACGTTTCATGATTAAGCATTCTTGACACGAATTACCGAACACTTGTCTGTCAATATCATTTATTTTTAGTTAAAATTACGGGATGTGTTAGTCGGTTGAAATTGTAAGATGGTGGGTTAGTTGCTCAATAATATTTAGAAAATTGGATTATAAAGACTGAAGTCGATTGAAGAATTGTTCGTGTCGGAAAGCACGTCGATCTTTGAAGCCGATAGATCTAGTGTGTCCAGCGCTATTAGCCCCGAGAAGTTCGCGTGGCGCCCCCTTACGGCGAACCGGGGTGACGTCACGGCGAGGAGAGAATTTTTCCCCGACTCGCCCCGCTCGCCCTGTGGAGGCTGTGACGACGCTAGCGGTCGGCGCGCTTCTTTCTATTTAATTTTTTTTGGCATGTTTTTCGTAGGAATTGTAAATTTTTATTTGTGCCTTTATTGAGGCATGGCATGTAGCTACAGGCGAAACTTCAACCAACATTTTAAGCATGGTTGACAGGGCAGGCAGCGCATGAATCGCAGCTGGTATATGAAAATAAAGAAGTATGGCCACAATTGCAGGAGCATCATGCACTATAGATTTACATCTCGCACAATAAATTCTGCTGATAGTCTGAATGAATTGGCAGGTAATGTGTACTATTTTTTTTTGTATCTCTGCTTTTTTACACGATTGCCGAAGCAGAAAAGCTGCATGCTGCTCGAGCAACATGCTAAATACAGTCTGGACCATGGGGAGAGAATCACAACTAAGACAGCCCAAGTGCAGGAGCAAAGTAAAAAAACAAGGAACATTTATTATATACATTGCTCGCATTTGACCTTTGCTGGATTCGGATAATATTTCAATGGACTACACGACTGGTATGTGTGGACTTGTTCATATCAACCCTCAACTAATGTATAACAAACGTAAGCGAAGGTGTTTACCTCGTTATTAGTCCCTTAAGCCCTAAAATTTATATTTTAATTAAATCGAATTGTCCTGAAGCTAAAATACAAGAAGCTTTTCTCACGCAGACTGTCGCCCTTCACAGGTTCCACATTTTCTGCTACTAGTGCTGCATCTACCACTGGACAAACGTTCGAATGCTTGCTTTTAGTCCAGTTTTCCTCTGTTGTCAGAGAGTCCAGCTGTAGGGAGTTTGGAGGCTAAGGAAGCTTTTGGAGACCTGCAGCAGTGCCTCTTTTAATTGGAAATGACAATTCAGACTAAACGGTGTATTTTCCGAATACCCAAGACTGAAATAAAGAATATTGTCACGAAAAAAGCAAACACTCCGAATTAGGGCACTATTGCTGTGCATATTTTGGGCAGTTCAATACATATCATACAGGCAACTGGGGGCAATTCGGCCGTTTTTGCTGCTACGATACAAACTAATTTCCAGTAATTGTGCATCTTCTAAGAAATATGCCTGCATACGTGTATAAACTATATAATTAATTCACGAAGAAACTACATTTATGTAAAACAACCCTGTTCCACGAGCACTTCAAAGATAATCAGAAACAGGGCCTTTAAAATATCTGCGAACCAGCGCATGCAGAGTGGCAGCGCAGAGTCGGGGTCGCGAGCTAAATTGCCGACCACCCAAAGGCCGATGATATAAATGCCACTTCAAATGCCTTGAAAGCGGGATGTAATATCGTCCTAAATCATGAACATGCAAGGAACAGAATTCCAGCGTCTGAAACACTTGCGTCACCACTTCACCGACCCCTCGCAAGATTGCCTTGTGTCGTGTGGACGGGCGGGAAGGTTCATCGGCGGAATTGCCTCCGCCGATTGCTTTCGGGATTTGTAACCCAATTTTAAAAATAAAAGGGACAAGCAAACTTATAAAATGTACGGAAGCACGTCAATATCGGCCTAACTCAACGTCTTATACACCGGGTGAACGAATTCCAGCTCCTCGAAGAGCTTGCGGCACACAACGCCAAACCAGGAAACCGGTGCTGGGAAGCGAGCCGATGCAAGATCGCGGAGCGGAGTCCTCCCTCTGACGTCACGGTACACCTCACCCAATCAGGGCGCGGCGACCGCAGCGACGCTTGTGTTCGCTCTCGGGGCTAATAGTTAAAATAGGCCACAGCGAACGGAAAAAAATTAGTAACTTTACACGCCATCTGCGCCAGGCCAAACTGTCTCCTCGAAGACCAAGGACTTCAAAATATCAATGAAGCTATTTTGACGGGACGTGAACAAATTATATTAATTACTACAAATTTCAAAAATAATGATACAGAAATTAAGAAAAAAAAATGTTTATTTATCCTTACGTCAAACGCCGTAATAGTGCTTTAATGTGATGGTAGACGTCGAAATAGCAAATAACTATGGACATATTTTTCGTATGTGACGGAAGATGTGTACAAAATGGTTTTACAATTACTTCGAACCCGGATGTCGAAGTAGTCACTTCTTTAAAAAAAAGGCTTCTCAAATCGTGAAATATTAAGACCTTTCCGGTTGCGTGTTCAATATTCGAGGGGGAGAGCAACACGGGAGATGCAGATTTACGACTTTGTGGTCAGGGGTAGAAGAGCGAAGTCGCACAGGTCCCCGACAAACGAATGTTGCTATAAGCTTGACAGTTTATAACAACAATGATTTCTGGTGTTTACAAATCCAGTGCCCAGCATGCGATCCCCACAGCCCAGCGCGCGCGTATCTGTCGCTTTAGAAACCAAGCAAATCACGGGTTATACGCACGAGCACTGATTACATCACCGGCCAGAAACGATTCATCAAAGCCGTGTTCGTGACATCCCCCCTGCCGTGTGGAAGTCTTCACAGCTCAACTTTTTGCTCTTTTTCCGACATTTTTCTTCTCCGCCTTTATTGTCAGCATCTCTGTTGTCTGCTTTTTTAATGCGTGAGCATTACCTGGCTCAGTCAGCGAAAAAGCCGTCGGCAAAATCCGTCGTCCAAATCCGTGACTTGTCCAACACAATCCAACATCAAAAAAACTCTGGTTGCGTGATATCTTTGGTCACGTGATCTCCCTGGTCACGTGATTTCTCTGATCACGTGACCTATTTGGTCATGTGACCAAATAAAAACAGAAATCTGTAATTACTTTAACCAAAAAAAAAAAAACTCGGGTCACGTGACCTCCCTGGTTACGTGAGTACGAAACCATTCCTTGCCTGCTTTCAAACCTAGGCCCTCTTGATCGCGCAACTAGCGCGCTATCCGTTGCGGCAGCACAACTCGGGAAAACCTAGTGCTCGCGCATTCTCACATGTAAGAGAAAGCTTAGGTGCCCTCAAAATTTTTGTTTCTCATCTTTTGCCTGTACTTATTTCACACCCCTTGCCTGTACATATCTTACACCAAGAGACGCAACGATCGTCAAGCTATCCGATATTGGACCTCTTGACGCGTTGGACTTCTTGACACATCGAGGCACGAGTCAAGAGATCCAATATGGGTCAAGAGGTCCAACCCGTCAGGAGGTCCAACGAGTCAAGAGATCCACGGCGAGTCAAGAGGTCCAACGCGTCAGGAGGTCCAACGCGTCAAGAGGTCCAATATTGGACCTCTTGACTCGTTGGACCTCTTGGAGCGTTAGACAATACTCACGGTGGGAGAGGGTGTGCCTCCGGCACACCCTCTCCCACCGTGAGTATTTTGTTGGGAGTGGGTGTTCCTTCGTTGGCAGTAGTGCAGCCAGCCTCGCCTTCCGTTCTTGTCTTGCGAGTGCCTTTTGTTACATCGGGGTCCTCGGTGGGTATTGTGGCAGAGGAGTCCAGGAGGCCTTGGCGGAGCCGGTTGGTTGTAGCGTGCTCCGCGCGGCCTCATGGGCTTCTTCGTTTCCCGGGATATCTTGGCGTCCCGGGGTCCATGACATTTTAAAGGGGCCCTGCAACAACTTTTTGACTGGTTTTTAACTTGCAACGATCCTGAGCGCACTGAACGGAGTAACTTAATGAGACTTTTCTTTTCTCAAATTTCGCTATATTTTAAAAGTTATAGGCAAATTAGAATTACAAAAACAAGCAAAAAATAACCTCCTTCACGACGTCGTAGGTCCTGCCTTGAGTGGCCATGAACTAGAGGAGGGGTAGTGAGCTCATCGAGCGCTCACGGCTTCCGCACTCCGTGTCGACGGCTCGAGAGGGCGCCACTAAGGCACGTGTTGGATAAGCTGTATGAAGCGGGCGGCCAGGGCGGCTCGCATTGCATTTGCTGCACGATTAAAGACTAATTCGGCATAACACTTCATTGGCCACAAACGACAGCAAACACGGGGTAAATATCAGTTCAGAACGGGAGCCACTTCGCGCTGCCATACCACGAAATGGCAAAATCGCCAGCCGAGTCCGCGCCGAAAGTCTTCGGAACGCTCGGAACCGGTCGGATCCTCGAGCCGGTATACGACCGCAGCGCCGCCGCGGTCGTATACTTTTCTACGCTCGCCGTTCGTCGGCGCCCCATCCCACTAGCCCTTTCTAGTATGCGGCGTTTTTTCCGCCGCTTGGTGGCGGTTATGTCGACGGGTCATTTCTTGTTTCCGTACTTTATAAACTGCATTTGTTTCTTTTCTGATCTAAGATAGCGCGCTGCGGCTTCGATATCATTCACAGTCTTGTTACTGCTGCTGGCTTTCCTGCATTCTCCAATAGCTTCTTGGGAGTCAGTGTAAATAAAGATTTCTGTCGGGCATGGGCGTACCAACCGGAGGTGGCAAGGGCGTTTGCCCCCCCCCCCCCCCCCCCCCAGTTCTTAGACTGGAGGGGCAAGGAATGTTCCCCCCCCCCCCCCCCCCCCCCCTCTGAAACAGCCACCACTGGGCAGGGCAAACACTGGCCGGCGGCGCCCAAGGGATACCAAGGGCACTGCCCCCCGGCACTGGGGGGGGGGGGGGGGTCTGGTTTGCCCCCCCCCCTTCCCCCTCACTCAGAAACAGGTTGGTACGCCACTGCTGTCGGGTGCTGACCCTCTTGGGCGTTTTTTAGTGTCCAAAAGGTTGCTTGGAGTTTAGCGGCTTTGGCACTGAGCGTTTGTTTCGCCGGTGCGGAAGGAGTACCAAGCAATGGCTACCCTGCCGTCCTCGTTCCGCGATGCGTCTGTGTAAATGACTTTATTGTTCAGGAGATGTTCTATTTCTTTCATGTTTTTTTTAGCAAACTTTATTCTTCTCTAACAGTGCTCTTTGCTTTGATCTTGTTGTACAGGCTTGATCTCTGTTATGCACTCGTCTTCCCACGGAGGAGGAGAAGTGGATGTATAGCTGGAACTTCGAGGTCTGTTACTCCGAGGTCCAGGTGAAGTTCTTTTGAGGCGGTTTCTCCGACTGTTTTGTACTTCTCTTGCTAGTTCTTTGATTGTGTTTATTTGAGCCGCTCTCTTCAGATCGGAAATGCGGGTTATCTTGGGTAAACCCGTGATAACTCTCATGGCTGCCTTGTTAAGGGTTTCAACTTGATCTTGGTGGGTCTTGTAGTTATACCCGTAAACGGCTTTCGAGACAAGCAGTGATCGAACCATTAATCCTAAACACCCCCCCCCCCCCCCCCCTAATGCTTTGGCTGTACTCTTGATAAGGTTAAGGCCGCGTCTCCGTTGAATCTTAATTTGGTCCAGCCAGCTCCGTGTTCCCCTATCCTCGTCAAACGTGAGACCGAGGATCTTTACAGTTGATTGTCTTTGAATTTTGGTGCCGTCAACGTACATATTAATGGTGTCTCCGATGTTTTTCTTTCTAGCCCTCCTTGAGGCGACGACTGTGTAGGTGGTCTTTTCGACTGAGATTATCATATTTGTTTCCTGCATAAAGTTCTTAGTGACATCCAGTTCTTCTTGAAGTTGCCTTTCTTGAATGTTAGGTGTGCCTTTGTTGACCCATAAGGTGACGCGTCGTCAGCGTATATAGTGTAACGTACGTCTCGTACTGCCTCCAGGCGGAATGCTAGGTGAGCCATGGCCATGTTAAATAATGCTGGGGAGATGACCGCTCCTTGGGGAACTCCCACCGTGTTTCTTGTGACTCGTGGTGCCTCCAATGTGAACTTGGAAGTGCCGTCGGTGAAGGAAGGATTTAATGAAGTTTAGTATTCGTCCACGTAGGCCTCGATTTTCTGCTGCTCGAATGACTGTTTCATGTGGGATGGAGTCGAACGCTTTTTTTTTTTTAATGTCGATCGCCACTATTGTACGAGGCTGTACGGTAGGTTGAAATTTGGTGATGCCATCGTGAATCACGGCTAGACTGTCTTGTGTGGACAGGTGCGGACGGAATTCAGTTTGCATGGATCCGTCTGTTGTGTGACTCTAGGATCCAGGTTATTCCGGCCAGGACCATACGTTCCATTACTTTACATAGGTTAGAGGTTAGGGAGATGGGTCTGAGGTTCTGAACGTCATTGTTGGGTTTGCCTGATTTCGGAATGGGTATTACGGTGGATATCTTTCAGTCATCGGGGAGTCGAACGGATTCCCATATCTCGTTGTACTTGTTTAGGAGCTGACGCATTTCTTCGTCCGGAAGGTTTCGGAGTGCTGTGATGGTAATGCGGTCCGGGCCTGGAGCTGTGTTGCTTTTTGCTTTTGCTTCCAAGAACCCCCCCATGGTAAAGGGGGTGTCTTCTGGCAGCAACGCGTTGACAGGTTCAGGCGCACAGCAGGTATCCGGTGGTTCCTTGGCGGGTTGAGGGAAGAAGCTGTCTCCCGCCGCTTTTGCTAGCTCTTCTGTTATCCTTAGCCGCAATGTGAGGTTGGAACCGGTGTTTTAGGGGCGAAGCTCCTTATGGCCTTGTCACACTGCGGAAGCAGTCGGAGAACTTTGTCCTTCAACACGAGGAAAACATGTTTTCGGGGACTTTGTCACATCGCGGAAACAGCAACAGTCCGGAAACATGTTGCTGTCGTTCGAAAACCATGTATCCCAACTTGTTCTCCGACACTCGGGGAACATCCTGTCACACCGGGAAAGCGTGTCGGAAGAACACAAATTGCCTCCTCTCCTGCGCGCTGCCTCTCTCTCGCCCCTTGAATCGTTGCCATTTTGGATCGCCGTCTCATCGCCGTCGCTCTACCGTAGTCGATTCATCAGCCGCGCGAACCATCTCGTGTTGTCTGGATTTGGCGGTTGCGTTCTGCTACAGGGCTAGGCTCTTGCAGGAGCAGCAGCTTCTGCTTTGGCCGGTGCTTCTTTGTGCCATCGATTCAGATGATTCTGACGATCAGCTGCCGCCGCGCAAGAAGCCGCGTTCAAAATGGACCAGCGAGTGGCTCGCAAGAGTGCATCAACAAGGTGCCTATGAGAATTTGATGCGGGAGCTGGCTCTGGAAGATTCCGAGGCCTACCTGCGTTGGATTCGGATGGACACCGGCTGCTTAGAAATGGGGAGTTGTCAATTATTGAAGTATTCTCGTGCGACTATCTGTACTGAAAAATATAGATGTTGCCGTGTTGCTGGAAAAAAATTCGCTCGGCCACCGAAATGGGCAACACGTGTCGTCCGACACAAGTTCCGAGGTTTCCGTTGCCGAAAGCTGTCACACCGAGACAAAATTGTCCCTGTCGTCCATGTTGTGTTGCTGTTTCCTCAATGTGACAGGGCTGTCGGGCAACATAGCCGACAGCCGACATGTTTCCCGACTGTTGAGAAACATGTTTTGTTGATGTTTCCGCCGTGTTTCCTCAACGTGACAGGGCCTTTAAGGCCCTGTCACATTGAGGAAACACAGCGGAAACATGAACAAAACATGTTTCTCAACAGTCGGGAAACATGTCGGCTGTCGGCTCTGTTGCCCGACAACCCTGTCACATTGAGGAAACAGCAACACAACATGGACGACAGCGACAATGTTGTCTCGGTGTGACAGCTTTTGGCAACGGAAACCTCGACAACTTGTGTCGGACGACGTTGCCCATTTCGGTGGCTGTGCGAATTTTTTTTCCAGCAACACGGCAACATCTATATTTTTCTGTACAGATAGTCGCACGAGAATACTTCAATAATAACGTCAAGCGTGAAGGGCAATTTCGAACGCGGCTTCTTGCGCGGCGGCAGCTGATCGTCAAAATCATCTGAATCGATGGCACAAAGAAGCACCCTGTCACACTGCGGAAACAGTCGGAGAACTTTGTCCTTCAACACGAGGAAAACATGTTTTCGGGGACCCTGTCACATTGCGGAAACAGCAACAGTCCGGAAACATGTTGCTGTAGTCCGAAAACCATGTTTCCCAACTTGTTCTCCGACACTCGGGGAACATCCTGTCACACCGAGAAAGCGTGTTGGAAGAACACAAATTGCCTCCTCTCCTGCGCTCTGCCTCCCTCTCTCTCTCGCCCTCGTCTGCCCGGCCGGCTCGGCTAAGCTACAAGCGCGAGCTCCGGGCTTTCAGCATCCCTGCCAAGCACGCGCGCTCGTGCAGTGCAAGCACTGTTCTGGGCCAGATGCTCGCGCGGCCGCGTCTGGACCGAAGCTGAAACGAAGTATAGACCTTTCCAGAAAAGGGCTGCTGGCCGGTTTCATATTCAGTGTTCGTGCGTATCGCGCGTGATTTGCTCGCTTTCCGAAGCGACGCACACGCGCGTGCTGAGCTGTGGAGATCGCACGCTCAGCTGTGGATTTGTAAACATTGGAAAGGTCTATAGGCGGCCAGGCTCAGATCCGCTGGCTCCGCTCGCCCCTTGAATCGTTGCCATTTTGGATCGCCGTCTCATCGCCGTCGCTCTACCGTAGTCAATTCATCAGCCGCGCGAACCATCTCGTGTTCTCTGGATTTGGCGGTTGCGTTCTGCTACAGGGCTAGACCCTTGCAGGATGGCATACGCGCCGGCCACAGCAGCAGCTTCTGCTTTGGTGCTTCTTTGTGCCATCGATTCAGATGATTCTGACGATCAGCTGCCGCCGCGCAAGAAGCCGCGTTCAAAATGGCCCTTCACGCTTGACGTCAATTATTGAAGTATTCTCGTGCGACTATCTGTACAGAAAAATATAGATGTTGCCGTGTTGCTGGAAAAAAATTCGCTCAGCCACCGAAATGGGCAACACGTGTCGTCCGACACAAGTTGTCGAGGTTTCCGTTGCCAAAAGCTGTCACACCGAGACAACATTGTCGCTGTCGTCCATAATGTGTTGCTGTTTCCTCAATGTGACAGGGTTGTCGGGCAACAGAGCCGACAGCCGACATGTTCCCCGACTGTTGAGAAACATGTTTTGTTCATGTTTCCGCCGTGTTTCCTCAATATGAAAGGGCCTCAAAGCAGAAGCTGCTGCTGTGGCCGGCGCGTATGCCATCGTGCAAGGGTCTAGCCCTGTAGCAGAACGCAACCGCCAAATCCAGAGAACACGAGATGTATCGCGCGGCTGATGAACCGACTACGGTAGAGCGACGTCGATGAGACGGCGATCCAAAATGGCAAAGATTCAAGGGGCGAGCGGAGCCAGCGGATCTGAGCCTAGCCGCCTATACTTCGTTTCAGCTTCGGTCCAGACGCAGCCGATGCTACAAGCGCGAGCATCTGGCCCAGAACAGTGCTTGCACTGCACGGGCGCGCGTGCTTGGCAGGGATGCTGAAAGCCCGGAGCTCGCGCTTGTAGCTTAGCCGAGCCGGCCGGGCAGACGAGGGCGAGAGAGAGAGGGATGCAGCGCGCAGGAGAGGAGGCAATTTGTGTTCTTCCAACACGCTTTCTCGGTGTGACAGGATGTTCCCCGAGTGTCGGAGAACAAGTTGGGAAACATGGTTTTCGGACGACAGCAACATGTTTCCGGACTGTTGCTGTTTCCGCAATGTGACAAGGTCCCCGAAAACATGTTTTCCTCGTGTTGAAGGACAAAGTTCTCCGACTGTTTCCGCAGTGTGACAGGGCCTTTAGGGGCTAGCCATGTCCGTATGTCCGTCCGCCGTTGGGTGCACGTGCCCCTGCTCGTGAGCTCACGCGCTCACGTGCTCCCGTGCTCGTGTAGGGCAAAAAAAAAAAAAACACAAAAAAACCCGCATCTCCACGTGGTGAATGATGTTGATTGGGGCGAAGCTCTGGTGGTGCTTGTCTGCGTAGACGGTGAGCCGCAGCATGCCGAGCCTTTCGTTCGTTTTCATCCATCTCAGAAAGAGAATGTGTGGTATGGAACGTGGTTATATACGCATTTGAGCATTTGACCGCAGCGTGACATGGATTAAAACGAACGAAGGGCTCGGCATGCTGCGGCTCACCGTCTACGCAGACAAGCACCGCCAGAGCTTCGCCCCAATCAACATCATTCACTAGGTGAAGATACGTTTTCTTTTTTTGCTTTTGGTATTGCCGCTTATTCTTCGGTGTGTGCTATATACCTTCTTTAGTCCAGTCTTGTCGCCAATGGAGCTGCAGTGTGCCCACCATCTGTTTCGTCTAAGTTCGATAGTGTATCTTTTGGCCCACGCCGTGGCTAAGTTAAGTTTGGTCTGAAGTGCTCGATTTCATTTATTTCTCCGATATCTCTGGAGCGCTTGTAGGCGACTAGCCTAGAGATTGAGGAGATGAAGGTCAGGTGTAGGAAAATCTTCGTTAATCTGGTAAATTGTCTTTGCAACCTCGAGGGCCTGTTGGACACGGACGGCAAGGTTTTCTTCCTTGCTTGCGGCTATGACGGTGCGGAAGACATCCCATTTAACGAATTTCGCCTGTTGTTTGGCTTGAGTAGTTGTTTTGAGTCGAATTACTATGGATAGATTATCACTGCCCATGGGATCCGGCAAGGTATGCCAGGAGGCTTTGATGTTCTTCGTGGCCCAGGTGAAGTCCGGGGTCGTGTCGTTTTGCCTGCGGCTTGTTGCGATCCTCGTAGGGGTGTCGGGCTCGTTAAGGAGGAAGCTTCAGTTGCTTGCATTTGCTGGTTATGTTCCGTCCTCGTTTGTTAGCTTTTTTATATCCCCACTGTGGGTGTTGAGTGTTCACATCCCCAGCGATGAGCGTGGGTGTTGTGCCTTGCATTGTGGTATCGAACCAGTCTGCGAAGCGGTGCACCGCCGCCGGCACAAGGCCCGCTGTCGCCATTGCACCTCCGAAAAGTCAATTTCACGAATGGGCCAGAAATTGGCATTCTTCGTGACGCCATCTTTGAGACAGCACAGGACATTTCGAATCCCGGGCAAAAGCTCACCGGACAAAAGCTCACCCATTTTTTCACAGACCCGGACAAAAGCTCACCAGGAGAAAATTTCATGTTGGTCTGAAGACGAGTGCGGGCAATTTAGGTGCATGCCTGCGACACTAAAATGGAACGATAAATTTTATCTGACAGGCGCATGCTTTGTTGATTAAAGTAGAAACAAGTTTATCATTAATTAGAAGCAAATGCATTCCCCTACTAGCTCCAGCAGTCTAGATAAATTTCTGTGTACCTGGAACTCTTCGCAAATATTTCAGATCGATTCTGCAGGCGCAGAGTGGTTGTTCGCACCCGCTTCACTAGAGGCTCACCTCTCCGGGCTTGTGTCAATGCCGTGGAAACAAGCGCCTGATTTGGCTGTAGGCCTTCAATCAGCCTCCAGACGCTTGGATGTGCGTGGCCGACGAGCTTTGGAACCCGGAATTCCACATCCTTCACAGGTGTTGTTCGTCCGGTCTCTATCTTGAAAAGTTGCGTCGGGGGAAACTCGGTCGTCATCGGCGCACAGTCAGGCAAAGGGAAGAATTCGCTTTGGTTGCCGCCGCATAAGGAGCACAACCATAACGGAAGGGGCCGTTGACATGCGTGCCATCAAAGTAGTCCAGCAGGCCGCCGATGTCACCGATGGACTTTCCCTGATGTAGGTTAGTCCTTCGGGCATAAGCTGTGGTGGAAGGAACGCCAGCCTATCCAGAACTCTGCACAGCTTTCTAAATTGGTCATCTATATTGTACTTGTCCAAAAGACCCAACTCCCGTTCCTTCCAAATATTTTTAAAAATTCGCAACTCGATGGTTTGTATATTACAGTTTTGCTTCAGTTTCCCTTTCACATCCCCCTGAGATAATCCGTAATTTTAAATACCTTTACGACGCACAATGACGGAAAGAATTTAAATTTCTTAGCCATTCACTTCAAATATTACCCTGAACCCCAAGAAAACCCATGATGAGTAATGAAGAGACATTGTGCCTAACCTTTATGTGCGCGTTTAGCGTAACATTAGCATAATGAAGAAGAGAGTGCACCGAAGGGACGTGACTTCGCTTCTTCGGTCACTCTTCGGGTTCAAAAACTTCGGTTCACGAAGTTTCTTGGGCATGGCACAAGGGTGTTCAGCATACCTTGAGTCAAGCAAACCTTGATCCTATCAGCTCCACTCAGTTTCGGTGACCTAAATTTTGGTCCCAAATCGTTGCTTCTCTGCCTGTTATGGCTTTTGTGTCGACATCTTGCACCTAAAAATGGTGCAATGTCTATCGCGTCCGCGCGTTATCCCAGCCCGTGTATTGCCCAAATAGCAAAAAAAAAAAAAAATAATAATGGGGGCGGGGAGAAACGAGGTGAGCTTTTTTCCGGGTCTGCGAAAAAACAGGTGAGCTTTTGTCCGGTTACCGGACGTTTCAGCCACTTATTAAATATGTTATATATTTTCTGTTTTTTTCTTTTCACGTTAACTGTAAGATTGTAATCTGACTGCACATATACGGATACGCCGAGAGTATCCGTTGAAGTGAGTCTGTATCTTCCTTGTGCTCGAGTGACTGTAATCATAATGGATTTGTTTGCCAACTTTTATAAATCAGGCGTACGGAGAACATCTTAATTACAAAAGCGCAAAGGACAAGGACAGGACACAGAATGAACAGGACAAGCGCTTTTGTAAAAGCGCTTGTCCTGTTCATTCTGTGTCCTGTCGTTGTCCTTTGCGCTTTTGTAATTAAGATGTTTAACCAACTAGCCCAACAGTTAATTTTAATACGGAGAATTTCGTGATGGCCAGCAGCGAGCGTCTACTACTTGCATCCCTTATTCTCAAATTAATTCGAGATAAAAAAAAAAATCTACGGTTGACACCTATTTTATGTTCTCCGAACAAGATCTATCGTCTTTACAATTGACATCTGAACCGATGTTCATTGATCACGAATCGTTGCCTGTCGGCACCTCATGAATACAGTCGCCCTTTCTGTAAACTGTAATGCGAACGATGTCCAAACTGCAGGGTCGCCGGTCGTGGGACATGTGCCACGTCGGCACGCAACGAGCCTCTGCAACTCGAAGACGTTTTCTGATTATCGAGTTGCAGAGCTATGCAAGTTTTGTTGCAATTGCCTTTATTGAGGATATGTTATCTACTAGACATAATTAAAATAGCGCAAAATTTGACAAGGACAAAATGAAGGCACACGTAAAACAGGACTGGCGGTCCTGTTCTATGTGTGCCTTCATTTTGTCCTTGTCAAATTTTGCGCTATTTTAATCATGTCTAGTAAGAACCAACTAGCCCAAACAAAAGTCGTTTTACAACATGTTCTCTACTGCTTGTTCTCCAAGCAGGAATCACCACGGAAAGCAAAACAGCACGAAGGACGAACTGGGACAAAGTCCAGTAGAATAAGTAGACCAATGCTCCAAGGTCCATAATAGGTGTCTCTCGAGGAGGAACCTCCTGGTTAGCAGACGTTCCGGGGCGGCGCTTCTGTGCTATCAGCCGACCTTGCGTAGTGGTAGCGTTCCAGATCGAAAACCCACGAGCTGAGCAAACTGCGGAACTGAGTACGGCCTTCTTCGCCGCCACCCTACTTGTCGCGGCAGTCTTGGCGAACAAAGTCCGATTTACGCGCAAAGAAGTCCACTGACCGGAACCGGCCCGCCCGGAGGCCGCAGGGGCTCTTCTCTCGCGCCCCTCGGCATTGTCCATTGTCCGCGAGAGTGCTTCACGCCGGGACGCTTGGAAGATAGCTCTCTTGAATCACGTCACGGCATCTGAGAACCAGCGTCACTTTATTATTTATGTTGACAGGGCAGAGCGGAACCAGGACCTGGTTAGAAGAGCGAGGGTATGCGCCAAAGAAGAGGGGTAGAAAATGGGCGGACGGAACGAGAGACAGAAGTGTTCGTACACGAGAAGGGCAGATAGCCGCGGAAGATAGATACACACACTTGCGCGTCGCCATCATCGGTCGTTTGGGGTGCACGACCTACGCAGCGCGCCGTGGAAGCGTTTCTTTGTACGCTTTCTCTTGCAGGTAACGCAGGGATACCGGGAAATGAGGTGAAATAAAAAAAAGAAATTAGAATAATGTCCGAGAAGGAAAGCACAAAAGGGGGAGACCCGGAAACTGATGCAGAGATTAAACGACACTGATATGTTGGCGAAATGTTCTTCCTCTTTATTTTTTTTTTGTTTTGTTTTGTTTGCTGTTTCCCTTAGTTTTTTTTTTTTTTGTAAAGTTTTAGAATAATAGAGGCTGAACAGGCAAGTCCATCCGGTTCACCAACGTGCAAAACGGCTACAAAAGGAAAAAAAAAGTGAGATTCCGGGAAAACAATTTGTTTGTAACACTTTCCCACCGGCCTTCTTTGTTCTGCACTTGCTTCTCTTCGCTGCGTGTAAAAACACTTTCTCAGTTTTTATTTCCTTTAGATGGCGACCATGTAAATGGGAATTTTGGCGTTTATAACTTTAAGCTTCGTTCCGTCGGTATATCGTTTTTTGTTTTCTTTTCTATGCTCGCTGTGATTACCACAAGAAAAAAAAAGTTTTGAGCATTGTTCATACGCTGCGCAAAGTAGTTCTTACAAGATTGAGTGGAGTGTTGGGCATTTATGAGAACATGCTATACTTCATTATGGCTATAGTCAGTTAACAACAGTTTTCGAGGGAAAGGAAGGCTAGGGAGGGGGAAGCAGACAGAACGCTGGAGAGAGAAGGGCAATTCCTCCTCTCCTCTCCAGCCTTCTGTTTGCTTCTTCCTCCCCAGCCCTCCTTTCCATTGAACTTTGTGCTGTAGCACTGAAAGCGGGCGCAGAAGAAAATGGTCCCGGAACAACTGATCCCAAGTGCAAGGTAGTAAAAAAGATCCCACGATCGCAGTGAAAATAATGTACTCTTGGTGCGAACTTTTCGGTGCGGACTTCTCGGTGCGGACTTTTCGGTGCACGGACTTTTCGGTGTACGGACTTCTCGGGATACGGTCCATTCGTCACATGCAGACTCGTCACAGGAAGATTGGTCACAGGACGATTCGTCACACTGGAACATTCGTCATAGGATGACTCGTCACGCGGCCAACCGGTTCACATGCGCACTCGTCTCAGGACGATTGGTCACAGGACGATTCGTCACATAGGAAGATTCGTCACAGGATGACTCGTCACGCGGGCAACTGGTCACCTCGATCGGGCAGGGGACAATAGTAACTCGCAAATTTCAACAACTGCCCACATTCACTGGAAATTTATTTTTCGCATTTTATGATTTTCTAGACTTGGTCATTAATTTACGGCCACTAACTGATATACGACCTAATTGACTTTGTTAGGCGTAGTACCATCCTGCGTGAGGATTGGAGACGTTGGACGTTATGGTTCGTTGGTCGGTGTCTTTTTTCCAACGTACGGACTAGTCGCATCACATGTCTGTGGTAATTTTCAGCAATTTCAAGCTTCTTGCTGTTAGACCCTTTCCTACACAGATTACCAATAATAATGCTCACACCTTTACAGAAGGCGCCGAGAACGCCTGTGTCGACCCAAAGCGTAAACACGTTGTGAGGCGTCTAGTGTGTACGTTGGAAAAAGACACACCGGCAAACGAAAGTGCGAAAAAAATCATTTCTAGCTAAAATAGTGCGTATTTTTATTACTTAAAGAAAAACACACAAACACGATTTTGAATGACCGTGCACCGAAATGTCTGCGCACCGAAAAGTCCGTGCACCGAAACGTCCGTGCACCGAAAAGTCGGTGCACCGAAAAGACCGCAGCGAAACGCCCTTCACCGAAACGTCCTACACCGAAATGTCCGGATCCCGGCTTGGGTCGCCTTGTCGACTTGAATGCAAGGCCATTAGAAAGAGGGAGGCACTTTGAAATACTTCCACACTGCCTGTTCGCGAATCGGCATGCACTTCAGTCGTAAAAAGCGGAAAGTTTTAGGACGCGTGTGGATATAGTCGGGTTATCCCGCGACAAAGATGCCTCCTGTTAGTCCGACGTCAGTCTGAAAGCAATAGACCACCCGGCAAACACGGCTCTTAGTCGAACGCAAGCTCGGAAACTGGCTCGCAGACACATCTGGAGTGTCGCTCGCCTCAAACTTTGGCAACAAATAAAAAAAAAAATGATCTGTCTTGAAAAGGCCGTTTTTCTTTTTTCTCGCTAGGAAGGGGGAGTAGCACATTGAAGTTGCACAAAGCGGGGGCGTCTGCGATTGGGCAGAACTAAAAGGGAGTCCTCTTGGTGCGTGACAAGCCGCCTCTGGATTCGCTGAGATTTTGAAGGGGTGTAGGCCCGTTTGTCATGTGCGCATTCGTCATAGGCCAGCTGGTAATAGGCCCGTTCGTCATAGCGGAACATTCGTCACAGGGAATGTCGTCACTAGGAAAGTTTGTCACTGTGCGAACCGGATATTCAAATTTGCCCAACTTATATTCACTTGGCTTTGCATGCAATAAAGATCAGTACGTTATATCTCATTTTTACTGAAGAGAGGGAACGTCCAAACAAGTCATCATTGTACTTAGGAAATAACAGGTATATTGAGCGAAATAAACACAAATTAAAAAGCGATAATCCGAGCTGCCGCCCTCAAGGTTTCAAGACGATTGCGACCATCGTGGTGGCTCACAATGATCTGAAGACGCCGGTTACAGTCGGCGTGCTTCTTCGACACCCTCGCGCCCTCTGCTTGAGCCAGCTTCATCTCTGTCAAGGACTGCTCACTCTTGATGCAGCCCAGGAACGCCCAGATATTGGGAGAACTGCAGCCCACGTTGCTCTGGCATAATAAGAAAAAAAGAACACACACACTCGTGGAGGAAGCTTTTTGAGTGGGCACCGTACTGAAATTTTGAGCCACAAATGCAAACATGTGCAACAGAAAACTTCCAAGTTCTCACAGGATTAGGTCAGTTCTCATTTGCAGTCCCCGGTGCCACGCTTCGATGGTGTTGTTCGTCGTTGGCATTTCTGCTAATGTTGATTCTCTGACTGACCCAACCAGAGGAGGGAAGGTGGCCGACGACAAGCCGTTTCGACGGGGTCTCTTGATATACACGTTCTCGATGTAGTTCACCACGAGTGAGGCATCGGCGGGGAAAACCTCGAGAAGGTCCTGGAAGGCCTCCAGAATGTCGGCGATTGGCAAGAAGGCCAATGCTGGAAAGCATTCTCATCTGAAATTCACAAGAAATAAAGTAACGAATTGGCTTAACTGAAGAACGATAAGACATATAAATATGTCACAAACTCTGGCGCCGGCCGACTCTCCCGCAATCTTTTTTCTTTTTGATTTTGTGCTGCTCGCTGTGCCCCTTCGCCAATTTGCCTTTTCAGTGGGCCGCCCCGCGTAGCGGTGACCGCAAACGGGAAGACAAAACCCGGTTTTGTTTTTTAGAGCGCAGCTCTTAGGGGCCCGTTCCCGGCTTGAGCGGCGTCGGCGTCGCCGTCGCCATCGCCGTCGGCGTAACCAAGGTCACCCCAAGGTCACGCGACCCCCAAGGTCACGTGACCCCCGAGGTCACGTGACCCCCGAGGTCGCGTGACCCCCCAAAGTCACGTGACCTCCCCGATGACGTCATCGTCACCGATGACGTCACCGGCATCCGCATCGTCATCGTCATCATCACTGGTGACGTCATCAGTGACGTCACTGATTACCTCACCGGCATCCGCATCCTCATCGTCATCATAGCTGATGACGTCATCAGTGACGTCACTGATGACGTCACCGGCATCCGCATCTTCTTCATCATCATCACGGATGACGTCATCAGTGACGTCACTGATGACGTCACCGACATCCGCATCGTCATCGTCATTATCACTGATGACGTCATCAGTGACGTCACTGATGACGTCACCGGCATCCGCATCGTCATCATCACGGATGACGTCATCAGTGACGTCACTGATGACGTCACCGACATCCGCATCGTCATCGTCATCATCGCTGATGACGTCATCGGAGTCCGCATCGTCATCGTCACTGATGATGTCATCAGTGACGTCACTGATGACATCATCGGCATCGTCACGTGGCCCCCAAGGTCACGTGACCCCCCCAGGTCACTTCACCCCCCCAGTACCCTTCCCTCCTCCTCCTCCTCAAGAGCTGCGCTCTAATTCGGTGTTACAGGGAGTTGTAAACGGCTTTCACTTTTTAGAGCGCAGCTCTTAGGCGCCCGTTTCCGGCTTGAGCGGCGTCGCCGTCGGCGTAACCAAGGTCACCCCAAGGTCACGTGATCCCCCAAGGTCACCCCAAGGTCATGTGACCCCTCCCAACGTCACCACAAGGTCACGGGACACCCAGGTCACGTGACCCCGAGGTCACGTGACCACTCCAAGGTCATCTCAAGGTCACGTGACCCCTACATGACCCCCAAGATCACGAGCTCCCCAGGTCATGTAGCCCTCAAGGTCACGGGACTACCCGAGGTCACGTGACCCCCAAGGTGGTCCCCACGTGACCCCCATGGTCACTCCAAGGTCACGTGACCCCCCTCCCCCAAGTCACGTGACACCCCCCCCCCTCGAGGTCACGTGACCCCCTCCCCCGAGGTCGGGTGACCCCTCGGAGCATATTAAAGAATGAGGGGAGGAGGAGGGGTCTACCCTCCCCTCAGTACCCTTCCCTCCTCCTCAAGAGCTGCGCTCCAATGCGGCGTTACAGGGAGTTGTAAACGGCTTTCACTTTTTTGTTCTTTTCTTTCCCCCGGGGGTGCCTTCGTTTCCGACAAAGGCGGGAAATACGCCACCGTGGAGAGGGACGGTCGGTACGGTTTTCGTGGGGAGCCGCGGTAGTTTTTTTCGGGGAGACCTTTTTGGATCGTCAAGGGGACAAGACATTCGTGGTCGCGGGGTGAAGTCGGCGGGAATGGTGGCCCGGCAACGCGATATCTTCTCAGTCTGCTTGATCGACACCGCCGAGAGCCCGACGATGCCCCTTCGACACCAAATTTGAGTGAGACCCGTCCGTACACTTCGGACGTTATTTTCGCGGACGTTTTATTTTGACTTGCTCTCCGTCTGTGGTTTTGTTGCTTGACTCTGGGTCCGGATATTTCGTCGAACGCCGTTTCATCGAACGTCGTTTCATCGAAGCCGTTTCATCGAACACCGTTTCATCGAACGCCGTTTAATCGAACACCGTTTCATCGAAGCCGTTTCATCGAACGCCTTTTCATCGAACGCCGTCACAGCCTGCAATATTTTTGTAATTTATTTTACTTTTTATACACAACGTCATCTAATTCTCCCTTTTTTTAAATCACAGTATGCAGTGACGAGATAAGTTCCATCGTGAACATATCCTGCTTTGAGAAGAAAGCCTCCATGAAACAATGACCCCTCTCCACGTCACATGAAACAATTAAAAATGAGACAAAAAAAAAAAAACAACAGAAAGCACGACGTGCTTTCTGGGGAGCGGGTAGTGTTTTATTGTCTGACAGCGTGTACCTGTAACCGTGGGTTATGTGAGGATCCGAAAGGGTTCTGTCTTCTTGGGTGGCAGAGTACACCCAGGGCTCTGGTGCGGGTTGGCCTTCCTAAGAAAGCGTCCTGAAGATGATTCATAGGCAAAAGGGTCGGTGATAAAGTTGACAGTGAAGGTGAGGTGGTTCCAGTCCAGGTGTAGCCCGAAACCATGTTGGCTGACAATTTGTGTAGCTTTTGCCTCTGTAGCGTTTGAAAACTAAAAAAAAAAAAAAGAGCAGAAACGTTCAATCTGAGCATAAAGCTGATAATCAGAGTATCGTTATATTTTATTTCGTGTGCTCCCCTGGCAGAGTATCGTTTTATTATAAGCGTGCTGCCCTAGCAATTAAATGTTTTTCGTGAATAAACCTTCGACTAAGCGTAAGTGTGCAAACGAGCTGGTGTGAATTGCACATTACCGAAACCCCCAGACAGCCAGTAAAAAAAAAAAAAGAAAAATCGACACAGACATTTAAGAGTGTTTTAAGTGTCGGACCTTTACCTCCAGTGTCATGTTTTCTGACATGTACATGAGTAAAACTTTTCAGTAAGTCGCATACCCATTTGTTTTTATACCAATGGTTTTTATTTCTAGTAATTTGGCTCCACCCTAAAAACAGTTTCACAAGCGACTACCTTAGTCTTAAGAAATGTAAGGTAAAACATCTATAAAGCACTGTTATGCCCCAAAACTTTATACAGAGAAATTCGATGAAACGGCCCTTAGCGATTCGATGAAACGGCGTTCGATGAAATGGCGTTCGATGAAATGTACATTCATTCGATGAAACGGCGTTCGATGAAACGGCGTTCGATGAAATGTCCGCTACCCGCAGCGAATCCCGGACAAAAGCTCACCGGACAAAAGCTCACCGGACAGAAGCTCACCGGACAAAAGCTCACCGGACAAAAGCTCACCCATTCTTTCACAGACCCGGACAAAAGCTCACCCATATCTTCACAGACCCGGACAAAAGCTCACCACGAGAAAAATTTCATGTTGGTCTTAACACGAGTGCGGACAACTTAGGTGCATGCGCGCGACACAAAAAGGCAACGATAAATTAAATCTGACAGGCGCATGGTTTGTTGATTTTAATAGAAACAAGTTTATTTATCGATTGGTTAGAAGCGAATGCAGTCCCCCACTAGCTCCAGCAGTCTTGGTAGATCTCGATGTACATGCAAGCCCTCGCAAATATTTCTACGATTCTGCAGGTGCAGAGTAATTTTTCGCACCCGCTTTACTGTAGGCTCACCTCTCCGGGCTTTTGTCAATGCCGTGGCAACGAGCGCCTGATTTTGCTGTAGGTATTCAATCAGCCTCCAGACGCTTGGATGGGCGTGGCCGACGAGGTTCTGGAACCTGGTACTCTATCTTTCGCAGGTGTTCATCCTGTCTTTATCTTGAAGAGTGGTGTCGTACATATTCCGCCGTACCGGGGGAAGCTCCGGTCGCCGTCGGCGCAGAGTCAGGCGAAGGGAAGAATTCGCTCTGGGTGCCGCCGCAGATGGAACAGAAGCATAAAGAAAGCGGCCGTTGACATACGTGCAATCAAAGTAGTCCAGCAGGTAGCCGATGTCACCGGTAAACTTTTCTCTGGTGGTTAGTTCTTGTGGAACAAGCTGTGGTGGAAGGAACCCGAGCCTACCTAAAATCCCGCACAATTTTCTAAATTGGTCATCTGTCTTGTACTTTTCCAAAAGGCCGAAACCCCGTTCTTTCAAAGTATTTTTTAAAAAAAAATTCGTAACTCAATGGTGGATGAGGTACAAGTTCTCCTAAAAATGGTCCCATGTCCATTGCGTCCGCCCTTTATTTCAGCCCGTGTTTCGACCGGGTATGAAAAAAAAAAAAAAAGAAATCGAGGTGAGCTTTTGCCCGGGTCTGTCAAAAAACGGGTGAGCTTTTGTCCGGGTCTGTCAAAAAACGGGTGAGCTTTTGTCCGGTGAGCTTTTGTCCGGTGAGCTTCTGTCCGGTCAGCTTTTGTCCGGTGAGCTTTTGTCCGGTTACCGTTCTCCCGCAGCAGACCGTATTTGTGAACCCCGGCATGTGGGGGTAGGCACCGGACGTGGTCGTTTTTTTTTAGTTCTTTTTGTTTTTAAGAGCCGGTAGGACATTTTGTTTTATTCAAGTCCTACCTAAGCCTTAAGAAGGGGGGAGTGTGGGAACCATTGGGTTCCCTCTATCCCTATCTAGGCCTAGCTTCAAGCAGGCCGTGGGAGTCGCCGTCACCAATGGCGTCGGCCTCCCGGATACAAGGAACCACGAGGCCGAATTCCCCGAAGGGGCCGGTTCTCCCTTGCCCTTTTGGGTGAACGCGCCATCGGCACACCCTTGGGAGTGATTATGGACGCGTCCCGTTTTCGAGTGACCTTCTACCGGCCTCCCCGGGCGCGTCTATTTCCCGCAGGCTACATAAGCCGGCCACCCACCTGTGGCCGGGGCGGGGAGGAAGCGGCCGAGTGGTCTAACGCGTCTCAGCTCGGAGCGTGGAGCGAAAGCTTGCGCTGGGAACCTCCTGGGTTCGATCCCCGCCGCCCCCGCCCGTTTCGATCTGGATGAGTTTCGTACCGGCACGCGTTCGTGTGATCACTACTGCGTGATGCACGTTTAAAACCCCAGGTTAGCGGTTGTACTGCACTGGCCAAATTTCTCATCTACAGCTAAGAGACCGATTACCCGTTGAGGCGCATCTCCATCAAGGCTGTATAAACATAAAGAGCAAGCCAATTTTTTTTTTTTTTTTGTGGCCGGGCTTTTTGGTTGGGGGTGCTACGCTCGACGGAGCATTCATCGTTATTTTTCTGCTCCCCCTTCTCCTGGATCCTGTCAATTAAGGCAGCGCCAACCCCATTTCTCTTTTGTTCCGCCTACGGGCGCAAAGCGTGTGGCGTAAGGCCAATAAACACGTTTCTACGGTATCCCTGTGTTTGGTGTGGTCTCCCGTCCACCGGAGCCTAGCGGCAGTCAACGGACGGACCCGGCCGTAGCCGCCATAGCAGCGGACTACGGAGTGGGTTTTGCCTCACAGCGATCAGCAAGGTAAGTCGAAACCCACCTTTTGCAACCGACGAGTTACGGAGTGGGTATTTGCCTCACTGAGGACTTTTGGGGTAAACTAGAATCCCACAACCTCAACACAGGGCTTCGAAGCAGTGCGGCGGTGGAGCGCGTTTTTAGCGTAGGAGGAACAATTGCTACAAAACTGCGATCGAAGATGTCGGATGAACATTTCGAAGAAGTCCTGATTCTGAGGTCAAATCGAGCACTCAAGTGAAACAGACAAGGTCTTCGAATGCTCTGGTGAGAGCGTTTTGCCTTATTTCTCCCATTGAGACCAATAAAGCACGTTTATCAAACTTGTTTTGTGTACATCCCGGTATACAAAGGATTTACTTCCAATATTAATGTGACAAATTTGAGAAAAACACTTGAAGTGAAAATAAATTACCTTTGAAGGAACTGTACCTGTACCTAGGTACATTTTTAAGCGAGTAGCTAGATACGCACCTAGGTACATTTTCGCATGAGTAACCGTACCTTAGGTACATTTTTGAAGTAACTTTTACAACCCTGCTTTGCACCGTCACCGAAATGTGCAACACCCAGCATTCGTGAACCGGTGATTCAGCAGACGCTATCGTCTTCGGCCGAATCACCTAAAATTAAGCCGTCGGTGCCGAGCTTTTTCCAATCCCTGAAGCCTATCATCCGAATGACCGCGGGATCTACGCCGCCAAGTCGGTACATGGGACTATTTTAGGATCGAAACCCTTCCGTTGCCCAAACTTGTATTAGATTACAATTTATCATTATTTTAGGGTGTTTTAAATGTTTTCTCGACCTTTCATCTGGGTATTTAGGTCGATTCTTTTACTATTTTCAAATACTTACATTACGAAAAGTTTTTTTTTTCAAGAATATTTAAAGTATTTTTGCCTCTAGGTATCCGAGTTTTCATGTCATACACGATGGCGAGGCGCGGCCTTGCGGCAATAGAGTACCGGGCGGACAGGTGGTTCGCTCTGATAGCTCGCATTGGGTCGCAAGCCGTTGTTTTTGTCGTCTGCGAAGTAACGTGGAACGGAGGATACGGTAAACAAATTGGTTTTCATAAAAACCTACGTTCGCCGATTTTGCGATTTGAAGATAATGACGAAAAATCTGTCCCGGGAATAATTCACCCCGCGGTAACGACTACACCACGGATCATGCACATTTTTGTCGGCGAAATAATTCCGAAACTGGTTGATTTCCGAGTTGCACGTGCAGCACGTCGAATGCACCTATATAGATAATAAAATTAGTAATGCTCCACGAGGAGCCGGGCTGGTTTACTACGGTCCTTCAGGGGAAAACGAGTGTAATACCCCGAAAGATGTAACAAATTACAACAAACGAAATTAAAAATACACTGTCGTTTATATCTGTGATGCTTCTACTATGTAGTGACGATTATATTTCAGCCAGAAATCATATCTTCCCATAACTTTCTTTTTTTTTTTTTTTAAACCTGACCATATAATTTATTTTAAAGAGGTTCCAAGTCGCACAATCACAATCCGGGACAGGCCACACAATCCATAAACGAAATATAAATTACTGTCATTAAAAGGAGCAAGCGGGCGTGGTGAAGAAAATATTTCGAAAAAGGATACTAGCGACTGAGATAATGGCTCACTTTCAAATCACCCAAGAAAGACCTGCACAGTTCACAAAACTGAACAGAAAACATTAACTATAGGTTCTATATTCTACTGCAGGTTAAGAGAAGCGGGACAAGTTCATCCCATAAAGCCCTCCACTCTCCACTTTAGCAGAGCAAACGCCAGAGAGGAGGTGAGTGGAAAGGAGGAAACCACCAATCGTGGCAAGCAGAGAGTTTTGCGAGAGAAGCTTGTGCTTTTCTTAAACCTGCAACATAATACGGCAAGAATCTCTATATATATAGAACAAGGCAAAGTAAGAAGTCTTTCCCAGCACCCATTTCTGGGGCCATACGGGGCCGTCTTCTGTTCTGTGCCCAAGATTACGAACTTCCGCAATAGGTTTCTGCACCCCCTGACAGCGTGTCAGCGCACCGCCTTCTGTCATTTCCTGCGAGGTGAATTATGCTTGAGCTCCCTTCTAAACTGCAATCCTCTCGAACGCATTTCCCGAACGTGGCCCACAGAAAACGGCTGCCCGAGCGAGAATGGTGCGACGGCTTGGACGTCCCAAATGAGCAGTTTGAAGAGCAGTTAGACGGCCTCGGACAAGCAGTCTAGAGGATAGCCGGCCGACCCACCATTTTACGCCTCGGTTCGTATCGGCTGAGAGGACAGAATGAAAGGGAGCATGCCGCAGTTTACACAAAGTTACACAACGATTGGAGGCTCCAACAGCTACGACGGGGGAAAGGGGGAAAGGGGGGGGGGGGGGGCGTAACCAATTTCCTTGGAAGTGATATGGCAATAAAAATATATTTTGTTGCTGTTGTTGTTGCCCTCATTTCTTGCAGTTTTGCGACCTATTCCTGGTCTATGTCTATGCCGGTCTATCGCGAGGCAAAAATTAGAATATTTCCCGATCTCCAGCCGTGAGCGGCGGCCATGAGAACCACGCGGCGTGACGTCAAAGGGGTGCTTGTAAAAATTAGCAAGTTGTGCGACTACCTGTTCGATAAAAATTTTTTTCTATAAATCTTGTCGTTCCAACATAAATATTAATGCGTCAAAAACCTGGTATCATCGACAAAAAATTTATTATACAGCTTTCATGGCGCCATCTCAACAAAACTGTCAGCTCTGTCTGCTACCGCTAGGAGCCGCCAGAAGCCTGACGGGGACAGAGCCGTATATGTAGAGAGTTTGGTCATTAAGTGGTAAGGATGGGACGAAAATAAGGGCACGTCATTGGCCGAACTTGTTTCAATGACCTAGGGCACGATGATCGACAGCTCTTTCGACCAACCACTAGCCGCAAATATTTCCCTACCGGAGGATATGAGCTTAACAAATACCTTCCGATCACAATTTATAGGTAAGGATGTATTCAAGTATTTGATTTCAGCACGCTAGAGCTGAAACTTGCGACTCTTTGTAACTGAAAGGACGTCATAGTGACACACCAGAATGCACTCTACCTCTCTTCTGATTGCAGCCGGACAGAAAATTTTATTTACATATGTACATATTTACACATTGGTGTTGTGGCACGTAGGCCACACCAAGAGGCTCTCTACATTTCCATTATCTAAAATAGGTTGCGGGACGCAAGAAGAGCCTAGTGTCATTCACAATAATGAATCAGGAGTGCCACCTTAGGAGAAACTCCTGTTCGCCCAGCGTCCAGAGTTCATTTTCAAGGTGGTCCGCAGCTCGCAATGTTCTAAGCATTGGAAAAAGGGCCATGTGATGGCGGTGTTGCACAACTGCTATATTTCGGTACTCCCATAGCACTTGCCGGACTAAAGCTACCAAAATTTTTGTAAAGCGGGAAAACGCACGCTGAAATCTCACGACACTAAAACCCAAAAGCTACACGCGACAACACGAGAGACAAGAACACGATCATTTGTTTCAGGAGATACACAATCGGGGCAGATGTTGTTTGCGACTGCTCCTCAACGTGCAAACCTGTCGGGAGCAACACGATGCGCCTCACCTATCCGCGACGCAGGAGCCTCGTGCACACTTACGTCGGGCAGTTCTTGTGTTACCTGTCTCTGCATCGCGACCACCGAAGCGTGGCATTGGACTCTCCGCTGCAGGACACAAGTTAGTAAGCCCACGGGGCACAAGAATGCGGCCACACTCTAAAAAAAAAGCGTGCCAACTAGCACCTTTTAGGGTTCTTTCGCTTGTCCAATGGGCGGCACCCTTAAAGGTGCAGAAAAGAACCCACAAAAAGGGTTCTTTCTAATGAACCCTATTTCGGGGTTCTTTTCGGATCGTTTATTGGTTCTTCTTAATGAACCCTATTTTTGGTTCTTTTCAGAACGCTTCTGGGTTCTATTTAACGAACCCTATTTAGGGGTTCTTCTAGGATCCTTTTTTGGTTCTTCCTAATCAACCCTATTTCGGGTTCTTTCCCGAACCCTTTTTGGTGCTCTTGATGAACCCCATTTCGGGTTCTTTCTAGAACCCTTTCTGGTGCTCTTAATGAACCCTATTTCAGGTTCTTTCTAGAACCGTTTCTGGTGCTCTAAATAAACCATATTTCAGGGTTCTTTTCGTATCCTTTATTGGTTCTTCTTAATGAACCCCATTTGGGATCTTTCCAGAACCCTTTTTCGTGCTCTTAATGAACCTTATTTCGAGGTTCTTTACGGATCCTTCTTTGGTTTTTCTTTATGAACCCTATTTTATGTTTTATTTGGAACCCTCCTTGGTTCTTTCAATAAATCCCGAGTTCTTTAGATTATGTTGGCGTTATTTTAGTAAACCATATTTTGTACTTCTAACCCTCTTTTACGACAAATGAGTTTTTTTTACATTCCTAGTTAG
The DNA here is from genome assembly GCF_016920785.2 of Ixodes scapularis. NCBI lineage: Eukaryota > Metazoa > Arthropoda > Arachnida > Ixodida > Ixodidae > Ixodes > Ixodes scapularis. The sequence goes on from NW_024609878.1 coordinate 1,155,470, forward strand.
TTTTTAGTAAATCGTATTTTGTATTTCTTGCTCCACAAGGTGCATTTTTTTCTACCAACCAAAGTGTCTTTGGATTGTTCATTAATCGCTAGCACTGGGCCTTTTCGACAGGTTGACAAACATCAGTCTTGCCAGAGTCAACACACTTCATTCCTGTACGTAATTAACTAGGTGACAGGCAGAACAGTAAACATCATGTCCAATCATATACTTTATTGGAGTAGCAAAAATTGATTCTTCTGTTCGTAAAAAAGCTAACAAAATTCGAAACAGTTTCAAGACGAGACGGGTATCACTGCCAGCAATGTGCACACAGCTTCTACTGTCGTTCTGATGTCGCTCACTGTCAGGACACCGTCCAAAAAGATGTCAAATTCATTTTCCTGGAGATGGATGAGTGGCATCAGTGTCCGGACTTCCTACAACAAGAAAGCAAGAATATGAACACATGTATTTTCCTCTGTATTATTATGCTGCGAGTTGCTCATTCGCCGCGCTTTCAGATCAATTATAATTGTATAGGTTTCACTAAGCATTTTATTTCTCGTTTAGCCTTACGCTCTAAAACATACCCGCAGATATGATTTCCTTCAAAACATTTAGTGGGTCAATCAGTGCGATCTAGAGAGCGCGACCAGCGGATGACGAAGCGTCCCCTTCGAAGCCCCCTTCGCTACAACAATGTGTAAAAGCGAAAAATGGTACGCAGCATCAAGCGTTCCCTTTCCATCTAAGAAGTAGTAAAGGAAGAAGATCGGAAGTCAATGAATTACAATATATGTGCAGTACACACGTAAAACAATGCCCAACGTGCCACCGAATTTTCTCTGCTTTTAAAAATGCCCGTGCGTCCACTCGAGGGGCCGATCAATGCAATCTACGAAGAAAACTCGGCCAATGGAGAAGCTGAAAATATGTTTGACTTAAAAATGAAGTCTGTAACGTGACACTGAGCATGAAGTCAGTACGTGAACCGCCATGCTCAGTGACATCTCTCGCTTCATTCATATGTCTAAAACATGCTTTGGCCTTTTTATTCGCCGAGCTCTCTTCGTGGATTGGTGTGATTGGCTTCTCGAGTGTTCTGCGGGAAGTAGACGCACAGGAATTTTAAGCATGTTTCAAGAAACGTTGGTTCTACCCATATTTAATCCTTCTTTCCCTACAGTCAGTAACAGATTAAGAAAAAATCTACGAGCTGGAGAGGAGGAAGCGGACAGAAGCTTGTAGGGGAGAGGAGAAACCTTCTCTCCATTTCAAGCGTCCATCGGCTTTCTTCTTTTAGATTTTTCTTAACCTGTCATTGACTTTAGTCGCTTATATTTCCTCTATATTATTTTTAGAAAATAAAGCAAGGACATGTTTTATATTACTAGCTCGTATATTGAAGATATAACCCTGACAAGTTTGCATTACCATCTGTGACAATGCACTATACTCGGGGGTGACTTGGGCAACTTTTTTTGGCAATGTAGTCGAAGTTAAAAACGCCCGCGCATCTTAAGCGCCAATCAAGGCTATGCACACGCACTCTTCACTTCAGAAACGCCACAGAAAGTTGTTTCTGAGTATAAGTTAACCCTGTCTTAAACGAATGGCCCCGATAAGCGGTCATCAGTTCGTAATGAGGTAGTAAGTTAACCCAGCATATTTATGGTGGACGAAGGTAAACCTCTGCGTCGTCGCAGTCTGAAACTTGTGATAGATTACAAAAACAACAACTAAAGTATACCTTCAAGCAGCTCTTCGAGGTTCAGAGTGACGTTCTTTTCCTTTGAGGAGCACCTGTGTAGAAGCTGTAAATGCCTCAATCTTGGCTCCCATGTCCTCCGGATGTCTTTGCCGAACGGCAGTTTAACGTCTTGTAGTAACTGAAAAATAAACAACGAATGGACAGTGTTGCTGGTTTACAAAAGTACATTTATGCGCTATGAATTTGTACACACGGATTGTTTACACACACACACACACACACACACACAAACACACACACACATATATATATATATATATTAACTAAATGACCACTTACTGTCACTATAGTGGAGTAGGGCTTGGCGTCAATTAAAATAATTTCGATTTACGTTTTCTTTTATATTGACTAGTTAATCAATTTATAGGTCGCGCTGATCTCGAGGAAAGATATTGTGTCCAGAAAAGGCCTATAGAACAACCGATTTTTTCTTTGACAAGTTTTTACTACGTCTTATAAGGCTTAGTACATAACAACTTGTCATTGTGCCTCATACAGAAGTAAGGCATGGCTAACATTTAAAATAAAATATATGTACATATTTGTACAATAACAAGTTCAAATATCAACTTGCCGTTGTGCTCATACACAAGAAAAGCATGGAAAACATTTAAAATAAAATATTTGTACGTTATTTTGTACAAAACCACTCTAGATAATAATCATATAAAACACTTAAGTAGCCATGAGAGACAATTGTGTTATAAACACAAAAAAAGAATTAAATGAATATTCTTTTTACTTTTTTGTTTATAAGACTTTTCGTAACTCTAAATCCAACCAATATGCCTGTTAAATTCACTTGATTCAGAGTAAAACAATAGTTAATTAGTCGGAATGTTAACTAATTGATTGCCTTAGCCTTATTACGAGGTAAAATTATTTAATTTAGCACGTATCAAAAGCCCTTATCTCATTCACAGGCGATAAAACGGGTAGTAAGAAACTTTTGAAGTCCTGATGACCTGTAAAAATCTCGAAACTTTAAGACTAAATATAAAGAAGATAATATTGAGTTACCATTCCGGGAATCGTCATTGCCGGAAATTCCTCAAGGACTGTGAGGGCTCCAGCATCGCTGAGGATCCATTCTTGGCAAGACTGAAACGTCCGCATCATGCGGCCTTGTATCAAGTCGACGTTCAGGGGCGCTTTAGTTATCTCTTCGTTCATGAGCAAAACATGACGGCGAGCACTCACGGCGTCTTCACATTTGTGAGTATCAACGAATCCCTAAAAAAAAACAATTTGTTACGTTGATGCGCCGTTTACGCATGTAAGCTATTTACATAATAGTTGCAGCACTGAATATAGGACCAACTATAGCAGTTATTTTTATCAAACATACATCCACATTTGTGCAAACACAAAATGCACAAAAAGTTCGCGCCTGTCGATTTCCGCACAACACTCCGAGAGCCAATCGTTGCAACCTGCGAAGTCCTCTCAGCGAAAGACGACGCGGAACATACGTTTAGACCAAGAAATGCAATCTGCGCTGTTACATTAAGCAAAGCAAGCGGGACGTTTTGCATTCCCTGATGTCGCAGACAGCATCTTTGGGTCTAACCAAATGTTCGGCATCCTCATTAGTTGAGCGGTGCCGTAAATTGCAGTGATTGGCTCTCAGAGTGCCATGTCCCTGGCCGGTCAAAAAACAAAAACGTTTACAGCACCTATTCGCTCACGTTTATTGGGGCCATAAATACGGATACATTAGCTAATTAAAGCCCGGTAACATACGTTTTTACATTTACGAAGAGATATCATTGCTCATTTCATTCGCGCTGTAAATTCGAAGTTCTGTTCTTGAGATCTTTCTGGCGGAAAGCTTGAACTCAGCATTTTGTCATATTATATATAGTCAGTATTGTAGTAATGAAATCAGTGTTCGCTTCAAAAACGTTTTTTCTTGTGTAGTTCAACATACAAGACTGTAAAATAATGATTTTTTTTTTTTTGCAACGTGCTTGTTTGGACAACTCCAAGTTAAAATAGCATAAAAACAAATTTCAAACGACAAGTAGCTTAATTAATAAGAAGCCGCCCCCTGTCCTACTTATTCTGCCTATGCATCAAACAATTTCCGGCCATTTTGAGCACTACTGTACTTATAACAATTTTCAAGATAAATTATAAATATTGCCTGATTAGAAGAAGTTTTACCTTGAAATGATGAACAGGCCGATTGCAGTTCGTTTTCAAAAAGCCACCAGCAGACGTCTCCAATCGTCCATGTGCTCACGTCCGCTGACATGTTGCAAGTGATGGCTAAGAGGAAAGGGAGGAAGGTACTTCCTTCTAGAGCTTCAAACCCAAAGGGAGAGGAGGTCAAACATTGTTCCGATCCGCCACTCGTACGAACGAGTGTGGCACTCCTTCGAGCAACGAAACTAGATCCTGTTGGCTCTAGTGACCTTCAGCAACCCATTCCTGTTCACCGCTAAGCTGACAGCGCGGTGGAAGCTACGTGCTTGCCGGACCAATTAGTCGCCTGGTTTTTATCACCTGAAACCTTTCTCTGCGGTTGTGATCACATGGTGCAAGGCAGAAGGTTCACTGGTCAAACGAGCATGACGTTCCCAACGAACTGTCAGCCTAGTGGTGAGCAGATTAGCCCCCGAAACGTCGCTTTTGAACACATTACGGCTTATCTTCTGGGGTGCCGTTGAGCTGCCTGAACCATGGTTCGCTGGCGAAGATAATATGCAGATGTCATCGCTTTTCCGTCCTTGTCTGCCAGGAAACACGGCGATCACGTCACCAAGCATGTCCGTCAGCCGCCGGTAAAATTGTTGGCAGTTCACTCTCTTGCCAAAAATAAACACAAAATAAACAAGAGCGAAATTCTCGATTCGACGTGACACCTTCCGCCAACGGAAACAATCAACACACTGTGTTGAGCAACGCGTGTTGGCCTATTTGGTGGCTGAGCGACTTTTGTGCCGGCAGCACGACAACGCACCTAGATTCGATGATTCAGTGTCTGGTCAGTGACGTGTTTTTTATAGGAATTTATCAAAATAGAGGGCCTGGAAACAAGATTGAATGATAATCGAGCCTATTTTGGAACTCGAAGGAGAAGTGATAATAAATCAATCAGAGAGAGCGAATTAATGTCGCTGACAAAGAATTTTTCTTCCAATCGGAGCGACGCCCCTAGACGGGCGAAGAAGGCCAGCGGCAACGCCCCCAAGCGGGTGAATTAGGCCCGGTCAGCGAAAGCTCTGCAGGCATTCAATAAAGTTTTTAGCAACCAACCAACCATCTCCGAACCGTCGATTGCCATTTCTGAACAAATATTAGCTCAGTTAAGCGCCACGTCACGCAAATGCTGGGCGTGCAGGCGGCGCTTATCCCTTTTACACTAGAAATGGGAATCGAAAACATAGAACCAGCCCAAAAACCGGAAAAATGGCCCCGGACAAAATTGTTCGAATAGAAAACTCGGACAAAATGGTTCAAATAATGTTTTTTCGTATTTTTTCTTGCTCCTTATTTTTATTAGCTTTAATTGGTACAATCCCAACATATAAAAAGATAAATATTCGTATAATGCAATACATTTTTTTTGTGAAATAAACATTTCATTACACAAAGAAACTAGTTGTAAATGTGTGCTACGTTTGGCTTCACTCAAAACGTCTTCTTGTAGCTCTTTTCAACAGAGCTAGGAGAGGGAACTCCTTTAAAGTAAAACATTAAGTTCACAAAATCTAACTGTACGGCCTCAATTTAAAGCTTCGAGCGGGAGATCGGAAAGAGTTGTATCAAGCAGTAAAATAGATTGTTGGGTTAGTTGGTTGATCGGCATAATGAAAAAGAATGCAAAATAAACGGTACAAATTCGAAGAAAAACACACACGAGACAGGTGCCTGCCCTGTGTGTGTGTTTCTCCAACATTGTCGCGTCTATATTGAGCTTCTTTTTTCTTTTATAGTCTCTACAAAAGTTGCATTATAAGAGCATTGAATGTACTTAACAGAACTTCAGAGTGGCACCTTATTAAAAGATAAGTGTCTAAAAATCACTTGGGACCATTTTGTCCGGGGCCGTTTCGTCCAGGGCCATTTCGTCCGAGGCCATTTGTTCTGCATCCTATCATGCCATATTGCTCGCAAAAACTACGAGAACAGCAACGACCACGTTTCTGTGTTGTTTTTTTTCCCTCATGCCATCCCATTCTCCTAACTCTTGGTGGGCGACCTCAAAGTAGCGAGCGGGGTTCAACGGCGGACGGAGCACTCATTTCTTACACTGCACATAAATTAGAACGCACAGCATATCGAAGTTTAGTTTTGCTTCACTCAAAACGCACTTATAGAATATGCCTATGGGATTATTTCGGGGTATCCTTCTAGACATAACTGCTCCTTGAAATCGAAAAACCACCATTTACAGACTGATTTATTTTTGAAGATAAAGATGACTGCAACACATCAATTGAACCTTCCGCGCAGCAGGATTTTTGATGCCCCTCGCGGATGGGTCCCAACTCTATTTTTGCGGCTCGACGCGTGCCGCGAAACAATCCGAGGTGCCGTATTGGGAGACGGGTGGTGTCATGACTCATGACCACAAGCTAGGACAACTGCATTCTATACTAAAACAAAAAAAACAAAAAACGTTCCTCTGTTTTATTTTTTTTTTCATTCATACGCGCAGTTATACGTATATTCTTTAAACACGAAAGCAAGTTAAAAAATAGCTTTTGTTACTAAAAAAACACGACGCCGCTTAATCACCGTATCACTCATTCATCGCAACATGCACTTTTTTGTGTGTGTTGCTCATTCATCGAAGTTTTGCACCTTTGAAAATTTGTATGCATTTTTGGGGGGTTGGGGGGAAATAAACTACACAATCGTTTTCCGGAGGTACAGATTTCTTCAAATAAACTTTAATTCAATGACCCGTTTGGTTTATGCAAATGAGTACCTAAGAGTAGCTTTATACTGACATTTCTTACTAAATAAAACACGGCGAGCAGTTACGCTTGCAAACGAACGCCAGTGTTCAAACCGCTGAAGCAGGTGGCCCGGGAGTCAAAGGCATCGAAGCCTGTTTCATCTGCGGTCCGAGGCGAAGATTATCTCGGTTTGGTAAATAACACAACGCGACTTGGTAAATAACTACAACATTCCACCTCTCTAAGCTTTCAAGGACTTGACAGCTCGCACGGGCAGCTTTGTTTCCACAGAATGGCGCACCCAATTTCTCGCGTGCAAAGCCTTTCGAGCCTGGTCATTGTGTCCCTCTATCCGGTAGAAGACTTAAGTGACCTCCTTTTTCCAAAGATCGCTTCATCTCGTTCCTGGCTGCAACAAGAACCCTTTTCGCTCTCTCCAGGCCGGAAACTAGCTCTGCATTTCTTTTTTTACTTTGCGAGGGGTGCTTTTGGTTGAGAAAGCACGCTTCTAAAGGATCTTCCCCGAAATCGGTTCTTGTTTAGCGAAAAGAACCCTTTTTTGCTCATTTGGCTCCTTTTTTTCTGAGAGTGCAGGTGGCTTAACCAGAAGAGGTAAGATGGCACCCTACATGATCTACATCATTCAAGAGGCCCAAAACACATTTTAGTGCGAGGAGCTGCGTAAAAGTGGCCAGACACGGTAGGCTCTAACCACTGCAAGACCGCGGTAGGCGCAGGGCCGGTCTGGTAACTAGTTCTGTCTTGTCATCCGAAAGAAAAACTTGAATAACAGCAAGGTTACCTTACGCACCGTTGCTGGGGACGGAAGCGCAACCCTTGAAGCCTAGTACAACTTTGCGCATATAACAAATTTGAGAATGTTTTATTCCTAAAACAAAGATCAAAATCTGACGCGAGTTTCAACTTGATTTTCCGCTTCCTGGAAAATTTCTTTTCATGCAAGGGGCGCTACACCACCTTGAAAGAAAGGTATACCCAGCACAGGTAACGCCGAAACAGAAGGGACGGCGTTTAGCGAGGCCGCTGGAAACCAGCCGAACCGCAGAGCGTGACTCTTCGAACGGTTCAGTTGGGCCCCAGAAAGAGCGGAATAGCCCGCAAAAATATTCTCGACGGCTGAAGAACTGTCCGGATTGCGCAGAAATAACTATACGTCATGTGCGTTCATGGAGACCGACACTGGGGTGAGTCCCGGCAAAAGAAATGCGCGTACTCGTTCGCACTTGTAAATTCTGCGGAACAATGGATATTGTTCCGCTTAAAACAAACAACATGGGCGATAAGGAGCAACATTGTTGTAGTCCCCGTGTGACGGGAAAAGGTGCAGTGAGGCAACCGTTAACTAAGAGTTGACTTGACAAGCCTCTATGCAGTTGTCCAAGAAGTTCCACAAAGGAGGGAGATAATCCGCCTAAAACTCAATGAATGTATGTCTGCTTAATCTGATCAAAGGCCTGATCAAGTGACACAAAAACACAATCTATCTGCCGTGACGTAGCATACTCGAAAAGGTCTCGCGTCAGCGACAGGGAAGAAAAAATTGTTCGCCCTGGGACATGGGCGCACCAACCAGGGGGATGGTGCGCCCATGTCCCACAGTGGTGAGTCCCATCTATCTGCCCTGTCTCCCTAGAATAAAATCAAACACGATGACTCGGCCTTCAAGTTCGAAAGTACCAAAACTGCCAGATAGCAGGCACCGACGGAAAATGATAGCGCCACACCCGCGTCCCCGCGGTCGATGGCAGAGGTGCCGTCGCAGTGCTTGGGCTAGTTGCTGTCCCATTTGAAAAAAAAATAAATAAATAAATAAACCGAGAAAAAGAGAAGAGGGATGGACGCGAACTACCAGTTTCGCAAAACTGTCGATTGTAAACCGTCGACAGTACTATCGATAGGTTTACAATAGTCTACTCTCGATAGTTTTCCCATCGCCGATTAAAATAATTTTCCGATAGTCGACTATCAATAGTACTATCCATAGCTTTTCGATAATCGACTACCGATGGTACTATTGATAGTTCTTCGATAGTCGACTATCGATCGATAGTTGTTTGATAATCGACTATTGAAAGTTTTTCGGTAGTCGACTATCAATAGTACTATCGATAGTTTTTCGATAGTCGACTATCAATAGTACTATCGATAGTTTTTTTACTATCGATAGTTTAAGATCTGGCGACTATCGATACTATCGATAGTACTATCGATAGTATAATTTCTGGTGACTATCGATACTATCGATTGTACTATCGATAGTTTTGCCCTTTTATGGTGAGTGCTTGGGCTAGTTGGTGTTTCATTTGGAAAAAATAAAACGAGAAAAAGAGAATAGGGATCGACGCAAACTACTAGTTTCGCAAAACTATCGATAGAAAACCGTCGACAGTATTATCGATAGGTTTACAATAGTCTACTCTCGATAGTTTTCCCATCGCCGATTAAAATAATTTTCCGATAGTCGACTATCAATAGTACTATCCATAGCTTTTCGATAATCGACTACCGATGGTACTATTGATAGTTCTTCGATAGTCGGCTATCGATCGATAGTTGTTTGATAATCGACTATTGAAAGTTTTTCGGTAGTCGACTATCAATAGTACTATCGATAGTTTTTCGATAGTCGACTATCAATAGTACTATCGATAGTTTTTTTACTATCGATAGTTTAAGATCTGGCGACTATCGATACTATCGATAGTTCTATCGATAGTATCATTTCTGGTGACTATCGATACTATCGATAGTACTATCGATAGTTTTGCCCCTTTATGGTGAGTGCTTGGGCTAGTTGGTGTTTCATTTGGAAAAAATAAAACGAGAAAAAGAGAAAAGGGATCGACGCAAACTACTAGTTTCGCAAAACTATCGATAGAAAACCGCCGACAGTATTATCGATAGGTTTACAATAGTCTACTATCGATAGTTTTCCCATCGCCGATTAACAATAATTTTCCGATAGTCGACTATCAATAATACTATCCATAGCTTTTCGATAATCGACTACCGATGGTACTATTGATAGTTTTTCGATAGTCGACTATCGATCGATAGTGGTTCGATAATCGACTATCGATAGTTTTTCGATAGTCGACTATCAATAGTACTATCGATAGTTTTTAGATAGTCGACTATCAATAGTACTATTGATAGTTTTTAGATAGTCGACTATCAATAGTACTATCGATAGTTTTTCGATAGTCGACTATCGATAATACCGTCGAGTGTCGACCATCGATAGTACTATCGATAGTTTTTTTACTATCGATAATCTAAGATCTGGTGACTATCGATACTATCGATAGTATAATTTCTGGCAACTATCGATAGTTTTGCACCGTTATGGTAAGTGCTTGGACTAGTTGGTGTCCAATTTGAAAAAATAAAGCGAGAAAAAGAGAAGAGGGATAGACGCAAACTACTAGTTTAGCAAAACTATCGATAGTAAACCGTCGACAGTACTATCGATAGGTTTACAATAGTTTACTATCGACAGTTTTCCCATTGCAGATTAACAATAATTTTCCGATATTAGACTATCAATAGTACTATCCATAGCTTTTCGATAATCGACTACCGATGGTACTATTGACAGTTTTTCAATAGTCGACTATCGATCGATAGTTGTTCGATAATCGACTATCGATAGTTTTTCGATAGTCGACTATCAATAGTATTATCGATAGTTTTTCGATAGTCGACTATCGATAATACCATTGAGTGTCGACCATCGATAGTACTATCGATAGTTTTTTTACTATCGATAATCTAAGATCTGGTGACTATCGATACTATCGATAGTATAATTTCTGGCAACTATCGATAGCTTTGCACCGTTATGGTAAGTGCTTGGACTAGTTGGTGTCCAATTTGGAAAAAAATAAAGCGAGAAAATGAGAAGAGGTATCGACACAAACTACTAGTTTCGCAAAACTATCGATAGCAAACCGTCGACAGTACTATCGATAGGTTTACAATAGTTTACTATCGATAGTTTTCCCATTGCAGATTAACAATAATTTTCCGATAGTAGACTATCAATACTACTATCCATAGCTTTTCGATAATCGACTACCGATGGTACTATTGACAGTTTTTCAATAGTCGACTATCGATCGATAGTTGTTCGATAATCGACTATCGATAGTTTTTCGATAGTCGACTATCAATAGTACTATCGATAGTTTTTCGATAGTCGACTATCGATAATACCATCGAGTGTCGACCATCGATAGTACTATCGATAGTTTTTTTACTATCGATAATCTAAGATCTGGTGACTATCGATACTATCGATAGTATAATTTCTGGCAACTATCGATAGTTTTGCACCGTTATGGTAAGTGCTTGGACTAGTTGGTGTCCAATTTGGAAAAAAATAAAGCGAGAAAATGAGAAGAGGTATCGACGCAAACTACTAGTTTCGCAAAACTATCGATAGTAAACCGTCGACAGAAATATCGATAGGTTTACAATAGTCTACTATCGATAGTTTTCCCATTGCTGATTAACAATAATTTTCCGATAGTCGACTATCAATAGTACTATCCATAGCGTTTCGATAATCGACTAGCGATGGTACTATTGACAGTTTTTCGATAGTCGACTATCGATCGACAGTTTTTCGATAATGGACTATCCAGAGTTTTTCGATAGTCGACTATCAATAGTGCTATCGATAGTTTTTCGATAGTCGACTATCAATAGTACAATCAATAGTTTTTCGATAGTCGGCTATCGATAATACCGTCGATAGTCGACTATCGATACTACTATCGATAGTTTTTTTCTACTATCGATAGTCTAAGATCTGGCGACTGTCGATACTATCGATAGTACTATCGATAGTTTTGCACTTTTATGGTAAGTGCTTGGGCTAGTTGGTGTCCCATTTGGAAGAAATAAAGCGAGAAAAAGAGAAGAGGGATCGACGCAAACTACTAGTTTCGCAAAACTATCGATAGTAAACCGTCGACAGAAATATCGATAGGTTTACAATAGTCTACTATCGATAGTTTTCCCATTGCTGATTAACAATAATTTTCCGATAGTCGACTATCAATAGTATTATCGATAGTTTTTCGATAGTCGACTATCGATAATACCATTGAGTGTCGACCATCGATAGTACTATCGATAGTTTTTTTACTATCGATAATCTAAGATCTGGTGACTATCGATACTATCGATAGTATAATTTCTGGCAACTATCGATAGCTTTGCACCGTTATGGTAAGTGCTTGGACTAGTTGGTGTCCAATTTGGAAAAAAATAAAGCGAGAAAATGAGAAGAGGTATCGACGCAAACTACTAGTTTCGCAAAACTATCGATAGCAAACCGTCGACAGTACTATCGATAGGTTTACAATAGTTTACTATCGATAGTTTTCCCATTGCAGATTAACAATAATTTTCCGATAGTAGACTATCAATAGTACTATCCATAGCTTTTCGATAATCGACTACCGATGGTACTATTGACAGTTTTTCAATAGTCGACTATCGATCGATAGTTGTTCGATAATCGACTATCGATAGTTTTTCGATAGTCGACTATCAATAGTACTATCGATAGTTTTTCGATAGTCGACTATCGATAATACCATCAAGTGTCGACCATCGATAGTACTATCGATAGTTTTTTTACTATCGATAATCTAAGATCTGGTGACTATCGATACTATCGATAGTATAATTTCTGGCAACTATCGATAGTTTTGCACCGTTATGGTAAGTGCTTGGACTAGTTGGTGTCCAATTCGGAAAAAAATAAAGCGAGAAAATGAGAAGAGGTATCGACGCAAACTACTAGTTTCGCAAAACTATCGATAGTAAACCGTCGACAGAAATATCGATAGGTTTACAATAGTCTACTATCGATAGTTTTCCCATTGCTGATTAACAATAATTTTCCGATAGTCGACTATCAATAGTACTATCCATAGCGTTTCGATAATCGACTAGCGATGGTACTATTGACAGTTTTTCGATAGTCGACTATCGATCGACAGTTTTTCGATAATGGACTATCCAGAGTTTTTCGATAGTCGACTATCAATAGTGCTATCGATAGTTTTTCGATAGTCGACTATCAATAGAACAATCAATAGTTTTTCGATAGTCGGCTATCGATAATACCGTCGATAGTCGACTATCGATACTACTATCGATAGTTTTTTTCTACTATCGATAGTCTAAGATCTGGCGACTATCGATACTATCGATAGTACTATCGATAGTTTTGCACTTTTATGGTAAGTGCTTGGGCTAGTTGGTGTCCCATTTGGAAGAAATAAAGCGAGAAAAAGAGAAGAGGGATCGACGCAAACTACTAGTTTCGCAAAACTATCGATAGTAAACCGTCGACAGAAATATCGATAGGTTTACAATAGTCTACTATCGATAGTTTTCCCATTGCTGATTAACAATAATTTTCCGATAGTCGACTATCAATAGTACTATCCATAGCGTTTCGATAATCGACTAGCGATGGTACTATTGACAGTTTTTCGATAGTCGACTATCGGTCGACAGTTTTTCGATAATGGACTATCCAGAGTTTTTCGATAGTCGACTATCAATAGTGCTATCGATAGTTTTTCGATAGTCGACTATCAATAGTACAATCAATAGTTTTTCGATAGTCAGCTATCGATAATACCGTCGATAGTCGACTATCGATACTACTATCGATAGTTTTTTTCTACTATCGATAGTCTAAGATCTGGCGACTATAGATACTATCGATAGTACTATCGATAGTTTTGCACTTTTATGGTAAGTGCTTGGGCTAGTTGGTGTCCCATTTGGAAGAAATAAAGCGAGAAAAAGAGAAGAGGGATCGACGCAAACTACTAGTTTCGCAAAACTATCGATAGTAAACCGTCGAAAGTATTATCGATAGGTTTATAGTCTACTATCGATAGTTTTCCCATCGCCGATTAACAATAATTTTCCGATAGTCGACTATCAATAGTGATGTCCATAGCTTTTCGATAATCGACTACCGATGGTACTATTGACAGTTTTTCAATAGTCGACTATCGATCGATAGTTTTTCGACAATGGACTATCGAGAGTTTTTCGATAGTCGACTATCAATAATGCTATTGATAGTTTTTCGATAGTCGACTATCAATCGATAGTTTTTCGATAGTCGACTATTAATAGTACTATCGATAGTTTTTCAATAGTCGACTATCGATAGTTTTTTACTATCAATAGTCTAAGATCTGGCGACTATCGATACTATCGATAATATATTTTCTGGCGAATATCGATAGTACTATCGATAGTTTTGCATCACTATGGTTAGTGCTTGGGCTAGTTGGTGTCCCATTTGGAAAAAAAAAAAAGCGAGAAAATGAGAAGAGGTATCGACGCAAACTACTAGTTTCGCAAAACTATCGATAGTAAACCGTCGACAGTACTATCGATAGGTTTACAATAGTCGACTATCGATAGTTTTCCCGCAGCCGATTAACGATAATTTTTCGATAGTCGACTATCGATAGTACTATCAATAGTTTTGCACCTTTATGGTAGGTGCTTGGGCTAGTTGGTGTCCCATTTGGAAAAAATAGAGCGAGAAAAAGAGAAGAGGGATGGACGCAAACTACTAGTTTCGCAAAACTATCGATAGTAAACCGTCGACAGTACTATCGATAGGTTTACAATAGTTTACTATCGATAGTTTTCCCATTGCAGATTAACAATAATTTTCCGATAGTAGACTATCAATAGTACTATCCATAGCTTTTCGATAATCGACTACCGATGGTACTATTGACAGTTTTTCAATAGTCGACTATCGATCGATAGTTGTTCGATAATCGACTATCGATAGTTTTTCGATAGTCGACTATCAATAGTACTATCGATAGTTTTTCGATAGTCGACTATCAATAGTACTATCGATAGTTTTTGGATAGTCGACTATCGATTATACCTTCGAGTGTCGACCATCGATAGTACTATCGATAGTTTTTTTACTATCGATAATCTAAGATCTGGTGACTATCGTTATGGTAAGTGCTTGGACTAGTTGGTGTCCAATTTGGAAAAAATAAAGCGAGAAAAAGAGAAGAGGGATGGACGCAAACTACTAGTTTCGCAAAACTATCGATAGTAAACCGTCGAAAGTACTATCCATAGGTTTATAGTCTACTATCGATGGTTTTCCCATCGCCGATTAACAATAATTTTTCGATAGTCGGCTATCGGTAGTACTATCCATAGCTTTTCGATAATCGACTACCGATAGTACTATCGATAGTTTTTCGATAGTGGACTATCGATCGATAGTTCTTCGATAATCGACTACCGATAGTACTATCGATAGTTTTTCGATAGTCGATTATAAATTGTACTATCGACAGTCCGATAATACCATCGATAGTACTATCGATAGTTTTTTTTACTATCGATAGTCTAAGATCTGGCGACTATCGATACTATCGATAATATAATTTCTGGCGAATATCGATAGTACTATCGATAGTTTTGCATCACTATGGTTAGTGCTTGGGCTAGTTGGTGTCCCATTTGGAAAAAAATAAAGCGAGAAAATGAGAAGAGGTATCGACGCAAACTACTAGTTTCGCAAAACTATCGATAGTAAACCGTCGAAAGTACTATCGATAGGTTTACAACAGTCTACTATCTATATTTTTCCCGTAGCCGATTAACGATAATTTTTTGATAGTCGACTATCGATAGTACTATCCATAGCTTTTCGATAATCGACTACCGATAGTACTATCGACAGTTTTTCGATAGTGGACTATCGATCGATAGTTCTTTGATAATCGACTACCGATAGTACTATCGATAGTTTTTCGGTAGTCGATTATCAATAGTACTATCGACAGTCCGATAATACCATCGATAGTACTATCGATAGTTTTTTTACTATCGATAGTCTAAGATCTGGCGACTATTGATACTATCGATAATATAATTTCTGGCGAATATCGATAGTACTATCGATAGTTTTGCATTACTATAGTTAGTGCTTGGGCTAGTTGGTGTCCCATTTGGAAAAAAATAAAGCGAGAAAATGAGAAGAGGTATCGACGCAAACTACTAGTTTCGCAAAACTATCGATAGTAAACCGTCGAAAGTACTATCGATAGGTTTACAATAGTCTACTATCTATATTTTTCCCGTAGCCGATTAACGATAATTTTTCGATAGTCGACTATCGATAGTACTATCGATAGTTTTGCACCTTTATGGTAGGTGCTTGGGCTAGTTGGTGTCCCATTTGGAAAAAATAAAGCGAGAAAAAGAGAAGAGGGATGGACACAAACTACTAGTTTCGCAAAACTATCGATAGTAAACCGTCGAAAGTACTATCGATAGGTTTACAATAGTCTACTATCTATATTTTTCCCGTAGCCGATTAACGATAATTTTTCGATAGTCGACTATCGATAGTACTATCCATAGCTTTTCGATAATCGACTACCGATATTACTATCGATAGTTTTTCGATAGTGGACTATCGATCGATAGTTCTTCGATAATCGACTACCGATAGTACTATCGTTAGTTTTTCGATAGTCGATTATCAATAGTACTATCGATAGTCCGATAATACCATCGATAGTACTATCGACTGTTTTTTTACTATCGATAGTCTAAGATCTGGCGACTATCGATACTATCGATAATATAATTTTTGGCGAATATCGATAGTACTATCGATAGTTTTGCATCACTATGGTTAGTGCTTGGGCTAGTTGGTGTCCCATTTGGAAAAAAATAAAGCGAGAAAATGAGAAGAGGGATCGACGCAAACTACTAGTTTCGCAAAACTATCGATAGTAAGCCGTCGACAGTATTATCGATAGGTTTATAGTCTACTATCGATAGTTTTCCCATCGCCGATTAACAATAATTTTTCGATAGTCGGCTATCGGTAGTACTATCCATAGCTTTTCGATAATCGACTACCGATAGTACTATCGATAGTTTTTCGATAGTGGACTATCGATCGATAGTTCTTCGATAATCGACTACCGATAGTACTATCGATAGTTTTTCGATAGTCGATTATAAATTGTACTATCGACAGTCCGATAATACCATCGATAGTACTATCGATAGTTCTTTTACTATCGATAGTCTAAGATCTGGCGACTATCGATACTATCGATAATATAATTTCTGGCGAATATCGATAGTACTATCGATAGTTTTGCATCACTATGGTTAGTGCTTGGGCTAGTTGGTGTCCCATTTGGAAAAAAATAAAGCGAGAAAATGAGAAGAGGTATCGACGCAAACTACTAGTTTCGCAAAACTATCGATAGTAAACCGTCGAAAGTACTATCGATAGGTTTACAACAGTCTACTATCTATATTTTTCCCGTAGCCGATTAACGATAATTTTTCGATAGTCGACTATCGATAGTACTATCCATAGCTTTTCGATAATCGACTACCGATAGTACTCTCGACAGTTTTTCGATAGTGGACTATCGATCGATAGTTCTTTGATAATCGACTACCGATAGTACTATCGATAGTTTTTCGGTAGTCGATTATCAATAGTACTATCGACAGTCCGATAATACCATTGATAGTACTATCGATAGTTTTTTTACTATCGATAGTCTAAGATCTGGCGACTATCGATACTATCGATAATATAATTTCTGGCGAATATCGATAGTACTATCGATAGTTTTGCATTACTATAGTTAGTGCTTGGGCTAGTTGGTGTCCCATTTGGAAAAAAATAAAGCGAGAAAATGAGAAGAGGTATCGACGCAAACTACTAGTTTCGCAAAACTATCGATAGTAAACCGTCGACAGTACTATCGATGGGTTTACAATAGTCGACTATCGATAGTTTTCCCGTAGCCGATTAACGATCATTTTTCGATAGTCGACTATCGATAGTACTATCGATAGTTTTGCACCTTTATGGTAGGTGCTTGGGCTAGTTGGTGTCCCATTTGGAAAAAATAAAGCGAGAAAAAGAGAAGAGGCATGGACGCAAACTACTAGTTTCGCAAAACTATCGATAGTAAACCGTCGACAGTACTATCGATGGGTTTACAATAGTCGACTATCGATAGTTTTCCCGTAGCCGATTAACGATCATTTTTCGATAGTCGACTATCGATAGTACTATCGATAGTTTTGCACCTTTATGGTAGGTGCTTGGGCTAGTTGGTGTCCCATTTGGAAAAAATAAAGCGAGAAAAAGAGAAGAGGCATGGACGCAAACTACTAGTTTCGCAAAACTATCGATAGTAAACCGTCGACAGTACTATCGATGGGTTTACAATAGTCGACTATCGATAGTTTTCCCGTAGCCGATTAACGATCATTTTTCGATAGTCGACTATCGATAGTACTATCGATAGTTTTGCACCTTTATGGTAGGTGCTTGGGCTAGTTGGTGTCCCATTTGGAAAAAATAAAGCGAGAAAAAGAGAAGAGGCATGGACGCAAACTACTAGTTTCGCAAAACTATCGATAGTAAACCGTCGAAAGTACTATCGATAGGCTTACAATAGTCTACTATCTATATTTTTCCCGTAGCCGATTAACGATAATTTTTCGATAGTCGACTATCGATAGTACTATCGATAGTTTTGCAGCTTTATGGTAGGTGCTTGGGCTAGTTGGTGTCCCATTTGGAAAAAATAAAGCGAGAAAAAGAGAAGAGGGATGGACGCAAACTACTAGTTTCGCAAAACTATCGATAGTAAACCGTCGAAAGTACTATCGATAGGTTTACAATAGTCTACTATCTATATTTTTCCCGTAGCCGATTAACGATAATTTTTCGATAGTCGACTATCGATAGTACTATCGATAGTTTTGCACCTTTATGGTAGGTGCTTGGGCTAGTTGGTGTCCCATTTGGAAAAAATAAAGCGAGAAAAAGAGAAGAGGGATGGACGCAAACTACTAGTTTCGCAAAACTATCGATAGTAAACCGTCGAAAGTACTATCGATATGTTTACAATAGTCTACTATCTATATTTTTCCCGTAGCCGATTAACGATAATTTTTCGATAGTCGACTATCGATAGTACTATCGATAGTTTTGCACCTTTATGGTAGGTGCTTGGGCTGGTTGGTGTCCCATTTGGAAAAAATAAAGCGAGAAAAAGAGAAGAGGGATGGACGCAAACTACTAGTTTCGCAAAACTATCGATAGTAAACCGTCGAAAGTACTATCGATAGGTTTACAATAGTCTACTATCTATATTTTTCCCGTAGCCGATTAACGATAATTTTTCGATAGTCGACTATCGATAGTACTATCCATAGCTTTTCGATAATCGACTACCGATAGTACTATCGATAGTTTTAGAGCGCAGCTCTTAGGCGCCCGTTCTCGGCTTGAGTGGCGTCGCCGTTGCCGTCGGCGTCGCCGTTGGCGTCGCCGTCGGCGTCGGCGTAACCGCAACCCTCGTAACCCTCGTGAGGGTTACGAGGGCTAATCTTATGAGGGTTACCCTTATGAGGATCACGAGGGTCACGAGGGTTACTTACCCTCGTAACCCTCACGAGGGTTACGAGGGTTAGTTACCCTCAAAAAGGTTACCTTCACAAGGGTTACCCTCACGAGGGTTACTTACCCTCGTAACCCTCACGAGGGTTACGAGGGTTAGTTACCCTCAAAAGGGTTACCTTCACGAGGGTTACCCTCACGAGGGTTACGAGGGTTAGTTACCCTCAAAAAGGTTACCTTCACAAGGGTTACCCTCACGAGGGTTACTTACCCTCGTAACCCTCACGAGGGTTACGAGGGTTAGTTACCCTCAAAAGGGTTACCTTCACGAGGGTTACCCTCACGAGGGTTACCCTCACGAGGGTTACTTACTCTCGCGAGGGTTACGAGGGTTAGTTACCCTCAAAAGGGTTACCTTCACGAGGGTTACCCTCACGAGGGTCACGAGGGTTATGAGAGTTACCCCACGAGGGTCACGAGAGATACCCTCACGAGGGTCACGAGAGCTACCCTCACGAGGGTCACGAGAGTTGCCCTCACAAGGGTTACTAGGGTTACCCTCACGAGGGTCACGATGGTTACCCAGGTCACGTGACCCCCCCCCGGGGTCACGTGACCTGGGGATACCCCCCCGAGGTCACGTGACCCCCCGTTGACGTCATCGCCACTGATGACGTCATCAGTGACGTCACTGATGACGTCACCGGCATCCCCATCGTCATCGTCATCACTGATGACGTCATCAATGACGTCACTGATTACGTCACCGGCATCCGCATCGTCATCATCATCATCACTGATGGCGTCATCAGTGACGTCACTGATGGCGTCATCGGCATCGTCACGTGGCCCCAGGTCACGTGACCCCCTTGACGTCACGTGACGCCCCAAGGTCACGTGACTCCCACAAGGTCACGTGACCCCCAAGGTCACGTGACCCCCCTGCCGTCTGAGGTCACTTGACCCACCCCCCAGTACCCTTCCCTCCTCCTCCTCAAGAGCTGCACTCTAATTCGGCGTTACAGGGAGTTGTAAACGGCTTTCATTTTTTTTTCGATAGTGGACTATCGATCGATAGTTCTTCGATAATCGACTACCGATAGTACTATCGATAGTTTTTCGATAGTCGATTATCAATAGTACTATCGATAGTCCGATAATACCATCGATAGTACTATCGATAGTTTTTTTACTATCGATAGTCTAAGATCTGGCGACTATCGATACTATCGATAATATAATTTCTGGCGAATATCGATAGTACTATCGATAGTTTTGCATCACTATGGTTAGTGCTTGGGCTAGTTGGTGTCCCATTTGGAAAAAAATAAAGCGAGAAAATGAGAAGAGGTGTCGACGCAAACTACTAGTTTCGCAAAACTATCGATAGTAAACCGTCGAAAGTACTATCGATAGGTTTACAATAGTCTACTATCTATATTTTTCCCGTAGCCGATTAACGATAATTTTTCGATAGTCGACTATCGATAGTACTATCCATAGCTTTTCGATAATCGACTACCGATAGTACTATCGATAGTTTTTCGATAGTGGACTATCGATCGATAGTTCTTCGATAATCGACTACCGATAGTACTATCGTTAGTTTTTCGATAGTCGATTATCAATAGTACTATCGATAGTCCGATAATACCATCGATAGTACTATCGATTGATTTTTTACTATCGATAGTTTAAGATCTGGCGACTATCGATACTATCGATAATATAATTTCTGGCGAATATCGATAGTACTATCGATAGTTTTGCATTACTATAGTTAGTGCTTGGGCTAGTTGGTGTCCCATTTGGAAAAAAATAAAGCGAGAAAATGAGAAGAGGTATCGACGCAAACTACTAGTTTCGCAAAACTATCGATAGTAAACCGTCGACAGTACTATCGATAGGTTTACAATAGTCGACTATCGATAGTTTTCCCATAGCCGACAAACGATAATTTTCCGATAGTCGACTATCGATAGTACTATCCATAGCTTTCCGATAGTAGACTATCAATAGTACTATCCATAGCTTTTCGATAATCGACTACCGATGGTACTATTGACAGTTTTTCAATAGTCGACTATCGATCGATAGTTGTTCGATAATCGACTATCGATAGTTTTTCGATAGTCGACTATCAATAGTACTATCGATAGTTTTTCGATAGTCGACTATCAATAGTACTATCGATAGTTTTTGGATAGTCGACTATCGATTATACCTTCGAGTGTCGACCATCGATAGTACTATCGATAGTTTTTTTACTATCGATAATCTAAGATCTGGTGACTATCGTTATGGTAAGTGCTTGGACTAGTTGGTGTCCAATTTGGAAAAAATAAAGCGAGAAAAAGAGAAGAGGGATGGACGCAAACTACTAGTTTCGCAAAACTATCGATAGTAAACCGTCGAAAGTACTATCCATAGGTTTATAGTCTACTATCGATGGTTTTCCCATCGCCGATTAACAATAATTTTTCGATAGTCGGCTATCGGTAGTACTATCCATAGCTTTTCGATAATCGACTACCGATAGTACTATCGATAGTTTTTCGATAGTGGACTATCGATCGATAGTTCTTCGATAATCGACTACCGATAGTACTATCGATAGTTTTTCGATAGTCGATTATAAATTGTACTATCGACAGTCCGATAATACCATCGATAGTACTATCGATAGTTTTTTTTACTATCGATAGTCTAAGATCTGGCGACTATCGATACTATCGATAATATAATTTCTGGCGAATATCGATAGTACTATCGATAGTTTTGCATCACTATGGTTAGTGCTTGGGCTAGTTGGTGTCCCATTTGGAAAAAAATAAAGCGAGAAAATGAGAAGAGGTATCGACGCAAACTACTAGTTTCGCAAAACTATCGATAGTAAACCGTCGAAAGTACTATCGATAGGTTTACAACAGTCTACTATCTATATTTTTCCCGTAGCCGATTAACGATAATTTTTTGATAGTCGACTATCGATAGTACTATCCATAGCTTTTCGATAATCGACTACCGATAGTACTATCGACAGTTTTTCGATAGTGGACTATCGATCGATAGTTCTTTGATAATCGACTACCGATAGTACTATCGATAGTTTTTCGGTAGTCGATTATCAATAGTACTATCGACAGTCCGATAATACCATCGATAGTACTATCGATAGTTTTTTTACTATCGATAGTCTAAGATCTGGCGACTATTGATACTATCGATAATATAATTTCTGGCGAATATCGATAGTACTATCGATAGTTTTGCATTACTATAGTTAGTGCTTGGGCTAGTTGGTGTCCCATTTGGAAAAAAATAAAGCGAGAAAATGAGAAGAGGTATCGACGCAAACTACTAGTTTCGCAAAACTATCGATAGTAAACCGTCGAAAGTACTATCGATAGGTTTACAATAGTCTACTATCTATATTTTTCCCGTAGCCGATTAACGATAATTTTTCGATAGTCGACTATCGATAGTACTATCGATAGTTTTGCACCTTTATGGTAGGTGCTTGGGCTAGTTGGTGTCCCATTTGGAAAAAATAAAGCGAGAAAAAGAGAAGAGGGATGGACACAAACTACTAGTTTCGCAAAACTATCGATAGTAAACCGTCGAAAGTACTATCGATAGGTTTACAATAGTCTACTATCTATATTTTTCCCGTAGCCGATTAACGATAATTTTTCGATAGTCGACTATCGATAGTACTATCCATAGCTTTTCGATAATCGACTACCGATATTACTATCGATAGTTTTTCGATAGTGGACTATCGATCGATAGTTCTTCGATAATCGACTACCGATAGTACTATCGTTAGTTTTTCGATAGTCGATTATCAATAGTACTATCGATAGTCCGATAATACCATCGATAGTACTATCGACTGTTTTTTTACTATCGATAGTCTAAGATCTGGCGACTATCGATACTATCGATAATATAATTTTTGGCGAATATCGATAGTACTATCGATAGTTTTGCATCACTATGGTTAGTGCTTGGGCTAGTTGGTGTCCCATTTGGAAAAAAATAAAGCGAGAAAATGAGAAGAGGGATCGACGCAAACTACTAGTTTCGCAAAACTATCGATAGTAAGCCGTCGACAGTATTATCGATAGGTTTATAGTCTACTATCGATAGTTTTCCCATCGCCGATTAACAATAATTTTTCGATAGTCGGCTATCGGTAGTACTATCCATAGCTTTTCGATAATCGACTACCGATAGTACTATCGATAGTTTTTCGATAGTGGACTATCGATCGATAGTTCTTCGATAATCGACTACCGATAGTACTATCGATAGTTTTTCGATAGTCGATTATAAATTGTACTATCGACAGTCCGATAATACCATCGATAGTACTATCGATAGTTCTTTTACTATCGATAGTCTAAGATCTGGCGACTATCGATACTATCGATAATATAATTTCTGGCGAATATCGATAGTACTATCGATAGTTTTGCATCACTATGGTTAGTGCTTGGGCTAGTTGGTGTCCCATTTGGAAAAAAATAAAGCGAGAAAATGAGAAGAGGTATCGACGCAAACTACTAGTTTCGCAAAACTATCGATAGTAAACCGTCGAAAGTACTATCGATAGGTTTACAACAGTCTACTATCTATATTTTTCCCGTAGCCGATTAACGATAATTTTTCGATAGTCGACTATCGATAGTACTATCCATAGCTTTTCGATAATCGACTACCGATAGTACTCTCGACAGTTTTTCGATAGTGGACTATCGATCGATAGTTCTTTGATAATCGACTACCGATAGTACTATCGATAGTTTTTCGGTAGTCGATTATCAATAGTACTATCGACAGTCCGATAATACCATTGATAGTACTATCGATAGTTTTTTTACTATCGATAGTCTAAGATCTGGCGACTATCGATACTATCGATAATATAATTTCTGGCGAATATCGATAGTACTATCGATAGTTTTGCATTACTATAGTTAGTGCTTGGGCTAGTTGGTGTCCCATTTGGAAAAAAATAAAGCGAGAAAATGAGAAGAGGTATCGACGCAAACTACTAGTTTCGCAAAACTATCGATAGTAAACCGTCGACAGTACTATCGATGGGTTTACAATAGTCGACTATCGATAGTTTTCCCGTAGCCGATTAACGATCATTTTTCGATAGTCGACTATCGATAGTACTATCGATAGTTTTGCACCTTTATGGTAGGTGCTTGGGCTAGTTGGTGTCCCATTTGGAAAAAATAAAGCGAGAAAAAGAGAAGAGGCATGGACGCAAACTACTAGTTTCGCAAAACTATCGATAGTAAACCGTCGACAGTACTATCGATGGGTTTACAATAGTCGACTATCGATAGTTTTCCCGTAGCCGATTAACGATCATTTTTCGATAGTCGACTATCGATAGTACTATCGATAGTTTTGCACCTTTATGGTAGGTGCTTGGGCTAGTTGGTGTCCCATTTGGAAAAAATAAAGCGAGAAAAAGAGAAGAGGCATGGACGCAAACTACTAGTTTCGCAAAACTATCGATAGTAAACCGTCGACAGTACTATCGATGGGTTTACAATAGTCGACTATCGATAGTTTTCCCGTAGCCGATTAACGATCATTTTTCGATAGTCGACTATCGATAGTACTATCGATAGTTTTGCACCTTTATGGTAGGTGCTTGGGCTAGTTGGTGTCCCATTTGGAAAAAATAAAGCGAGAAAAAGAGAAGAGGCATGGACGCAAACTACTAGTTTCGCAAAACTATCGATAGTAAACCGTCGAAAGTACTATCGATAGGTTTACAATAGTCTACTATCTATATTTTTCCCGTAGCCGATTAACGATAATTTTTCGATAGTCGACTATCGATAGTACTATCGATAGTTTTGCAGCTTTATGGTAGGTGCTTGGGCTAGTTGGTGTCCCATTTGGAAAAAATAAAGCGAGAAAAAGAGAAGAGGGATGGACGCAAACTACTAGTTTCGCAAAACTATCGATAGTAAACCGTCGAAAGTACTATCGATAGGTTTACAATAGTCTACTATCTATATTTTTCCCGTAGCCGATTAACGATAATTTTTCGATAGTCGACTATCGATAGTACTATCGATAGTTTTGCACCTTTATGGTAGGTGCTTGGGCTAGTTGGTGTCCCATTTGGAAAAAATAAAGCGAGAAAAAGAGAAGAGGGATGGACGCAAACTACTAGTTTCGCAAAACTATCGATAGTAAACCGTCGAAAGTACTATCGATATGTTTACAATAGTCTACTATCTATATTTTTCCCGTAGCCGATTAACGATAATTTTTCGATAGTCGACTATCGATAGTACTATCGATAGTTTTGCACCTTTATGGTAGGTGCTTGGGCTGGTTGGTGTCCCATTTGGAAAAAATAAAGCGAGAAAAAGAGAAGAGGGATGGACGCAAACTACTAGTTTCGCAAAACTATCGATAGTAAACCGTCGAAAGTACTATCGATAGGTTTACAATAGTCTACTATCTATATTTTTCCCGTAGCCGATTAACGATAATTTTTCGATAGTCGACTATCGATAGTACTATCCATAGCTTTTCGATAATCGACTACCGATAGTACTATCGATAGTTTTAGAGCGCAGCTCTTAGGCGCCCGTTCTCGGCTTGAGTGGCGTCGCCGTTGCCGTCGGCGTCGCCGTTGGCGTCGCCGTCGGCGTCGGCGTAACCGCAACCCTCGTAACCCTCGTGAGGGTTACGAGGGCTAATCTTATGAGGGTTACCCTTATGAGGATCACGAGGGTCACGAGGGTTACTTACCCTCGTAACCCTCACGAGGGTTACGAGGGTTAGTTACCCTCAAAAAGGTTACCTTCACAAGGGTTACCCTCACGAGGGTTACTTACCCTCGTAACCCTCACGAGGGTTACGAGGGTTAGTTACCCTCAAAAGGGTTACCTTCACGAGGGTTACCCTCACGAGGGTTACGAGGGTTAGTTACCCTCAAAAAGGTTACCTTCACAAGGGTTACCCTCACGAGGGTTACTTACCCTCGTAACCCTCACGAGGGTTACGAGGGTTAGTTACCCTCAAAAGGGTTACCTTCACGAGGGTTACCCTCACGAGGGTTACCCTCACGAGGGTTACTTACTCTCGCGAGGGTTACGAGGGTTAGTTACCCTCAAAAGGGTTACCTTCACGAGGGTTACCCTCACGAGGGTCACGAGGGTTATGAGAGTTACCCCACGAGGGTCACGAGAGATACCCTCACGAGGGTCACGAGAGCTACCCTCACGAGGGTCACGAGAGTTGCCCTCACAAGGGTTACTAGGGTTACCCTCACGAGGGTCACGATGGTTACCCAGGTCACGTGACCCCCCCCCGGGGTCACGTGACCTGGGGATACCCCCCCGAGGTCACGTGACCCCCCGTTGACGTCATCGCCACTGATGACGTCATCAGTGACGTCACTGATGACGTCACCGGCATCCCCATCGTCATCGTCATCACTGATGACGTCATCAATGACGTCACTGATTACGTCACCGGCATCCGCATCGTCATCATCATCATCACTGATGGCGTCATCAGTGACGTCACTGATGGCGTCATCGGCATCGTCACGTGGCCCCAGGTCACGTGACCCCCTTGACGTCACGTGACGCCCCAAGGTCACGTGACTCCCACAAGGTCACGTGACCCCCAAGGTCACGTGACCCCCCTGCCGTCTGAGGTCACTTGACCCACCCCCCAGTACCCTTCCCTCCTCCTCCTCAAGAGCTGCACTCTAATTCGGCGTTACAGGGAGTTGTAAACGGCTTTCATTTTTTTTTCGATAGTGGACTATCGATCGATAGTTCTTCGATAATCGACTACCGATAGTACTATCGATAGTTTTTCGATAGTCGATTATCAATAGTACTATCGATAGTCCGATAATACCATCGATAGTACTATCGATAGTTTTTTTACTATCGATAGTCTAAGATCTGGCGACTATCGATACTATCGATAATATAATTTCTGGCGAATATCGATAGTACTATCGATAGTTTTGCATCACTATGGTTAGTGCTTGGGCTAGTTGGTGTCCCATTTGGAAAAAAATAAAGCGAGAAAATGAGAAGAGGTGTCGACGCAAACTACTAGTTTCGCAAAACTATCGATAGTAAACCGTCGAAAGTACTATCGATAGGTTTACAATAGTCTACTATCTATATTTTTCCCGTAGCCGATTAACGATAATTTTTCGATAGTCGACTATCGATAGTACTATCCATAGCTTTTCGATAATCGACTACCGATAGTACTATCGATAGTTTTTCGATAGTGGACTATCGATCGATAGTTCTTCGATAATCGACTACCGATAGTACTATCGTTAGTTTTTCGATAGTCGATTATCAATAGTACTATCGATAGTCCGATAATACCATCGATAGTACTATCGATTGATTTTTTACTATCGATAGTTTAAGATCTGGCGACTATCGATACTATCGATAATATAATTTCTGGCGAATATCGATAGTACTATCGATAGTTTTGCATTACTATAGTTAGTGCTTGGGCTAGTTGGTGTCCCATTTGGAAAAAAATAAAGCGAGAAAATGAGAAGAGGTATCGACGCAAACTACTAGTTTCGCAAAACTATCGATAGTAAACCGTCGACAGTACTATCGATAGGTTTACAATAGTCGACTATCGATAGTTTTCCCATAGCCGACAAACGATAATTTTCCGATAGTCGACTATCGATAGTACTATCCATAGCTTTTCGATAGTCGACTATCGATAGTACTATCGATAGATTTTCGATAGTCGACTATCGATAGTACTATCAATAGTTTTTCGGTAGTCGACTATCAAGGGTACTATCAATAGTCTTTTTACTATCGATAGTAAAATTTCTGGCGACTGTCGATACTATTGATAGTACTATGGATAGCTTTGCACCACTGGTACTACGTCGCTGTCGCCGTCAGACGTCGACACATGTCCATGCTGTCCGCGACGACTGCGAAGACCTCGAGGGG
The DNA here is from genome assembly GCF_016920785.2 of Ixodes scapularis. Taxonomy (NCBI): domain Eukaryota; kingdom Metazoa; phylum Arthropoda; class Arachnida; order Ixodida; family Ixodidae; genus Ixodes; species Ixodes scapularis. The sequence continues at coordinate 1,183,646 of NW_024609878.1, forward strand.
AATTCGTCGTACCACACCGAGGTCGCTGCTCGATGACGTCTTTTTGCTGGCGGCCGTCGACTTTTCTGGAGACTCGCTCGGCACAGCTTCGTCGATGACCAGCGAACAGGTAGACCAAGACCTCTTAGAAGACAAGGCCGCAGTGCTCTTCTCGTGACGTCGCAAAGGAAGGCCATCGGGGCTGCGTGTCGAAGCGAAGGCAACGCGCGTGGATCGACCGTGGTAACGCCGCTTTTAGTCACATACGCGTGTCTTATTAGCTAAAATGAAAGCTGCACATAGCAACGGCTCTAGGAAACATTTTATTACACAGGCAAAATATACACCGCTAAATAATTGTTACGAAATTGCACGAGGTATACGTATAAGACGTCTATAGAAAAAGGTGATTGTTTTAAGTCGAAAACATTGAGTCACGCAATTATTGCTGTAGGAATGCATATTTTATACTGAAATACTTCAACAAAATGGCGAGACGCGCAGTGATTGGGCACAGCAAAACAGATCACAGTTAAAAATCAGGTAAACGTAGTCAACGCTTGCGAAGCTCGTATCACTCGATCGCGAGCTGATTAAATTCCCTATCATATTGAAAATATATTAACTTTTCCGTGTGGCAGGGGTGCTAATCTTACTACTTACAGTCCACTAATTTACTTCTCCCTATGGGCTCGAGCTGCCCTAGAACAAAATATAACTTACTTTGTATACAATAATACCATTACTTTAGTACAGTTAAGATTCTAGTATAAACCTGGTAAAGGCAATGAAATAACAATAGTATCAATAAACACATAACCACAAACAACGCACTTTCAATAATCCCGTTAACTTGTTATTCACCTTCCAGTGAAAACTAAAATACTACCACGCATACTTACAAATGTCGACGCAACTGCACACGGATAGCGACGAAGATCAAAATTCCATTCTACCACGATTAAAAAAAATGAAACGACTGGAGTACTTTAATCGCGTCCTACATGAACAAGAAAGCCCGCAAATAAGTTTTTTCTCACCTGTCCGTCGTATCCCTACGTCTCGCAATGTCCGCCATGAAAACATTTGAACACAAACTCTAAGAAGTCCCTCTCTATCTCTCTCGAAAGAGAGAGAGAGTGCTTAGAGTTCGTGTTCCGGAGAGAGAGAGAGAGGTCTATCGATAATCAACCAGTATTATCGTTGGCTAGTTGCCACACGCCGCTCAAACCGTAGCACGACTTGTTTCGCGAATCCACGTACCGTATTTTCCGGGCTATAGTCAGCGGACTATACATGTTTAAAAGTTGAAATTTCTGGCTGTGCGGACTATCTACGCGTGCGGACTATACAGGAACTATGTTTTGCAATATCGTTGATTATGACGAAACGGGACGGATTTTGTGAATAAAAGAGTATGTTTTTGATAATTTATGTATATTATAGGCTTTTTTTGTGAGCTAAGAAAACATACATATGTCAAGGTGTGCCGCGTATGAGAAGAATTTCGTGTCGACTAAGCACCAGGTGCGGACTATGCACTGGGTGCGGACTATGCAGCGGGTGCGGACTATCTAAGCAAAAACTTTCATTTTTGACTCCAAATTTGCCTCTGCGGACTATACACCGGATGCGGACTATAGTCCGGAAAATACGGCGAACACAAAAAAACTACCCGAGACTCCGGTGACAACCGAAAACGACGGAAAGAAAAAAAGAACTGTAAAAAAAAAAAAAAAAACCACTCACACACGACAGCAGCGGCTGCAGTGTGGCTTAACGTGGTCGACCCATCTCGCTCGTGTGCGCTCCCCTGCGGCGATGACTGGATTTTTTCGGTTCCCTTCAATTCTGAAATGTCTCAGCGTTCCTTTTCAGACAGTCAGCGGCTCACAGACAACGTAAATTTACCAGAATCGGAGACCGTATGAGGCAAGAAAATGTCGCACCGGAGCTGGCTCATTCGAAAAGTGTGGGGAGGTGCGGGACTGCACGTAGTCCCGCGGTTACGGGGATAATCCTAAATATAAATTTGGTACTTTCAACCTTGGTAGCGCGTTGTATATTACGTTTATTTATATATATATATGGGTTGTTTCATCTCAAATCGTGCAGGCAAAAAGGGTCGAATTTTTAATTTCGATGAAAAAAATATATGTTATGGCGCCGTTTCTAAAACCGCAGGCGACACAAACCGCAAGTTCGTCGAATTTTTTGTTCTCGACTCATGAATTTTTAAAGAGGCCGCGGCGAAAAGCAGTGTTTTTCACACCCGTCGTGGGTCGGATGTTTCGCTTGATCTCTCGCCATGGATTTTCAGTCCACATTATAATAACTTTTTTCAAGCACTCTGTGGACACATTTAAAAAGCTCCAATACCATGAAATAATTTTAGGCCTTTTGCTTTTTTTCTGTAAAAATGTCAAAAACGCCTCCTCGGTCAATTGTTGACGAACTTTGACAATTAATTACTGGCGATCTACTTGGGTTACACCGATATTTTTTATGTCCACGGAGAGCCCAAAACACGCTCTTTATATTTATTGTAAAATTCCTTGGCTGTATAAAATATCATTTGCGGTACGTTTACGTTAATATTATGCAAACACCAAAAAGTACCATATTTGAAATTGATTTTCTCAAAAAACCCATTTTTTATTTTTTTTATTTTTTGTTCAAATGTAGATAAGATAGTTGTCTACACGAAAATCAAGCCTAGAAGGTGTATATTTTGTTTGCATGTTTTATATTTAGGCCTCAATATCGGAAAAACGTCTTTGTTTTGCAAGACCTAAGTCAGACATAGCGACCCATGCGTCTCTATGAATTGTGAAAAAGTTTTCTTGAATTTTCTTCTGCATTTTGTAATCAATTATAAACGGATTTTGTGGTATTGAATATTTATGTATGTTTTGATAAGAGCGGGAACCATGAGATACATATCTAACCAAATCAGCAGGCCTAGTAGACTTTCAATAACCAAAAGGCACAGACGTTGTATTGTTTCGATTTATAAACCTTTGAAAGTAAACTAGCACAACTAGCTATTAGCTGTCATATTACTAAGACAAAGAAAGTCATCACATCGTCGATATATTATATACAATTCTTTACGAAACCAAACACTGGGGCTTGTTCACCGGACATCGCACAGGTCACCAGGGAATGTCCTTTCACTTCCGTAATACACAAAAGTGGTGACACAGAAACGGTCCGAAACACACAGAGAGTGTGTCATGGAGAGGGGTAGGAAATAAAAATAAATAAATAGGAATTAAATTGCCCAACTCCGATCTTAACGAAAATTGCGTTAGAAAAAATAAATAAATAAAGTATTTAGGTTCGAGCGGTGGCAAGGCGATAGGTCCACGCCTGGTGGAGAGTCAGACAAAGAAGTCGACGGCACGTAAAGGTAAAAAAAAAAAAAATCAATAATTTAATAAAGACAGGAAAACTCAGCCGCACATGGCAAGAACAAAAACCAACTCCCCCGGGCATTCCCTAACCAGGACGCAACTAAATGCGTGCAAACACGCTCTCTACATCACCGCCAGGCCGCTACACTGTTAGCAAAAATAACACGCCCAGACGTGTAAACCGTTGTCCCATAGCGGACACGTCGAAACGTGTTCGTTTTACACGAGGCCATCTGTGTTTTTCGTCTACACATGAGGTGCTGTGTAAACTTAACACGCTGCACCGTGTCTGCCTTCCGCAAAACCGTTTCGAGCGTGTTCCTTATGAAACATGGCGGCCAGCGGCCGAGAACAGGCGAGAGACGAGCCCAGCGAGCCGCGCGCCTTTCAGCCGAATTGAAAGCACACAGGGCGCGTTAGTTCTCGTTCGATGTCTTTTATACACAGTAAAGTCTCCAAGCGGCGGACGTCGCTACTTGCAAAGGTACGTACGTGTGTTGTCGGCGGTCGGCGGCGTCAGTAACTTAAACAAGCCGCTAGACAAAAAAAAAAAAAAAAAAACGACTGCCGAATTCACATGGATAAATAACTTGAACAAACTATTTAGAATCGGGCGGTAACTTGCGCCACCTATCGAGATTACTAGCAGCTTGTTTTTAAAAAAAAAGACGAGTGACCACGACCACACAGCAACGCTACATACAACGCAGGCAACACAGCACACAGCTCCGACATGTACACAAACACAACAACCGACACTACGCCCGACACTTCCTACTCGATATCCATTTCTCCCCGCGGCGCATATAAGCTTGACATGTGCGGGTGAGCTCTTTGATCGCTGACCATTACAGATTTATAGAAGAATACACAAAACACGGCGCAATCGACAGCCGTGTGTTAGAACTGTTTGCATTTAAAAAAGTATGGAGGTAAAATCTATAATGTTAGTCCGTTGCAATAAATAACGATATATTAACAATAAATCTTAAACCGGTCATGAAAAAGTTCAAATTTCTGTTATTTTCTTGCTTGACCAGTGTTATGAGCAGTCCGACTAGCTGAATCAGATAGGAAAACAAATTATTGGGATTTTGTCATTACGTATACAATAATAAATGAAAATGATCCTTGCGCAAAGCATTTTTTATACATTTTTGTGAAGGACATCCGGACATCCGCCCAACACTTCACTTCCGCTAGTTGCAGCAGTTGCAGTACGGGAGCAGACGCCTTCACTTTTGGGGCGTTTTGATGCAGTTTGTTGTCGTATGTCGTGTCGGTGTCGAGAAGAGCGGTGGGGCTTGGGAGTTTGTGACCGGTGTTATTCGTGAACACTGGTGTGGAGCGCTGATGCGTCTTTTTTTTTATACTGCCACCACCCCGAACTTTGAAGATACACGGGCCCGTAGCAGTGCATAATGCTGAATCGCGAGCTCCTTCTCTGTTGACGTCGCTTTCCTGGTACCACTCGTGGATACTGCAAGCGTTTAAACAGTGTGCACCGTCTCGCCTACATCCCCGGTGACGTACTCGACCTGTTGAAACTTATTGCTTCCGTCATTTTAGAGTACGCAAGGCAGTTATCGCGTTGGTCTGGTTTCGGTTATAAAAGCAAGGCAAAACGCTCGTAGTTCCCGCCCTCAGTACATGTTGGACATCTTCCACACTTTGACACCGGATAGCTGAATGAACGAGGATTTACATTCACTTCCGAGGTTACTCTCGCCGCTTCCTCACCGTTGAGCAGCAGGATGAGCTGGCGACAAGCCGCGGATGAAAGGCTTGAGCATCAACAGCCCAAGCGCACTCGGTGCCGATGCGGGCGACGCGGGTTTCTGTCAACCGGGAGGCCAGCACAAACCGTGACCGTTCCAGCTCTTCGTCATGACACGGTGTTGCAGAAAGCAGGGTAAAATACAGCTATATACACGGATCACCGAAGCAAACGCCTGCTATCTTAAATCTTGGCTTGTGATTGCGCCTTTGTAGTAGATCACCTTATTCGTTTTGCTGGAGAGACGCAAACGACGGGCATAACAAAATGGCTTGCATATTCCGCATATCTCACAAAAGCATTTACACTGACCATGCGAAAAGCGCGAAACACGGAGTCCGCACCGTCCTAAGCTTCCCGTTTTTTACCTGCTTTAGAGCAGTTTGTACCTGCTAGTAGATATGCCTACTGAAACTGAAACAGGGCAGTGCCAGAGAGAAAGAGACAAAGTTGAGAAAGCTTGCTCGCTCTCCAATTTCTCAACTCTCAAGTGATTGTACCATAATAAATGCACCAACGCGTCTTCCAAAATAAAGAAAGACCACTACGTTCACAACGTAAAAAATGGTCTCAGTACATGCATCTGTGGGCAGGTAGGAAACCTTGCCCTAATTTATTCACGCCGCATGATTGGCGCAACAAACTCGTTGCAGGACCGAATCATCTACTCGAGCGGTGTGCGTCGCTATGCAAACGCAGTCCAACACGAAGCATAAAAAACGGCAGATTTAAGACATCAATCCGGAGTCCATTATTCAATTAAAACAACGTAATTTTGTTGAAAACGCCCGCTGCTTCTTACTCACGGTATGTGTCGGGATACTTCCACAGTTTGAAACGGAACGAAGGAAGGTTTACTTTTAAAAACGCTCGCTGCGTCCTCCCGGACCAGCTGGACCGGATCAGCTGACGACGACGGGACTGTACCCGTTGAACCTAAACCACGTAACAAACATTTTGCGCTCCGTGTTAAAAGCGTGGTTCAAACAGACCCGGAATACAAAGCACCGCACCACACACGACGGATGTTTCAGCTCTTTTTCGCATCGCCGGGTTGCACCAAACAGAACGAGATCGCCGAAGTCAACGCCGCGCTGTCGTGAACCTTGGCTTGTGGTTGCGAACTCGTGGACCCTGTGACTCCCTTCGCTTTCAAAGCACACACGACGATTACGAATGCTACTTTCCGTCTTCCAGGAACGTCACAGGGGCACTTCTCCGGTCACGTCTTCACTATGTGCTCACAAACTGCGAAGCTCTATGCGAAGCTTCTCGCGTCCCGTCCAACCAAAACAGTAGCGGCGCCATGCGTACTTGCCAGATTTTCTCCGGTCAAACAAACACAACGAAAGCCAACCGGCGCTTGCTTCCAGCGTACATCGGCGTTGCGCTTGCGCCGTGGCCAGATCGCTTGCAGTTGAAGGTTGAAGCAAAAACGAAACCAACTGCAATGTCACGTGTTCACATCGAGGACACGCTTTTTATATCCATTTTAACTGTTTGGAACGAATAATTAGACCCATGACTTTATTTGTGGTGTCTAAGAAACTGTTATCAGGACCCCTAAACTAAATACAATAATGGGCGACATGAGGGAAGCCGCATTGCTATCGACCAGAAGATGGCGGCGAAGCACGGTAAGCGCGGGTTTCGCCAACGCCCTGCGACATGGCGCAATTGCTTTCGGTGCATATCTGTCTCCGAGACATGTTTCTTTCCGCGGCATTTGTCTCGACGGTCCTTTCTAAGTGTGTCCCCAAGCATTCCGGTGCTTCGATAGCCGGCAATGCCGCGGTCGTCGCCGGGGGCGATGCGTGTTATCGAGGTCGGCTACACGGTTATGCGTGTATGACCGAACCAAAACACGTTTTTTACAACCTCGCATGATTTCTGAACGAATTATCCGTTACTCACCGTGTAAATTTATGGTAATTTGTGTAAATAGCGTGTTTTTCACCCCAAATATTCGCCAAATACACGGGACTTGCTAACAGTGTACGCCATGACAAAATAAACCAAACAACTGAACAGTGCTAACAAACAGTTAGTAAGAAAACATTGAAAAAAAAAAAACGTTCAGGAAAAACCGCACCCGAGAAACAAAGTTCAGCGGGCCGAAGAAACACACACGAGTGGGCCCCACGACATTGAAGTCTGGCAGGATGACGGCGTCCAGATGATGCTCGAATCTGTTCCTCCCTCTATTACGCACATCCACGACGGCTGTGCGGAACAGTGGCTGTACGAAAGAAAGTGAAGAATAGATTCGAGCAGGCCATGCGCGAGAAGGTAACCGAGACTATGCCTGAAGCTTCATATCGGGAGAGGAGCTTTCGAGGTAGTTTGTGCAGTTTCTCAAACTTTCTCTTTCCCCTTCCCTTTTTCAAAAGAACACGTCAGCCGGCGCTAACGTTTCATCTCGGGAGAAGCTCACTCTTCACAAACGGTTATAGTTGACAAGGAAGCTGACTTCGACCCAACTAGTCTCCGGGCAGAATACAAACACAAGTATATTTACCAACACGCTCGTTTTAATGTCAGTCTCCGGGCTTTGCTGTTTCCAAAAGAGATAACCCTTTATAAGGACAGAACGAGCGGGTTGGTGGGGATAATTAAACTTAAACACCCCCTTCTCGTTTTCTTCCTCAAGTTTAATAGATAACCCTTCGGTGCTATTGGATCTCCCCGGAGAGAGAGAGAGAGCACGGCCGTTTCAAGGTAAGGATAGGGCGCTCGAAGCTAGGGCAAACAGGGGGTATCGTTTCACGCATGCAAGGATGGGTGGTTTCAAATTTCCCCACATCCCTAACGAAACCGGCCCATCTTCGTGTGTGCGTCTGCGGGATCTCTGTCCCGCGCCGCCGATTTTAGCGCGCACGCGGCGTTGTTTTGGCTGGCAGAACAGTTATTGACCGTCGACATTGTAAGGCCGTGGTGTCCTCATCCTTTCAGGCAACGATTCCTTTGCTTTCCCTTGTGCAATACTCTGACAGACTCCTCCTGGGTGGCTGTCACTGTTCGCCGCGTCAACGACACAATCGTACCATTTCACTCCTCGTGACACGGGGTGCGCTGCTCGCTTTACTCTCACGGGCCGTCCCATCTAACACAACGAGCGCGAAAGGTCGTGGTCATCTGCTGGCTCCGAAAGGGCGGGACGTTCATGCAGGCCAATGAGGGCCCCGAATCAATAAGACGTCTGCCGACTCCTACACGTTAAAAATTTACGACACCTGCTGGTCTGTTGAGAAGTGTTGCTTTCTCTTTTTGGAACTCCTCCGATGTAGCTTGCCGCCTATAATAAAATTTAAATAATCAATAAATATATTAGGGTGGAAATACTGTATTTCATTTTTATGTGGGAAGGTTGAAAAAAAGAAAAAACTATTTCCAAGCTTGTGAACACGCGCAATTCGCAAGTCCATTTCGAGCCGTAAAAACACGTTTTTGTACGATATTGATGCTTAAATGTAGAACATACAAACAAAATATACACTTTCTAGGCTTGATTTTCGTGTAGACAACTATCATATCTACATTTGAACAAAAAATAAAAAAAATAAAAAAATGGGTTTTTTGAGAAAATCAATTTCAAAAATGGTACTTTTTGGTTTTTGCATAATATTAACGTAAACGTACCGCAAATGATATTTTGTACAGCCAGGGCATTTTATAATAAATATAAAGAGCCTGTTTTGGGCTCTCCGTGGACATAAAAAATATCGGTGTAACCCAAGTAGATCGCCAGTAATTAATTGTCAAAGTTCGTCGACAATTGACCGAGGAGGCGTTTTTGACATTTTTACAGAAAAAAAGCAAAAGGCCTAAAATTATTTCATGGTATTGGAGCCTTTTAAATGTGTCCACAGAGTGCTTGAAAAAAGTTAATATAATGTGGACTGAAAATCCAAGGCGGGAGATCAAGCGAAACATCCGACCCACGACGGGTGTGAAAAACACTGCTTTTCGCCGCGGCCTCTTTAAAAATTCATAAGTCGAGAACAAAAAATCCGACGAACTTGCGGTTTGTGTCGACTGCGGTTTTAAAAACGGCGCCATAACATATATTTTTTTCATCGAAATTAAAAATTCTACCCTTTTTGCCTGCACGATTTGAGATGAAACCACCCATATATATATATATATATATATATATATATATATATATATATATATATATATATATATATATATATATATATATATATATATATATATATATATACAAGACTGCGCTTTTAAAACGTATATTAATGTCGGATAAACGCGCACGAACACCACCACGCCGCTTGACAAGAAACATTTTTCACGTCGATACCAGATATTTTCTCACGTAATTGCGCTATGGCCTTCCTTCTCCGACATTGTGACGTAACCACTCGGAGCGCTCCGGCCTTCTCTTTTAGGAGGTGTTGGGTGAAGTGGCTTTCTGAAGCGTCATCGTTGCTGGATGTGGCGTCCCTAGAAGGCTCGCGATGGTTCGGCGGACTGGTAGCTCGGGCCACCGCTGAGTAACTTCGGGGCAGCGTGCAGTCAGTCGTGGTGTGGCTGTAACCGCACCGCCTGCACGAGAGCTGCAGCCCTCGGTGCCATAACCGAAGATGCCACAAGGGTTGTATCGGGGCGTACAGAATGCCGCCCCGAAGTGACCCTCTTGGCCGCAGCGGGAACACACCCGCTTCACCCCCCAATAGGGCTGTGCGGCTGAAGTTTCGCTGCGCATACGCAGCGCCACTCCTCCCCCTGGCGAGGCGCGCCGATACTTGTTAGAAGTACGAGGAGCAGACGACGCGGGAGGCTGGTGCGCTTGTCGTGCTGGCCTCGCGCTTCCTAAAGTAACGTACCGAATGCAAAAGGCACCCAAATGTCACAGCATCGTATTAAACAGAAAGGTATCCACCTCCCGAAAAGTTTTGTTTAGTTCCTGGGAGGTGATTCAAGAAAGATCGCCAGAAGCATGAATCGCCAGCTGTGCGGAGGACAGGTTTAATTATTGTTTCTCTATCTGGTCGCGTGATTCAGTAATGCAGCTACGCTTGCTTGTCACATTAATAAGGAATTTTCGTAGGTCACACGCGAGAGCATGCAGGGGTTTTGCGTTGCTTGGGGGCGGTATGAGCTGGCGCCCGTGGGGCCCGCAATCCGACACTGACGTTCTACGATAAGTGCTTAATGTAATAGCTACGATGGTTCCCCATGGCTGTCTACAAACGAAACCCGAATACGCAGTTACCATTTTTTTTATAAAATACTTTAAATTTGAGAACCAAGCTCACTTTGCTTACCCGCCAACTTTGTTCCCCGATGTTAACAAGAGAAAGCGGGTCAGCGGTAACAGACTTGGGGAAAAATTAGGCAGATAATCGTAGCCCCTATTCCGTACTGGCTTGAACGCATAATTGAAAAGAAATTGATGGTTGTATTTTATTTTTTCTATATAATATTAAAATGATGTAGTTAGCCCACAAAAGGCATAATTACTTCCTAAGGGCGTCACAAAATTAGACACGAGAATCTCCCTGGGTCGACGAATTTGAGCGTGTTGGCGATGTCAGATGTTCCTAATATAACAACTAGGATGGTTCCCCGTGGGTGTTACAAAATAAACCCGATTATGCAGTTACTATTCATTAAACAAGTTTAAATTTGAGAACCCAGCTCACTTTGCTAACTAGCCAATTTTTCATTTTGATACATTAGTGGAGACTGGGTCGAGAAAACTAGAAACATCAACTATGGACAGAAAGAGGCATCTCTCATACACGGTTAATATTTTTAGATTTTTCGCCGCAGTCTCGGGCAATTCATCCAAATTGTTAATATACACGCCGGTTCGCCTGCACTCTCACAGTAATTTCTATCAATTTTGTTCCCCGATGCATACAAGAGAAGGCGAGTAAGCAGCGAAAGACATGAGGGCCAATGAGGCAGATAAGCATAGCCCGTATTGAGCACTGACTTGAGCGCATAGTCTAAAAGAGATTTACACTGTCGGCCGTACTCCAGTTCTTTTTTTATATTATTAAAAAGATGTAGTTCACCTATAACAGGCATAATAACTTTCAAAGAAACTCTAAAACACCAAACCCGGACATTCCTCGGTCAACCAATAAGAGTGTGTTGGCAATGTTAGATGTGTAAATTAAAAGCTGCATAAAAAGGACGAGGACAGTGCACGTCACAGAGGCCAATAACTAAACATTCAGGGCTGAAATTTAAAATTAGGTAATTTTTTCTTGCAGAGAGAGAGAGAGAGTGAAGGAATATTGACGATGCTCTCCTGGCACTCAGACTCAAGATATATCAAGTTTAATTGTACCTAAACAGCTAACAAAGCAAATAGTGACGCAAATTTTTTTATTTGTTGTGCACCGGAACACTGTTCAAAATTATCATTTTGAGGTCACATAACATAAGTTTAAAAAAGGGGACGCTTTACAACGCAAATGCAAGTCGATTGGAGATCCCTTTCTTCACTATTAAAATTAAAAGTGGGTTACTGACGCGCGTGCATGAATTGCAATTCTACCGCTTTGACGGTAGCGACAGATACGCGCAAACACAGCAAGGTGTTGCGGCGTATAGTAATATATATATATATATTTTGTTGGACCCACTTAAAATAAAAGCCGAGGCCTTATTGACGTACCGCTTCGGTTTTTTATTAGAACTTGACCCAGTGTTGCGATCAGGCTGTACGTGCCTCGTCATTAACTTCATTCGGATGAATTAGAACAGGCGCGGCATGCTTCCATCAACCGGTAACTCCGAGAAGTGACCTGAGTTCAAGGTGTGTATGCGACAGCGCAGCTGTGCGCGAAAATACATTTTAAACAATATTACATTCTCATCTTTGACCGAATAGTTCCGACTTCGAAGAGCTAGCGAAACAATAAAGAAAAAGAGTATTTATCTCGAGGCGGATGTTACAGTCGACGCTGTCTTGCACTTGCGAGACACACTTCGCAAACGACAAATATTCCTATGCCTGGATTATTTGCTCCTACCCGGAGACCTGACACACAGGCAACCTTTCTTCGCGGAGGTTCGCCTCCCTAAAAAAATGATCAGTTTTTTAACGGACAGAAAGCTTCAACGCGGTGCCCGCCATTGCAACTGCCAGCGCGATGGGACGAGCGTACGGCTAAGTAGGGCGAATTCGGGCCACGGCGCGGCGCCACTGGTATCGCTCCAGCGCGCCCCCTGGCCCAGCCGAACGGTCCCATACTCGCACATTTCGCGGTGGCCCTCGAAGAAGACGAATTTAGGTACTGCCTTCGCTACCTCCACGCGGAGAACCCCCGTACCGGTGAACAGGTGGGGGCGGTCCTTGTAGGTCGAGTGAGAAATGATGAGGATCTTGTCGCCGCTTGGAGAGCGTCGTCCGCGACATACGGTGGAAGTCGGAATACCGACACATATGATAAGCGGGCCCACCTGTTCCAGCGGGACCGCGACGTTCTTTAGCAGCCGGCTGCCCCGCGCTACGAGCTTATCAGCTGCCTCTGTAGAACTTGCGGCGGCCAGAACGTTGCTACCTCCATGGAGCTGGAGATGAGACAGACCTTTTTTGCCGACGATGGCGTACAGCGCGGTGATGATCTGGTCGACAGGTACGTTGGACGGGGCCGAGAACGTGAAGGACTGGGCCTCCAACGGAGTGGGCGCCATCTTGACGGACGGCGGGAGTGGGGACCCCGGTGACACGCGCGGCCTTTGAAAACGCGAGTCACAGAGAGGGAACGCTAGCTATGCAGACGAGAACCCTTAAGAGGATATCTCAGTAGAATTTCATCTCCGATAGGAACTTTTTCAGAATCCAGATGGCTCTGGGGAGGACGCCTTTCCACTCAACTGCTTACGCGATATAGTGCTTCTTCCAAATAAAAATAAAGAAAAAGCTCGACTTTTTGTTCCGGTTCTCAGCGGACGGCTTGACCCTGAAAGCCCCCCACCCCACCAATCCCGTCCCGCTTATGGTCAAGAGGTCCAACGAGTCAAAAGGTCCAACGAGTCAGGAGGTCCAATAGCCACGTGACAGCCGAGTCAAGAGGTCCAACGAGTCAAAAGGTCCAATTCGAGTCAAGAGGTCCAACGCGTCAAGAGGTCCAACGAGTCAAAAGGTCCAATTTGTGTCAAGAGGTCCAACGCGTCAAGAGGTCCAACGCGTCAAGAGGTCCATCGAGTCAAGAGGTCCAACGCGTCAAGAGGTCCAACGCGTCAAGAGGTCCATCGAGTCTTATTTTTATCTTCTCTGTTTATAATGATATTGCTATTAATGGGGGGGGGGGGGGGGGGGGGACTGCTTGCGACGGTTACTGACTGTTTGACCTATTTGAATCATTTTGGAGAAAACAAGTACTACATAGCCATTGGAGACAAGTAGAGAGATACTATTTGCCACAATGTATATGTATTTCAGTGTTAAATAATGGATAGTGCCTGGCGACATATTTTGGACTTGTAGAACTTCATATCTGTGTTCCAGTCTCTCTGTTATAGGACTTATTTATGCCATTTCTACGGAAGTGCCTCTCATATTCCCGAGATATAAAATACAAATGTACCTCAGCATCTCGCATTTAGCCTTCCCTTTCATGTATCTCAGTATTTGTAAACGCAAATACTCCCTTGGGTAACTTTGTCCAGTCCCGGGCTTTCGTATGCTTTATTAAAAACATGACGTACTACTATTTTATGCTTTAGTTTTTATTCACTGAGTACACCGTTCACTAAAGAGGTAAATAACACAACATGGGAAGAAGCTCAAATATCACTAAAGGGCGTTTTTAAACGAGCCCAAATTATGCCACTTGGCGTCCAATAGAGTGTTGCTAATGAATGCGAGCAATGTCTCCTTGAAAAGTTATGACCGATGCAAGCCATAGCGGGTTAATTTGGGCCCTTGACTTACTTAAAAGCAGAGAGCAGCCACAAATACTTATGCTAGCGATATGTAACTCCTTTACTGCTCTTTATTTTTGAGAATGCTGTGAAATAAACCATGAAACTGAACGTTTTATGATTAAGTATTCTTGACACGAATTACCTAACACTTGTTTGTCGATATCATTTACTTTTAGTTGAAATTATGCGATATGTTAGTCGGCTCGAATTGTAAAATGGTGGGTTACTTGCTCAATCGCTTTTAGAAAATTGGGTCATAGAGATTGAAGTCGATTGAAGAACTGTTCGTGTTGGAAAACAGGTCGATCTCTGAAGCCGATAGATCTCTACTGCGCCCAGTGCTAGGCCACGGCGAATGGAAAAATGACTAACTTTACATACCATGCTGTGCCAGGGCAAACTGTCTCTTCAAGTTCTTTGAAGACCAAGCACTTCAAAATATCAAGGAAGCTATTTTGACGAGACGTGAACAAATTTAAACAATTATTACAACTTTTGTAAATGATGTCACAGAAATAAAAAAAAAGAACTATATTCAGTTATCCTGACGTCAAACGCCGTAATAGTGCTTTAGTGTGATGGTAGACGTCGAAATAGCAAATAACTATTGACATATATTTTGTATGTGACGAAAGATGTGTTCAAAATAGTTTTACAATTATTTCAAACCCGGATGTCGAAGTAGTCACTTCCTAAAAAAATGCGTCTCAAATCTCGATATTCGCGGGGGAGGGCAACATGAGAGATGCAGATTTACGACTTTGTGGTCAGGGGTATAAGAAAAAAGGCACACAGGTCCCCAACAAACGAATGTTGCTATAAGCTTTGCAGTTTATAACAATGATTTCCGGTGTTTCCAAATCCAGTGCCCAGCATGCGATCTCAATAGCCCAGCGCGGGCGTATCTGTCGCTTCAGAAACCGAAGCAAAGCAAGGGTCACACGCACGAACACTGATTACATCACCGGCCAGAAACAATGTATCAAAACCGTTTTCGTGAGATCCCCCCTGCCGTGTGGAAGTCTTCACGGCTCAACTTTTTGCTCTTTTTTCGACATTTTCTTGTCCGCCTTTATTGTTAGCATCTCTGTTGTCTGTTTTTTTAATGCGTGAGCATTACCGGGCTCTGTCAGCGAAAAAGCCGTCGGCAAAATTCGTCGCCAAAATCCGTGACGTGTCCAACACAATCCAACATAATAATAATTAAAAAAAAAAAACTCTGGGAGTATTGGACCTCTTGACGCGTTGGACCTCTTGACACATCGAGGCACGAGTCAAGAGATCCAATATGGGTCAAGAGGTCCAACGTGTCAAGAGGTCCAACGAGTCAAGAGATCCACGGCGAGTCAAGAGGTCCAACGCGTCAGGAGGTCCAACGCGTCAAGAGGTCCAATATTGGACCTCTTGACTCGTTGGACCTCTTGACGCGTTGGACCTCTTGACTCGGAATCATCCCGTCCCACCACCCTGCGAGCTGCGAGAATGGCTTTGCTTTTTGTCCGTTCAAAAAGAGGATAGCGGGGAGTGTTGTGGGTAGGGAGCCATCGCCAAGGGATTCCGAGTCAAGAGGTCCAACGAGTCAAAAGATCCAACGCGTCAAAAGATCCATTATTGGACGTTCTGACTCGTTGGATCTTTTGACTCGTTGGACCTCTTGACTCGCCGTGGATCTTTCGACTCGTTGGATCTCTTGACTCGTTGGACCTCTTGACCCACATTGGATCTCTTGACTCGTGTTTGGCGAGTCAAAAGATCCAACGAGTCAAAAGATCTGTTATTGGACCTTTTGACTCGTTGGGCCTCTTGACTCTCTGCCCGATCACCGAGGAAGGGGGAAAGGGCTTTGAAGAAGAGCAGGAAAAGCAAGAAAGGCAAAACTACGATGAATGACGGCTTTCGGGTGGCAAGGAGGGGAGTGACGGTCGCTGCACTGAAGCAGGGTGGGATCCCGCGTCTAATAACAAAGCGACAAAGAAGAGGGAGATGAGAGAAGAGGATACAGTGGCCTCGGGGACGACCGATTTTGGGATCCTGAATGGCTGGCTGTGTCACGGCGCTTTGCATTTTCCAGTTTAATCGGATGTTGACCAACGCCACCTCTTCGTGCTGTATGCTTGACTAACGCAGGAATTTCCCGAGAGTTGTGCACGCTGCACGTTAGTGGGGACGTAGGGTGTTTCTCGAATTTAGAAATCAATGAACAGTTAATTGGTGACTGAATTACGAGGCACGTATAGACCAACACGCGGTGCTGACGTCCCGCCCCTGCGGTGGTACCGCTATCGGCATTGCGCACGCGCAGACGGTCCACTTGACGCGCTCCCTGCGCACGTGCAGTGGCCACAACTCGTGCGGAAACTGCGCCTTTTCCCACACCTTGTGAGGGCTTGTATGAAAACAGCGTGTTGGTCTATACGCAGCACGAGCTCAACCGAGAGGAAGGGTTATGTGGATCATTTCGACAGTATAATGTTTGCAGTCATCCGAAGCGCACATGAAGGCTCCCTAGGTCAACATGTCACAGTATCTTGCCGGCCAGTGCAGCATGACTGCTAACTGGCACCACGCTGTACGGAGAACCAGAATCGGCCTACGTTCGTGTAATCACTACTGCGTGGTGCCCCTAAAGATTCCAGGCTATAATCCGTTTCACCTAAGGATAGACCGCATCCTATGCTAGAAGTCGAGAGCGCGACGCCTTGAACACCTTTGTGTTCGAGGCATTTCAGAGTTGGAGAAGGACCCTAGTACCACTCGTCTTGCTGTGCATGCACAGTTTTATTAGTCTTTCGATGTATCACGATAGTACCGATATATATATATATATATATATATATATATATATATATATATATATATATATATATTTGTTTTCATAATCACGGAAGTTTTATATTACTTATCCTTTTAATGTACGGCACCTAGTGGATTTTGTTCGTGCAAACTTAATTATTTTATTCGCACGTAATAAAGCCGAGAAAAAAAACCATTGTGCTTTCCACATTTTTGCGACATATTTTAAACCTTGCATCCCATGATCCATTACAGCGACCGCTTATCAAACGCTAATTTAAATTTCGTTATATCTTGTATCAAACCTAAAAGTTTATTAAAAAGGAAAAGTTTACCATAATATCAACCCGCCTTTAAAAAATATATATATTTTAAATTACTATTTTGAATTATTTTTCGTCATTTGCCTTCCCATTGGCCAAGTTGGATATCTTACCTGCACGGAAAGAACCGGGAAATTACCGGGAGTTCCTCTCTTCGAAGTGGCCATCTAAGGCGCATCCTAAAGGAGCCTTAAAACGATTTTTCTATTTGTGCTTAATACTACTCAGAATCACTCCCTAACGTTAATCACTGAATAAACTTGCATTAGTTTTTCTTTCTAAGCACAGTCGCCAAATAAATTCGAGATATATGTACATCGTTCATCCCCTCAACTCGGAGGCAGAACAAGGGGCGACGTGGCCCGGCGCCTATCCTATACCTTTAACGTTAATCATACCCACGTGCTGGGTTTGACAAAGTAGAGAACATGTTCTCAGCTCAGACATTGTTAGAGTTCGGCTATTCTGATCACCGCAGTGCTTGGACACGAGCCACTAACCGATCGTGTCCGCCGAGGCATTGACTGTTACGAGCTGAAGGCGAGTGCTCACGTAGCTCTCGTGTCCAATCTATGCATGAGTCGCGCTCGACTGTCGTCAGTCGGGTGATTTCGATTCCCAATCACGTCATTCAGCCTTGCAAAGGCAAGACTGAAAGAAATAGTCCCTTTTTATCTTCGCGATTTCACAATTTCACCGCGACAGAGAAGTTTCTGAATCAGTGGCGGTCTGTGCGATTATACTTATGCCAGGCTGGGACCAGTACAAACCGGCCAAGTCATGAACGTTCCAACCCGATAACCTTTCAAGCCCACTTTAAAGGGGCCGTGAAATCATTTTAATGTTCAAAGAATCTAGTGCGTCAGGAACCCATGAACCGGGGGGGGGGGGGGGGGGGGGGGGGAGATTTAGGCACCCGCTGACATTTTCTAGAGTGTGCTGAGCATTAGGCTAAGTGCTCGTGCGTTTGGCTCAAGGCCTACTGAACTGATTCCTACTGTACAACGCCTCCCCGCGACTAGGGAAAAAGTGGTGAGGGGCTTTCCGTGACTCCTTTGCAATACGAAGCGGCAGTTCTCAAGTAATTGGAGCTTTTGACCCGCAATGGATCTCTTGACTCATGTCTGCCGAATCAAGAGATAGAACGCGTAAAACGATCCATTATTGGACCTTCTGACTCGTTGGATCTTTTGACTCGTTGGACCTCTTGACTCGCCGTGGACCTTTTGACTCGTTGGATCTTTTGGCTCGTTGGACCTCTTGACCCACATTGGATCTTTTGACTCGTGTCTGGCGAGTCAAAAGATCCAACGAGTCATAAGATCCATTATTGGACCTTATGACTCGTTGGATCTTTTGACTCGTTGGATCTCTTGACCAGAAGCGTCGCCAAGGGGGCCCTTTGTCCTATTCTTACCGGATTAGGAAGAAAAAAAAAAAAACGCGGTTAGAGAACGCCTCATTTAGCTGCCTGATACTTTCGATTCCTTTGGCTCGGTTCTTCGCGTTCCGAGATTTTTCGTACGATACAATTTCCATATTATATGTAGACTGTTGATATCGTCATTACAAAACGAAATGCGCCATGTATCGTGTCATAATCTTGCGAAATAGTCTACCGAAAGTCAGAATGGCATTGCGTCCTAAATAGCGGCCCCTTAGAGCCTTCTTTTTATTACTGCGAAGTAGTGCTTAGAAAAATAAAGCTACTTACTCTAAAAAGTGTCTGATCTCCTTGTGTGAAAAAAGAAACGAAATGAACCAGTTCCCGATACCATCACCAGCCATTAGGGTCTCAACGTTTTTTCTAGAGCACCGGATTTCAACGGTCACCCCGATTCCTAAATCGGTGTGCACTTTCGAAGCGGCACGGCATCAGAACTATGTTGTACTGCCGAAATGCCAAAAAAATTAATAACCACAAGTTTAGATAGTGTTGTGACTTATATGCGTACTGATCAAAGCGTAGTTCTAGAGTCACAAAGCTATGCTTTAAAAAAATATTAAAACAATAACTTCCGTGATTACGTGTTCCGATTAATCACTTTGCAAAAGTGAATTGCCACTAAGGCTCTAGCATGTTTTACCGAGCACCGCATTCGTTCTTGTTTTGTTTTGTTCGCCTGGACAAAACGCCGCCACCGCAAATCACTCAAATAAGTAAACGCTGTTGCACATAGTAAAAGAGTGAAAGTGCGCTGGTTGATTTTCGGGCCATGTGATTATATTTTTTTACAAAATTATAGATATTTTCTTTTTTTTCGAAATGAGCCAATTCTATGTCAAGCGAAACTGTGATAAAGTCGAATGTTTGCGTATCAGTGAGCCATGTATACTGCGGCCACCTCCGCAGTGATCTTCGTCGCATACTATGACCGATTCAAGTTTAAAAACATAAGATCGGTGCACCGACGGGTATAGTTCTTGTTTCAGCAGAAAATACCTCATTTCGGTTCCTACATTCACCTAATCTAGAAGAAAATAGAAGGTTGGCGTCGCAGGCGTCGATGTCGGCGAAACAGCAGGATCGGGACTGACTCCGGCTCTCCACGCGGAGCTCGTTACGTACACGCGAGGGCTTCTGGAACAACCGGCGTAGAAGGTTCGGCGCGCAGAACGTTCTAACCTCGAATAAGCCCCCAACAGGGCTCTGGAATTCACCAGAACGCAACATGACAGAAACAATAAAAAAAGGTGTATCCGAAGCCAGGCATCGAACCTCGGCTACTTGCGTGAAAGATAAGCACGGTAAACGTTAGGCCACGGGCGCGCTGCCTAGTTGGCAAGCCGCGAACGCGGTAATATTATGTTCTGTTTTTCTTTTGCTTTGTAGTAAACAATGACTTCTTCCGGTTATGAGTAGGGCTCCGTGTTTTCGGAGTTTATTTTTTGTGAAATTCGGAGGGTGTTTTTCGGAGTTTATTTTTTAGCGAAAATTCGGTGTTTTGTTGGAGTTTATTTTTCGTAAATCCCGAATTCTCCGAAATTCGGAGACTACTTTCGCAGTGTTTCCCATAAAAAAAAAAATAATAACCGGATGCAAACGTATGCCAGATAAAAAATAAGACGCGCTTGTATCAATTAAGATTTCTTCAGTTGAATTTGGCGTTGGTGTCATTGGCAATACTATTTTGTCCCACGACAAAAGTCGCACACAAGTGTGGCTTCGATAAACGTCGATACCTTAAATTCTTTAAACTGCCGGAGGTAGCCGCAAGGAAGCTCGTAGTCATCCCATCAATCAAGCCCGCGGCCGCGCGAGCTCGATTGATGGGATGACTATTTTATACAATGTCTATGGTCCATAGCTTTCACTGTTACAGAAACATACCCTCTCCTGTCTCTGAATCCCAAATCCCATGGCCCAAACTGGAAACCAAAAGAGTGGCTTTTATCGTGACACGAACGGTACGATGACTTGTTTCCTTTTATTTATTCACTTTCCCACAGCGCCAGGGTGGCATTACAGTGGGGGGAAATTTTCATCAATGTGATACATTTAAGCAATACGAAGGAGCATAACAGAACGCGCACATACATACCCCCTATACGGGAAAAAAAAAAAAGAAAACACTTCTCACAATGCAGCAAAGAAAGCGTCATTGTCCAAAATGTCAAGAACCTCCGAAGGCAATTGATTCCATTCGCTAATAGATTTGGTGAAAAAACAAAGATTTAAACTGGTTTGTGTTACATTTATATTCACGAACCTTTCTTTCGTGATCGACACGATTAGAGATATAATGCGGGGGGAAAATGTAGTTTTCGCACTGTATACCAATTCTGCAGTGATAAATGGTACGAAATAATTTTAGCCGTAGTTTTTTAATTCTTTTTTCAAGAGATTCCCAGCCTAAGAATTCCTTCAGACTCGTCATGCTGAGTCGCCTGTTATAATTCCCGGGAACATATCTAGCCGCTAAATTTTGACCTCTTTCAAGTTTATTTCTATCAACAGCAGTTGGCGGTTCCCAGACTGTACACGCGTGCTCGAGAACAGACCTGATATAACCCTGAACCAATCTTGACGAGACAAGCCGTAAGACCCCCTTTTGACAACGGTCCGAGGCTTGAAAGATAATTATGGTGTTATTTTCCCAGGACCAATCTTCCTGCGCTGCTCAAATTGTAAAAAAAAAATAAAAAAAATTGTTGTGGGGCACATAACAATTCGGAGTTTATCGGATAAATCCGAATTGCCAAAAATTTTACCGGCGGGTGTTTTTCGGAGTTTTTCGGATTTATCCGAAAACACGGAGCCCTAGCTATGAGGCCTAAGACGAACTTAGTACTCTTTGGGGGCCAGGGGCCCTAAACTCGTCAAACTCAAAGTTGGGGCCGAAGTTGAGGGAGCGCACCGATTGGACGATCACGACGATGACTTGGCGCTTTTGTCGCCAACATCCAATCGGCGCGCTCCGTGAACTTTCGGCTCCAACTTGTGTTCCACGAGTTTAGGGCCCCAGGAGTCGTCGGGTGCCAAGACGGGGGTCACATTGTTGCTTTTCGTAGTACACAACTTTGAGGCAATGTCCTGTCTCCACGTAAAAGTTATAAAAAAAAAAGCGTTCCCCACTTTTTCATGTGTTCGCATTCTGCAAAACTGTAGATTCGTCTGCCTCTTCCCCATTTTTCTTAGAAAGTAAGTTGTTCTTCTGGGGCTGAACGAGAACACTTGGTTTTACAAATATACGAACGCCCAAAAAGCGCGCGAGCGCTGAGCAAAGTGCGGACGTGAGTTTTAAATATAAACACCGCAATGCGAACAGTAATAAAATATTTCGTAAATGAGCTTTTATTTGCATTTGTCGATTTTGCAGTGAGCATTTCACTGGTGAGCTTCTCTCCGCTGAGCTTTTCCCCGCCACCCGTTCTCCGGTGAGATTTTTGGTCCGCCGCTCAATACTAACAGCCGACCAAGGGCTCATCGCAGCCAAGACAGTGCAATCGACGAACACCATAATAAAAGACTTGCGGCTTCTAGTCTAATACATTTGCCTCTATTTCATAAAATACTGAATCAAGAGTGTGTTGGTTCGAGTCAAACAAAGAATCTTCAGCGCGACTTTCACAACTTCCAAAATGCTTGTTTTCGCGATGTTTGTTTTATTTGGGTAGAAATCCGCCTCCATAAGCTGACATGCAAAGCGAATGTCGACGAACTCACGTATGTCTCTTCCACATTTAAAATGAGTAAACATTTTAAATGCATCTCTGCAGAATATTTGAAATCGCCAGATCAAATCACCTATCCTATTTCGAACAGAAAGAAGTGGCAAGAGAGTATCTACTCTTTGACCCTTCGGTAGCTTTTGTCTGCCTGCATTTGCTAACTTCAGTCCTCATGCAAGAACCGCTTGAAGCGTGAAATTTTTCACTCCCATTTTCTTTACCCGAAATGCCAACAAAGAATGGAACATCCTCCCAATAACGCGCTTTGGCGATTGAAAACTAATGACTCTCACAAAAAGAAAAAAGAAAAAAAGCACAACAAGAAACTTTTTACTTGCACTTGTGCGACCCCGAAACACCAACAAAGAACGGAACATCCTCCCAAGGACGCGCCCGGGCGATGTACAACTTATTACTCACTATCGCGATAACCAGCGAAATATCTTCGCCCCCCAAACAAAAAAGAAAAAAAAAAAAAAAAAAGAAAAGGTTCGAGAGGCATTCTTCCTCAAAATCCAGACGGTCAACCCAACGACCTTGAAGATGCAAGTAGTCCGGGGCGCAATAATACATTGCGCAATTTCAAGAGCAAGTTTCGCGGATTCACTCATAGATGGCGCCACCTGACAGCTGAATTTTTCGACGTTTTGATAGGCTACAAACTTAGTTAAAATTTATTACAACGATAATCTCTGGAAAACAGATCTTGTAAGAGATATATTCAAAAAGTCCTGGTCTTGAATATTGTGGAGCCTAAATTTGTATTTAGGTCCCGGTTTATTTTTAAATGTTTATGAAGCACGGAACGAGAAAAAAAGGCTTTTTCAGTCATCTTTAAGTTCCCGTAAAACATTTTAAGCTTACAAATCGAAAAATGTAGCGCCCCAATATTACTCAGTTTTTTATTATCTTTTTAATAAATCCAATCCCAAGCCAATCCGTCCGGTGGTTCTTGAGAAAAAATACTAAAAAGTTGCCATTGGAATTGCAGGGCTCGGGAGGTGCGATATCCTCTTAAGAAAGCCGCAGCAACGACCGAGTGAACGGTTAAAACCGTGGTCGCGAATCCGTAGGATTTTCGACCCTTACCGAGAACGCGCACCCCACGTTCAAAGTAAAGCCTCATGTTGAAAAAAAAAAAAAAAAAACTGTCCTTGTCTATGTCACCTTTCCTGCTTGAAAATCCCGATTTCTATCAATCTCTTACAATTATTCATTCATGTACTTTCAGCCTCATCCCAAAACAAAAAATACCTCCGCCGCCATGCGCGGCTCCTTCAAGGTATCTTGGCTTCGTTTTACTTCGCGAAATCATCACAAGGGCGGCGCGAGGTTTCCGCCGCTCCACCCCGGTTTCCGCAGGCTCCTCCCATTGACCGAACAACGGAGCGGGACGGACCCGGATGAGCACTTTGGCACTTTCCTTTTTTCGCCACGTTGATCGCGTGGCGCAAGCACCTGGTCACGTGGTCGCGAGTGGGTGAGTTCTGGCTGCTCATTGATGGCTCTAGAGAGATAACTTTACCGGAACCTCGCGCGTCCCCCTTTCACATCCCAGCCCACGTGACTCAGAAGGTGGTGAAGGAGTTGAGAGGTGCCAAACACCTCAATCTTTGTCATTTTTTGAAGATGAAAACTTCAGAAGGGTCGAGGCAACAACTCCCAGAATTATTTACGCGAAGCACTGAAATTGTTGCGCAGCTCATTTAATGGTCAAAAAAAAAAGGGCACTCTTTTTTATTTTTTTATCTCGGGTTATTGACAAAAGGGAGTTCCCCGTTTATCTCCTTCAGGTTCGTTAAGTACAGCTGCATGGTCAATAACGTACCATCGGGTTCAAAGGAAATGCGAAAAGTGGCGGCACTCGGAGCTCACTATACCGGCTCAGTTTCCAAGCCTGCTTTGTGCTTGGCGAGGCTCCAACGCATCGGAGTAGGGCACTGCGAGGTCGTGCGTCCTACTCCGGTTAGAACCTCGCCAAGCACAGCTTGGAAGCTGCGCCGGTAGTGGGCTCGAAGTTCCGTGACTTTTCACATTTCCTTTGAACCCAGTCGTACAGAGCGCGACACTGTTAGCGCGAACAAGCGATCGCCGGTTTTTCGTTTTTTTCTTTGGTACCAAGGGATGTCATCCAAGTTAATATGCTATGGAAAGAGCTAATTTAGTTATATAATGTAAGCGATAAAATTTCGTGCTCGCTAATACCATCTAGAAAATGCGAAAATGCGCCGATGTCGTGTTCGCGCTAACAGTGTCGCGATGTGTACTTCTGGGCCACGACAAAAGTACTGTTACGGTTTCCAGTTCGAACCATGCTATTGGCGCTTCTTGGGCAGAAAAGAGGATTGTGTTTTTATAACACTGAAACGTGATTTGAAAAACACGCAAGGGTAAAACATGTAGGTACGAAGACCGAGAGTACAGTTCTTTCATACTATATGAAAATTTTAATATTTATATAAATATTTATATGTAAATTTATATATTTATATCATATATAATTACATATTATATATTATATATGTATAATATAGTTACATAATATATAATTGTATATAAATATGTAATGCATTTCGTACTAATCACGATGTTTATACCCTGACACTGGGAAGAAGAATTAGAGGGGACAGAAGAAAGGTGACAGACAAGTGCCCTTCCCAGGCTCAGGGTTTAAACATAAAGAAAGGTTAATACGCACCAGCTCGACTGCACTTTGACCATCATTTCATACGGCATGTGAATGTCTGTCCTCATCCCTAAATGTTTTATCATTCCGTGTTTTCCCAATCGTCATTACATGCAACCCGCTCAAAGTTCATTTTCGTATAAACATATATGAATCTGAGGACTTCACAGGAGGCGGAGGGCAGCGGAAGCTTTTATTATCTACGTCCAGGAGTTTGGCGATTTCGAAGTAATAACGTTTATTCAAGCAACGCTCGTTTGCAAGATTTGTCGAGGGAGCGCAAGAGGGCCAATGACGCAGCAAAAATATATTTCGATACCGGTACATTTTTTTTAAAATAAATTTAGGTACGTTTTTGTTTATGCATAATTAATTTTTATTGACGATTTTGAGAAAAAATTGGAGTAGATGAAATTAAAACTCCGAATGTCGGAGAATTGAGAATCTAACAAAAATATAACTCCGATTTAATCCCGAATTTTCCAGTAAAATATAAACTCCAAACAATGCTCTCCAAATTTAATTAAAAAAAACAAAAAAACGAGCAACTTTAAATATAGTTTTCATAGAGGACAAGCGTAATGCTATCGGATTTTGGCGCTGTTGGCAGCGAAGCGCCGCATAGACCCATAGAATTCTTCTGACCTATATTTATTTGCTTAAAACTAAAAATTCGACCCCAAAACGCTGCCTGAATTGACATATCGCAAATAACTAAGGCTGAAGGCCTTATACGCATATGACACAAGAAGGGATCTTGCTCTCTAAAAAATATGAAGCGTCTACTTAAACCTAGGCTAAAAGTATATTTATATCTAAA
Source organism: Ixodes scapularis (assembly GCF_016920785.2). Lineage (NCBI taxonomy): Eukaryota > Metazoa > Arthropoda > Arachnida > Ixodida > Ixodidae > Ixodes > Ixodes scapularis. Next base: position 1,209,519 of record NW_024609878.1, read on the forward strand.
AAAAAAAAAGAAAGAAAAAGAAGTTAATAGCGACACTGAGCAGGGTCAAACTCTGCACCAAGTGTCACAAAGGAAACTGTACATATATATTATTTTTCTTTCTTCCATGTCTGAGCACGTGCTTAGCCTCCTCATTGGCTGTGCTCCCTCCGTACGTTGCAGCGTTTAGCTCTCTCAGAGTGCTTTGCGTGAAACTAGACACTCCATATGTCTCAGAGCGTATATACTCTTTAGAAATAGCCATTGTGGTCGGCTTTGTTTTCGTCTGGTAACCCAATTCCGACGTATACTTGCGGTTGGAATGACCGCGAAATGACGTATATGCATCTCGCAGAACAATAGAAATGATCTTCCGCGTGCAAGTTTCACATGACCCTCGCGTCATTTGTATCGCGTTTCGTGGCAGCCATTGTATTCCGAAAAAAGAAAAGCATTGTATTTTGTGTATTCTCTTGGGTGTATGCGATTTACATCCACACGCTCAGATAGTTTCTTTTTTTTTTTTTTTTTTTTTTTTTAATCCTTTAGTACGTCGCTTCCAACACCGCCTAGAAGACAAAAACGTGAGGGCTGACATTTTTGCGTCACCGCTCGGCTTCGAGTCAAGTTTGAGCCGAACGTTGACGCAATCGTCGTTGGATGGATGGATGGATGGTAATGGCTATACCCTTTGCAACGGGCGGCAGCTTGCGCCACCTAGCCTAACATTTCGTCGTGCCCAATCTGTGACCAGGGCTGACCTCCGCTGATGACGCCCTCTCATTCAGCACTATGGCTTTGTTATCAGGTGCTGTTGCGTCACACCAACACAATATAACACAATATGGCCTTGGTTGTGAAACGACTATCAATGTTGCTCACAGATGGCGCCGCTAAATAGATAATGCTAGAGTTCCTGTACATAGCGAGGAACTATAGATAATGAAATCGCTCGGGGACGGCAATTTTCAGGATTTCACCGAACTGCAAACTTGGTTTTCCCATTTCGCCATGGAAATATATGGAATGAAGATATTTTTGGAGATAACTTCAGAAAGAAATGAACTTCTGCAACGCGTTAAAAAAAAAAAAAGATATCTTGGTGTCTCTGTTTTCTTCAGAAGTGCTCATGAATGGCAGGTTGAAAAAGGGAGCATTTTAAAGGAATTCAAGCCTCCGTATAAAATATCTAGTCCCAAAACCGGGAAATGTGCCAAAAATTATGATGCAATTATTTGCAAAAGTGCAAGCAAGCTGGAACAAAATGACGAAAATAACCCCTGGAGAAAGGGAACAAAGGAGACAAAGGACAAACACAAATCTCCGAACACAGCTTGGTGACTGGTGCGCGGTCTTGTCCAGCTCGCTTGCACCTTTGCCAGTAATTGCACTATACAATCATAACCTTAAAATGCAAGCCTTTCTCCCTTGTTGGTGTTAGACTGGTGGCAGCTGATAAAACCTGTTTGCTCTGTTGACGTCTAACCCCTGGTTAGCTCAGCTAGTTAGAGTGCTCCTCTAGAAATGGAGAAGTCCAGGGTTCGATACCCGGACCAGGCGGATTTCTTCAAGCGGTCCCGGCTGGACCCGGGGGAAAAATAACTTCCTCTGTAGTGACATGTGCGACGCCGGCGTACTGCAGGCCGTCGAAGAGGGATTTTCTTTCTTTCGTTAACGTCGCGCAGTCCCAGAGGAGATGGTCAAAGTCCTCAGGAACATTGCAGGTTGGGCGGTGGGGGTCGACCGCAGAGTTTATGTGGTGGAGGGCTTTTGCCGTGAAGGCACATCCAGTGCGTAGCCTGTGCAGCAAGGAGGCGCTGGCTCGTTGTATATTTTTATTTATTTATTTATTTACAGATACTGCCTTCTCAAGGAGGGCGTTGTAGGACGGGCTTCTAAACAATGACTGAAACGTACAATATGGAACAAGGCCAGTGCAACGAACATAGTAAAGAGCAAAAAACCGTTAAGCCAACAACTTAAATATTGCACAACAATGAAATGAAACAGTGAGCATCATTACGCTTTACCGTGTACATTTTACCGTTTACACTAGAAAGCGAACAAGACATTGAACGATGTTATATACACAAACGACCAACACAACTTCAGTTCGAGATATATAGCTGCCAAACTATTTCAGGGGCAGTGCATTGAAAGATTGGCTAACAGACAGTGGTCACAACAAAATCAAAACAATAAGTAACAAGTAGCCTCGAGGTTATTTAAAAAATGAAAAGAGCGAGGCTTTAAATGATTGGGTCGAAGTCGTGTTTACGATGTCAAAAGGCAGCTCATTCCATTCAGTAATGGTTAGAAAAAGAGAAAACTTGAAGCAGTCGGTATTGCATTGATAGTCTGTAAGTGATAAGGAATGGTAGCTACGTGTGCTTCTCGCAGATTTTAGAGTGACATAGCGTGACCTGTCTATTCTAAAGCCATCGTTTATCAGTGTGTATAGGAAAGTGAGTCTGTTGATTTTCCTACACGTTTGGAGGGGCTGGATACCGGCTATGTTGTATAGGGCACTCACAAAATCTAATCTTTTGTATGTGTTGTAAATGAATCTTATTGCCCTCTCTTGTACTCTTTCGAATTTATTTATGTTTGATAAAGTGTGTGGATCTCAAATAATGTCAGCATATTCTAAAGGTGGCCTGATGAGAGATTTGTAGGCTATTAATTTTGTTGCAGATGTAGAGTGTCTTAAGTTACGTTTCAGATACCACAGTTTGAACATCGCCTTCTGACACAGCGAGTCAATATGGGCATTCCATCTGTAATCAGACGATATAGTGACTCCAAGATATTTGAATGAAGAAACTTGTTGCAGAGCAGAGTTATTTAAACTGTATGAAAAGACCAACTGAGACTTTTTACGCGTTATTGTCATTGAAACACATTTTCCAAGGTTTAACAGCATTTGCCATGTCCGGCACCAGTCACTGATTTTTTTCAGGCTCGAATTGAGATTAGCCTTGATCTGCGTCATTTTTAATTTCAGAGAATATCTAGATCATCGGCAAATAGGCGAAAATTTATGTTTATGTTATCTTTTACTACGTCGTTTATATAAACGAGGAAAAGGAGAGGGTCTAACACGGATCCCTGGGGAACGCCTGAATGCACCGGCAGTAATGATGATCGTTCCTTCTTTACCTCAACAAGCTGTTTCCTATCGCATAGGTAGTCTTTAATCCACCGAAGCACTTTGCCATTTGGTAATAATTTAGATAGTTTTACAAGAAGTTTGGGGTGTGACACACGGTCGAAGGCCTTCGAAAAATCTAAAAATATTACATCCGTTTGCCCCCTTTTGTTAATAATTTCCGAAAAATAATGAACCGTTTCCGTAAGTTGCGTAGTCGTAGAGAGCTTACGCCTGAATCCATGTTGTTCAGAACAAATAACGTTGGTTGTTTCGAGAAAAGAAGAAATATGATTATGCACTATATGCTCAAGCAGTTTGTTGACCGTGCAGAGCAGAGAAATTGGTCTATAATTAGTAGTGTCATCGGTGCTCCTTGATTTGTGGATGGGAACGACTCTTGCGCATTTCCAATCATCTGGCACTGAACTTTCTCGTAGCGATTTTTCGAATAAACAGTAAAAATATTTAGAACACCATTCCGCGTATCTCATTAAAAATTCATTCGGTATATCGTCGGGACCAGAACTTTTTTTAGTATCTAGACTGAGCAGAGAAGCGAAAACTCCTTCCTCAGAGACGGCAATATCAGGCAGTGACTGTGCAAACTGGAAATCTGGCGAGCTCGGATTGACACTGTTGTCCTGCAAAAACACACTGGAAAAGTACTGGTTAAAGGTGGTGGACATTTCTTTGCCTGCAGTTACATCTACTCCGTCAACAATTATTTTATCTAGCTGTTCCTTCTTGGAAGAAATGTATCGCCAGAATTTCCTTGGGTCTATTATTAAAAAGCTAGGTAGAGAGACGTTAAAAAAGTTATACTTGAATTTGCGTATAGAATTGTTTAACACCTGCTTTTGCTCCCTCATCTTGTCAGCATATTCTCCTAGTAGAAGATTGTGTTTATTTTTGCGCAGTCTATGAATTCTGCGTTTTAAGTGAATAATATTACGCGTTAACCACGGTTTGTTATGATTTTTGGAGCGGAGAGTTCTTTTAGGCACATAAAGATTAAAACACCCATGAACTAGGTTTTTGAAATACAACCACATTTCGTTAACATTATTTTCTGGCGAAGAGTACAGACTAAAAAAAACGTCATGTTTAACTTCAAATTGGTCAATAACACTTTCGTCGAGCGCGTTCCTAATATCGTACACTCTGCGTGTGCTCCTACGAGCAGGACTAGCACTACCTTCACTAGAGGGATTATATTCAAAAACAACAATGCGATGATCTAAAATGCCTTCCGAGACCTCACATGGAAAGGTGCGCTTCGCGACATCACTTGAAACAAACACGAGATCAAGAGTATTTGACGATGAACCTTGAATACGTGTGGCTGTAGTGACGGTTTGATACAAGTTTAGATTGAACGACATTTCAGTTAACAAGACAGAATCAGTACAGTTGTGGTTCAAAGGAGAAAGATTTTCCCAGCTAATATTGGGAAGGTTAAAGTCACCTGCAATAATAACGTGCATATATTTTTTTTTTTTTTTACAATGGGCGTGAGGTGCGAGTATAAATTTTCTAAAAACGACAAGTCACCATTAGGGGGACAATAAACACCACCAACAATAATGGGAGGAGAAAATGAGTTTATTCTAGCCCAACAAGACTCGGTTCCATCAACATCATTCATAACCGCAAAGTTCAGCGTACCTTTTAACATTATTGCGACCCCTCCACCCCGAGAGCACCGGTCTTTTCGAATGATTTTACATCCGCTGGGAACAATTTCAGAGTCACTGATAGAGCTATGGAGCCATGTTTCAGTGATGACCAGTACATCGGGGTCATGCTCAGCTAACAAAATGTCAAGATCGTCAATCTTGTTCAAAAGGCTACGAGCATTTACGTTAATCAGCTTAAAACTACTTGGGCCTGTAAGTTGACGTCAAGGTTGGGAAAATGAAGAAGCTGCATGCAGCCTTTAACGCTGAGCAGTATCACAGTTCCAAACATAGGCGTCACCGTTGATAAGGAGCTTATCATAGACGAGTCTAACCTTTTGTTTGTTAGCTCTCTCGGCTTGGGAGCTCTCCCATAAGTTACGACGCAATGACTGTACACGAACAGAGTAATCTTCGCCAATAGCGCTATTAGTACCTTTTAGCTTCGTAACATTTTTTAAGAGGGCTATCTTATCATTGTAGTCAAAAAACCGCACTATAACTGGTCGCACTTTGTTTCTTTGATTTTTCCCTAGTCTACGCATGCGTTCAATGGAAGTTACTGTGACGCCTAGCATGCTTTCGAAGATGTTCACACTTACATACTCTTTTAAACCGTAAAAGGTCTCTTGAGCTACTTCAGGAATACCATAAATTATTAGGTTGTTGCGTCGTGATCTGTTTTCAAGATCGTCCAGTTTCAGTTCAATATGCGATACGGAAGATGTTAGACCTGTCATTTTCTCCTCGCAGTCTTGTATTTTCCTTACTTCCATGCTCAGGTTTTCAATCGTCCGTTCGATAGAATCTAAGCGATTATCAAGTTTTGCAAGCGCTTGATCGAATGACGATTTCCACGTTTTGATGTCCGCTACGTCTTGAGCCATCTTGTTTTGACTCTCGAGAATCTGCGCAAGCAATTCCTCAGTTGTAGGCCCAGGGTTCAGTTCTACGTCGCCAGACAAGGCCAACTTGATTAGGGAGTTTATAGCTGAAATGAAATCAGAACATGCCTGGGGGCTTGGCAGCAGTAAAAGACAGATGTTATTGCTTTTATGAGAGTCAGAATCAAATTGACCAACCTGCACGAGAACGAAGAACAGTTTAGGCGTCATGTTGGTTTGCTGCCGCCAAGCCCAGTGATGGATGCTGGCCTCAGTCGCTCTTTTATACCCCGGAGGCGCTGGCGCTGTAGTCGAAGATGGTCTGGTGACTTGTGACGATGCAACTCTGGGGCTCACGCGGAGTGGCTGTCGATACGACGTGAAGTTCAAGGACAGCAAGTTCACACGTGGCAAGTGTACGTTTACAATCAGCGCTGTAGCGTGGTTGTTTCCTTTGACGAAGTGACTTTTAGAATGGTAGTCGACCGGCCACGGGGATGCCATGATCAGCAGCTGCACGAGAACAAAGAACAGTTTAGGCGTCATGTTGGTTTGCTGCTGCCAAGCCCATATCTTACTTGGGACACGTACAGGAGGTTTTCCGCTAGAAACCCTTGGGTCCGGGTGATGAAGGATTATTTCTTGATGTATAAGTAGCTTGGCTTTGTGTATTTTAGGTACTGTTACCGCTGGGACATCAAGGTGATGAGCCGCTGCAGCTAAGCGGCAGCAGCCTCGTTGCCTGAGATGCCAATGTGCGAAGGCAACCACTGAAAGGTTAATTTCCAGCCCTTTGTTTGTGAGCTTCTCGCTACGTGCGCGACGAATCAAGATTTACGGGAAAATAGACATGCACACTGGGTGTTTTCGGGTGTATACGAGTTAGGGGTTATGTGACTCCCATGATATTAAAGTGCACCACTGGACCGGGGAATCATGCGAATCTCTGGGAGTCGTAAAGGGCGCTGTATACCGCCCATAATATAGGAACTCATGTGAACTCCAGAGAGATATAAAGGGCTTTAAATAGCACCCATATAATAAGGAGCGGGGACTCGGCTGAACACCTGGGAGTTATAAATGGAGTCAAGCAACACCCCCGATTAGGAGGATCACTTGAAGCCCTATGTGCAACGTAGGGGATTAAACAACACACTTATGAGGGGTGTCAAATGAGTCCGGGGGAATCGACTGGGGTGCTACATGGCCCCCATAAATGAGGAGTAGTTGAAGCCCCCGATTTAGTGGGATCACATGCCTCCCCAAGAAGCTGTATATGGGACGTGGGTTGACTCCCTTACAGGGAGTATACGTGTAAACCCATTTTTTTAGAGTGTAAGTATCCTGGGCCGAAAACCAATTGAGCGATCCGTTCCATTGATGCGATGCGACAACACTGTCCCCATTCATATGGTAGCGGCAGCCCACTCCAGCCTCAAGGGCTTGTTCGGGTCGAAGTGCACCAAGAACCCTGCGCTCTATAACGTCTTCTTTGTTCCAGTGTATAACCCGTCCTGTTTTTCCCTACTGCCATTTCGTGCTAGCAATCTGTACAGTGGTGCCAGCTTCGTGGACAAGTTTGGGAGGAATTTACCTTAGTAGTTTATGATATTCGCTCACGAAAGTTGGCCTCGGGGCCCGGGACACCGCTGACAAGTTGTCATCTTTCGGGTGAAGCCCTCTAGCGTCATTATGATGGTCCAGTAACGTCACCTCCTCCTGCTGAAACTTGCACTTTCCTCGGTGGACTTTCAAACCACTCTCACGCAACCGCTGAAGCATTCTTTGGAGGGCAGTGCCATCATTCTTCTTTTTTTTTGCGACGATAATGTCGTCTAGGTAGAGCAGTGGTCTCAAACTCAGTTGAGTGTGGGGGCCAGATAGCCCACACCGAAAAGGTTGAGGGCCAACATAAAAGGGGGGAGGGGAGGGTTACGAGATTTATTGAGAAGAGACCTATCGTGCCCTATGCCTTTTATAAACGCACAGTTTTGTCAGTGACATTGTTATTTATTTATTTAAATACCTTACACGCCCTCAAGGGGCATTATGTAAGGGGGGGGGGGGGGGGGGAGAGGTTACAAAGCAGAATAAATCAAAAGTACAGAGCACAAAAACAACAAAATCAACCACACTTAAGTAGACATGCGACAAGGGTCCCAAAAAGTAGTCAAGTCTTGGCGAAAAAGAACTTGATCACGTTGACAAACAATGTTATCGGGCAAGTTGTTCCAGTCAGCAATGGCGGATGCCAAAAACGAGCAGAAAAACAAGGATGACTTACAAGAAATAAGTTTAATCTTACGCGTGAGTAATCAATGCGGGCTGAAACATAAAACGGTTGAGAGAGAAGTGATGAGTGAAGTGATGGCGAGTAGCAAATTTTATGCAGAAGACATAGCTTTGATACCCTGCGGCGTATCTCAAGTGAATGAAGGTCAGCACGAGTTTTAAGGTTAGTTACACTTGTATGTGTAACGCTACAATCCCCCCCCCCCCCCCCCTCCAAACGCTACGATTCCCCCCCCCCCCCAAAAAAAAAAAATAAAATAAAAGAAACGTGCGCGTTCCCCGTTTTCCCCAATGTCCACCCCTCAGAAATTCCTATAGCCTACCAGGCTCGAAACGTATCTGCAGATCACTTTTTTGCCTACCTTGGATGACCATCTCCCATACGGGCAAATATTTTGTGAACATATATCTTTCAAGTGCCTTTTTTTTTATCCCAGGTGCTGTTCCTTTGATCATGGCCTCGGGACGTGCCCCTGCCCTCCTAGGCCTGGAGACGGTTGCCATCGTGGGAACCTCCATTATTAAGTATTTGCACACTCTTGTTATTTTTAACAGTAGTGGCCCGATGGTAGTTTCGAAGTCTGGTGGTGTAATTTCTGATTTCTTTTCTATGGTAGACAGTCTCCCCCGTCACGTCAATTCTATTTTTTTACAAATCGGGTCAAATGATATTTGCCGTTTACCGCCTTTCCAGTGCGCCATTTTATTTCATAATCTTATTTTACACATTCGGCAAAAACGACCGGACGTGACTATAATTATCTCTAGCGATCCTCCCCGGTTGGAGGATAATTTTAGGCCCCATGGACTAGGCTACATACGATGGATTAACGAAAAAATCTTTGAATTAAGCTTTTTGCCCCTCCCCCCCCCCCCTGAGAGAGTTCTCTTTTATTTACAAAAATGCAGTATTTTTAAATCACCGTTCTTTTTTTGAGACCCCTCATCGTTTTTTTGTCTTTCGATGGGTTACACCTAAGTAAGATTTTTTAGTTACCCACTTCCTTTGCAAGTGTCCCTTTACACTTAGGTCTCCTGAATTTGAAGATGTTGCCCACAGGGAGAGGGTACATAGTGGGCAGGTTTCAGGGGGTGTTCCTCTTTCGGTGGGCACGTCTTCGAATTCTGTTCTATTATCGTTTGCCGGAGTCATTCCCACAACTTTCACGACAAAGTGTGAGCGATGGCTCCGCACGAAATAGAAATCCCTTAGCGGGTCGTTTTCGACGCGCCCCACAAAATAAACGTCGCCGTTCGTCGGATTCAAATTGACTCCCAGAGGCTTTTCTCCAACCCTTTTTTAATCTTCGCGCTTGTTTTGATAAATAATTTCGATCTGAATCCCATAAAATATTTTTGCAAAACTGCCGCGCAAAAAAAAAAAAAAAATTCCAAAGGGTTTTTATAACACATATACAGCTCCAAGCATACAGTTGTCCCCTGTAAATGTACAAACATTGGATTGCGCCATTTCCAATTTTAAAATGTCTTTACTAGACATTACCATACAGCAATCAATCGAAAACATTCGTGCTTTAGAGTCCCAGATTGATATTATTTTAAAAACTTCCCCTGATTTGCTCTTAATAATATTAAAAGAATTGCAGCATTACATACATAAGAAGGAGCGAGAAGTAACTAATACTAAACGACATAAGGCACTTAGAGATAATGTGCTCTTAGATTTTTTCTCGCCCCTAATAGAAAAATGGAAAAGCTTTTTTTCACGCCTAATTAATAGAACACAGAAGGCTAACACATGTAACTCAGAACATTCTACAGATATGGGTGGAGAAAAGGTCCGAAATATTCAATTATTCTTCCTGTGTGATTTCTAAACACGAAGAGATAGTTCTTAAGAAGAGATTAAAGTTTTGCCCGACTCCTCGCAATAATAGCGATGATTTCGACTTACACAAAGGATTAAATGAATTTGCACGGCAATTGCACTGTAATTTTTTTTTAAAGGAGCTCCTTATCAAGAGCCTTTATATAAACACAAATCCTATTGGATTCCACTGTTGAATAAACAAAATGTTAATGTCATAAAATATATAGAGGCAGTCCAGAAATATGTTTTATCGGTTTATAAAAACAAAGACCACTTAAAAATAATTTAACTTACAAAGATAGACAATGCTTAAAAAACCTCACCGATGACAGGGA